>NC_134484.1:262966384-263313761 GCF_040206685.1 Ascaphus truei
TTTCTAATGGTGGACCTATGAACGGCCATCCTTTCCTTAAACATCCGGCTTGTTTTCCCTATATAATAGAGTCCACAGGGACATCTGATGAAATAAACTACAAACCGTGTCTCACAGTTAATGTAAGATTTGATGGGAATTGGATACCCATTGTGTGGGTGGGAGAATGATTGTCCAGTCTGCATGAAGCTGCAATTGATGCAGCCATGGCATTTATACGTGCCAGGTTTCCTCCTAAGCCATGATGGAGTCGGTGTATATTTGCTCGATGGATCAGCCTGTACCAATGCGTCTCGAAGATTTCTACCACGACGATAACACATACGTGGCGGTGCTTTGCACAATTGGCCAATTTGATTATCATTGCTTAGGATATGCCAATTCTTGCGAATATTTCGCTTAATGTAATTAGAAGCTGTTGAGTAGGTACTGCTGATGTTGATGCATTGATCTCCATTAATGGCTGTACGTGGTAGAAGGAGAGATTCCCTCTTAACGGCCTGAACTCTTTTTAAGGCCGCATCAATCTCCGTTCTAGGGTAACCCCGATCCATGAACCTTTGGGCCATTTTGAAAAGTGAGGCTTCAACAAGTGAGGGATCACTGGTGATACGCTTGACCCTCAGCATTTGTGAATAAGGGAGGCCACGTTTGAGTGGCTCAGGGTGGTGGCTGGTGGCATAGAGTAAGGAGTTTTTATCAGTGGGTTTTTGGAAGATCGCAGTCACAGTTTGTTACATACTTGAATCTGATTCCATCCACGATCCGTTTCACTGTCACTAAAAGCATGGACAGTATCACTTTCTTGGACACGATGATTTATAAAAAGGATGGCAAATTGGAGACTGCGATCTTCCAAAAACCCACTGATAAAAACTCCTTACTCTATGCCACCAGCCACCACCCTGAGCCACTCAAACGTGGCCTCCCTTATTCACAAATGCTGAGGGTCAAGCGTATCACCAGTGATCCCTCACTTGTTGAAGCCTCACTTTTCAAAATGGCCCAAAGGTTCATGGATCGGGGTTACCCTAGAACGGAGATTGATGCGGCCTTAAAAAGAGTTCAGGCCGTTAAGAGGGAATCTCTCCTTCTACCACGTACAGCCATTAATGGAGATCAATGCATCAACATCAGCAGTACCTACTCAACAGCTTCTAATTACATTAAGCGAAATATTCGCAAGAATTGGCATATCCTAAGCAATGATAATCAAATTGGCCAATTGTGCAAAGCACCGCCACGTATGTGTTATCGTCGTGGTAGAAATCTTCGAGACGCATTGGTACAGGCTGATCCATCGAGCAAATATACACCGACTCCATCATGGCTTAGGAGGAAACCTGGCACGTATAAATGCCATGGCTGCATCAATTGCAGCTTCATGCAGACTGGACAATCATTCTCCCACCCACACAATGGGTATCCAATTCCCATCAAATCTTACATTAACTGTGAGACACGGTTTGTAGTTTATTTCATCAGATGTCCCTGTGGACTCTATTATATAGGGAAAACAAGCCGGATGTTTAAGGAAAGGATGGCCGTTCATAGGTCCACCATTAGAAAAGCTTTGTTGGATACTGACAACGGTGATGACCTACAACACCTTCCAGTGGCAAGACACTTCAGGCAATATAAGCATGGTTTATCCACAATGAAGTGTATGCCTATCCTACAAGCCAATACATCCTCACGTGGGGGTGATAGGAATAAGTTGCTGCTTCAACTGGAGGCCAAAATGATTTATGAACTAAGAACAATGTCACCACACGGTCTCAATGAAGATTTTCGCTTAGGATGCTTCATCTAATATGATAAAAAAACTCAACTTGACACTTGGGACATTTTTTGCACATTGTCTTTATTTTTATGCCATTTTTGCTTTTTGCTTTTGACTTTCTGTTTTTGTATTGGTGCATTATATTATCTTTGCAATTTTTTCTGCATTTTTTACACTTTTTGCATTTTTGTGGTTCTACCACATTAGCTCTTTGTTGGTTGTGTCTGTAATTTTTTGCAATTTTTTTCTATTTTTTTTCTGTTTTGTTGCTTATTCTCCTTTCTATTGCCCTATCCACCTTATGTCCAGTGTATTTAATAGTAATGCTTTATTAGTATGCCTCTGCTTTCATCTTGTGTCCAGTCCTCTGTCTTTCTGTCTCATTTTTATGCACTCACTCCCCATGTGTCTTGGGACTCCATGGTAACACTTCCCTTCCCGTCCCTTTCATTTTGTTATTTTTCCCTCTTTAACTATGGTTACCTGATGTTATGACACCTGTTCTATATTTATGCTTTTTAAACTCATGCTAGCCATGCATGCGTTATCATGCTTGCTTTATTTACATTGCGATTGAAGTTGCTGTTTGTGTCTTTTTGACGCTTCAATTAGGTATGATATGCGATGCTTTGTTAGGTTGCCTATTTGAGCCAGCACTGTGTGCACATTGGTCGCTTGCGTCTTTAAGGATATTTCTCCATAGCTCATTGCAGTCACGTATGCTGTGCATGCGCGCCATTGTGTTTTGGCAGTGGTGGTTAACTGGTTACGTTTGACGCCATCCGATATGGTGTTTCCCAGTGCTGACGCCGGTATTTGAATGTTAGTCTCTACAGCTGCTATTTCAATTATGTATTGTTAGGATATGTTCCACAGATATGCTCTGTTGACCTCTTTGTGCAAACTAACATACGCATTGAATGCCTGTGCCTTTTAGGTATTCCCCTTATTTATTTAGTTGCCATGTACATTGCGCACGCGCGCCACTGCTACCTAAGGCAGTAATGATCAGCATGATATATGAGACGCCATCTGAGACCACTGTCGTTCAGTGCTGATGTCATAATTGATTAGCTAGTGCTCACAGCTGTCTTACATCATGGTCTAGCCTATCAGGGATCTGTTTGTTAATGGGTGGTGGGTATATATGTTTGTCAGGTGTCATTATGTATTAGCACTCCCTTGAGAAAGGTCCTGTGTCAAGGACCGAAACGTCGGGTTTATGTGCCGGTTTTTCTACTGAATACACGCTGCTTTTTGTACCTTTGAGTGTGCTGTCTCCTTCTTGCCTCGTGATCTTGGGATCCTGGATCTACTCGGTAAGGAACCTATATATATATATATATATATATATATGCAATTTCGACCAAGGAAAAAAAAGGGAGGGGAACATTGTAGGTTTTATGCTTACTGTGTGTGTGTGGGGGGGGGGGGGTGGAGGGGGGCAACTTAAAATAAGAAATCTAAATGTGTGGAATTCACACCCATGGCTTAAAGATAGACGTGTCTGCTTTCCGGCCATAGTGGAATCACAAAAGAAAGATATAAAGGAAATCATATTTATAATATTACTCAAGATCAGTAAACAAGAATAATTGGCGTCTAACATGTTAATAAATTAAACATATACCTTTAATAGTGGCTTAATGATGATAATATAACAAATTATCAATATTGCATTTACATATGCTATTTACAGAACCCTCTTTTTTATATTATTTTATATAGTTATTAAATATATATGTATATATTTTAAAATTGTCCTTATTGTATATTTTGACATTTCTATATATTAATTTAAAATACATCTGTAAAGCATATCTGTTGATCAGTTTCTAACAACCGATATAGAATGTAATCAGGTAGATTTTTAAGTTATGTTCACCTGCAGGGGGCTGATAATCAATTTACCATCTTGTTCTGTTTGTTTAATTGTTTTGTTCATCCAGGCATGGCAGCTACAGTCATTTGTGTCTGCGGAGACTCATATATATTGTGGGCGCATTCAAGAGAGTGAAAGCTCGGCCATATGGGAGACACCTGAGTGTTGCATCTCACGGCGTAAACGTTTTATGGTTGGATAAGTGAGGCACGTGTTGGCTGCAGGTTTTACTACAACTTTTCTTTAATATCACTAAATTTTCTAGGACTTTTACTACATGTCGGTGAGAATGATTTAGGTTTCTGGCACATGTTTGATTTCATTGAGGACATGAAGCGTTATGTATCCCTTATTCTCGATTTTTGTGGGTACATGAATTATTTGGTCAGAGATGGTTCCATGTCTCTGCTGGAGGGGGCTAGGGATGCCAGGGTGGTTGAGCGATATACGTGTAAAATAAACAAGATTATGTCCCACTTTATTAGAAGCTTTGGGGGATTGATTTGGAAAGGCTGAGGGGGACATGTTCTTGCAAGATAGCATTCATGTTTATGGGGTGGGTACGTTAATCTTTAATATACTGTAGATGTGCAGGATATGTTGGAAGAAGCAGTGTTTGTGGTGGGGAAAGAGGAGAGTTTACAGGCTCTCGAAACATGAATGGGCAGTCTGGTAAAGGTTCAGGTTACAGCTCTGGTCTGGGATATTAACATTATGTTGTTCACAATAAATAAACCAGTGGCTGTTTTACTCCAGCACTTTGTCGTGTGTTTATTCGTGTTTGTATGTCAGGGGGTAGGTTTTCGGCATTGGGGCATCTTGAGGTCATAAAGTTCTGCTGGGTAACTGAGGACATACTTAAAAAGGAGTTTATAAACATCAAGTAATCTTTCCTGCTGTTATTTTTTTAAATCAATAAATAGAAATGACAATAACAAAATGAAGATGTTTTAATAAGTGTAAGGGAGAAGTGTCTTAAAATGTATTATTAATATAGGCCTATGTATTGTAAAGTTATGCATGTACTATCTTTCCATTGTAAATATTCTTTATTTACCACTGCAGAAATAATTTCCTGCCAGAAAACAAAGTTTTCGTTCTCAAGGTTAAACTGTGTACACTCCTTAGTGTCCTCAAACCAGCAGGGTCTTTACATCAAACACCTGAATATATTTTAAAATTAAATCAAGCCAGCTGCAGCACTAATCAGCCAAGTGACAAAGTTAATCTATCTGTACTGTATATCCTCAAATAAAGCGGATTGAAGGTCTCCACCATTTCCTTTCCTATTTACCAATGTCTCAGTAAGTCAAATACTTATACAAAGATTAATTTACCAAAATAATATTGAAATTGAGTAACAACTTATTATACCCGATTACCTACTTAGGTAACTTGTCCTCCTATTCTGTTACATCTATCACGTCCTATGTTCTGCATGTAATGTATTCTTCTATCTGCAATAGTGAAATATTAAATATATTAAGATATATGTACATTTGAAAACTAATGAGTTTGCTCTTTTCAGTAAAAAATTAAAGATTTGAAAAATTAACTATTTAAATCGAACGTCAAAAAATCACAACCTGAAATATGGGTTTTGCTGTTGACAGAGAGAAACTAATTTTGCAGAGTACTTATTAATTTCTATACCTCCCACAGCCCTCCTCATACAACACATAGAGACACACATGTGAACACACATATTTAATATTTATATTTACATTTAATATTTATATGTTATATTAAATATTTATGTGAGTGGTATATGTATTATTTAATAGTTAGATTTAATATTGATATATATTATTTAATATGATCTTGCTCTGTAAAATGCTGGGCCACAGGCCACATGAGGGGAGAGCTAGGACAACTGTCTCGGCGGCTGCGGGTGCCCAGGTGGCCATCACTGGAAGTTTCGTCAGGCGGGCGGGTATCCGCCCCCACCATTGGCCCGGGCCTCCTACACCTATTGATGGCACTAGAAGACCCACCCGGAAGTTGGACCAAGCTTCTGTGTGGCACTGGAGGCTCCCCTTAGGTAAGGTAAAAAGTGTGTATACTGTGTGGGGGCAGGGAGGGTGTATTGTGGAGTTTACTGATAGCGGTATTGTGGGGGAGGGGTGTATTGTGGGAGAGGGAGAGTATTATGGGGAGGGAGATTTATTGTGGGGGTATTATGGAGGTTGGGGGTTTATTGTGGGGGTATTTTGGGGGAGAGGCTGTATTGTGGGTGGGGCTGTGTATTGTTGGGGAAGGGGTGTATGGTACGGGTATTATCGGGCTGTATTGGGGGGGAGGTATTAATGGGAGGTAGGTTTGTTGTTGGTATGGTGGAGCAGGTGGCGTATTGAGGGGCTATTGTGGGGAAGGGGTTCATTGAGGTGGGAGAGAGAGAGAGAGAGAGGAAGGGGTGGGGGAGAGAAAGGAAGTGGGGGGAGAGGAAGAAGTTGGGGAGGCTTAGGAAGAGTGAGAATGAGATTGAGTGAGAGTGAGATTGAATGAGTGAATGAGAGAGTGAGAGAGTGAGTGAGTTAGACTTGCAGTGCAGTTGGACTTAAGAATTGGCCCCCCAAGTTTGACGGGCCTGATCTAGCATATACGGTATATTAATGTAACAATCTGGTAAAAAGTGACCGTTTTACCCAAAATGGCAATATGATGACATTTCACCCAGTTTAGTGCTATTGTAACTTTTGCTAACATATGGTGAAAAAGTAAACATTTCCATAATCATTTTCTGAAAATATTATTTACAACTGTCAACATTCACACATTTTTGTCTTCAGCACAAATATACATATTGTTAATGATGCATATTGAATTGGAACCATTATCAGCAGTTTATATGTTGTATTAAGTACAACATTTGTTTAAGCGTTGGCGGCATAAAGAAACTGCAGTGCTAAGGTCTCAAATGTTGATTTATAAGAGCATTTTCTGCTGTTACTTATTCTTTATTGAAAATGTTAACATTGTGTTGCGATACAGAAAAAAGTAGTACATTTATATTTAACATCTACAATAAAATTAAGTCCAAAGTCTCTTATCCAAAATGCCCCAATAGAAGTTAAGGGCTATCAAGTTGAGTGAAGAAGGTTTAGGTCAAGCCAGGATTACAAGAGCCGACCTAGTGACATTTGTCCTCACTAATAGCCAAACACAGAAGTCAAGGAAGCCAGGTTTGGTCAGAATTCAAACCAGTATCTCATTATTCACTAGTGGTATATTTCCATCTCCAAGAATACCAAACCCTCTCCTTCAATTGATCCATAGAAGAGGAATAGGCTTCTCCAACTCTGTAGCAAAATGAGATTTAGCAGCAGAAACTATTTTTATCAGCAGACTGATGAATTTATTTTTTAAGCTCTTAATGGGTAAGCCAAGAAAAAAGAATAAAGGAAACTGCGAGACAGGATTAGGTTTTTCACTTTTTTCCTACTACCCCTTTACCAGTGGACAATATAACCAAACATGAGCCATGGTACTGTATCCATACAGTATGTATCCCACAGTTTTTCCACCAAAGGGGGTCTTTATATATTGAATAAAATCTGACTGAAAATAAATACAAGTGCCAAAAACAATTAAAAGTACAAATAGTAGAGATAAGAGCACCAAGTAAATACGTATATTATTCAAAGGGTGCCTGTAACAGGGACTTATCCCTGTTTAAATAAAAGCCTCTAGTATTGAGAAACTCAACAGGGAGCTGGTTAAGTGCAGCCAGTCAATTAACCAGTCTCCACCTGGTAATCAGACAGGTTGAAAAGCCTCCTGTGAGAGAAGCCTAGGGAGGACTCCATAGCACACAACTGTTATGACACAAGAGGGCAGAGAAGCCTGCACACAGATACTGTCTCGGGCACAAAGGCTGTGCTAAGATCAAGACATCCAGACACCCAGACACCGAGAGACCCAGAGACCAATATTCCTGGACACAGATGACCCAAGAACCTGCCAGCGACTGACACGAAGGGCCACGTGCTTTGAGGGTATAGGCATGTAATGGGATTATCCCTCCAGCCCTACAGATAGGGACTGGGGGAGTAAGTTAACCCTAACAAGGGATAGGTGTTTGTTTATTTTGTAGATATGTTTTGTCTTAAAACTGATGTTTAAAGGAACACACTCAATAAAGCCATGTTTTAATTTCACCCTAATCAGTCTCCATTAGTGTACCTCTGCACACATCTCTTACAACGCCCTTTCCAAAAGAGCTTACACAGACACAATAGCAATAAAATTGCATTTATTAAAAGTGCAGTCAAAAAGGTGAGGGGCATCTGGTGTCAGTAGTATATGCGTTGATAATTTAATTGGATGTTTCTTTTAAGAGGTACATTTTCAGCTGTGCTATGAAAAGTAAATTGAAGATGCTTGCCAGATATTAAGTGGAATAGGTAAACTATGGGGAGATTAGTGAAAAAAATTAAAGACGGGAGAGGGGTGTAAAGGTGCAAGGTGCAAAAATGAGATATTTCTGAGCTGAGTATAAAGGATGAGTAGTGATGTAATGAGAGATCAGAGGTGAAATATTTGAAGGTGCAGAGGAGTAGGTGCCGAGATGTGTGAAATTGTCCAAAATGTGCTACATTTTAGGAGTTCAATTAGATTAATTACAAAACATTTAGCGAAGCGTTAAAGGGCTAATAATGTTGCCAAAATAGTAACCTTTCAGAAAAATATTACTAGACTTTAAGGGAATCATGGTGTGTATATCCCATTTATAGTCTCAGCATTAAGTGAATCTAGCCATTGTATGGTGTTTCACATGCAAATCTAGCAATTTTGGAGGAATTCCAAATTAGCATATTAAACAAAATTATAATTCAAATGTATTTAATGATTTGCGAATCTCTTGCAAACTCTTACTCAGCTACTTTTTTTTTCGTGACTCAAAAAGAGTACATTTTATGATTTGTGACCTCATGCTAAAGCTGTGCACATCAGTACAAACAAGCTTTAACTGAAAAGTTGAGCATATTGTAGTATTTACAGAGATGACTAGGAAGCTATACCGGGATCGCAACTTTCCTTCACAAATAATTTTACAGAGGAATAGTTATATTCTGACACTAAGGGGTCTATGCAGTAAGCAGCGAAAAAAAGCATTCGCCAGTTTTGGAACTAGCCATGTTTTTGGCGTGTTAAACTCGCTGTATGCTGTAAGGGCCGAATCCCTGGCGAATGAATGCGCCACCACCATTTGATAAAATGGCTAGTAACCGGTGGTGAGACAGCTGCCTGGCGAGAAGCTGCCGAGAAGCCGTCCCCTGCCGAGATCTGTCTGCAGCAGAGAGAGATCCGCCACTCTCTATGCGCAAACATCGGCACATTAAAAATTATTTTATAAACCATTTTTATTCATAGTGTACATGTGCAGGGGGTCTCCGGAGCTGAACCGCATTGGTTTCAGGTCCGGGGACCCCCTGCTTCCCGAGATACAGGCCCCTTTATGAGGTGCCGGTATCCCTCTGCATTTAAAGGTCCCGATCACGTGACCGCGGAATGTAAACAATGGGATACCGGCACCCCCTAAAGGGGCCTGTATCTCGGGAAGCAGGGGTCCCCGGACCTAAAACCAAAGCGGTTCAGCTCCGGAGACCCTCTGCACATCTACACTATGAATAAAAGACACATATCAATACACAATCATTCCTTACCTTTGCGGCTATCTGCTATGGTAACGAAGCAGCATGATATTTTTAATAATACTGTACAGTGAGCAGGGGTTCCCCTGAGCTGAACCGCATGGCTTTGTGGACCAGGGACCCCCTGCTTCCCGAGTTACAGGCCCCGGTATGTGTGATCGGGTGGGCAGTGTCACCGCCATGTTTATAGCATCCCATACGCTACGTGCCCGCAATAAAGATGGCGTCGACACTGTAACCGATGCCCCAAACCGGGGCCTGTAACTCGGGAAGTAGGGGGTCTCTGAGCCATAAATCAATGCGGTTCAGCTCAGGGGACCCCCTGCTCCCGCACAATATTATTAAAATACATTAATGCTGCTTCATTACCATAGCGGATAGCCGTTAAGGCAATGAAGTGGTTAACGTATAATAGCGTGTTTATTGCCCCCAATAAACATTGCAATACACAACATACAATACAGTAATGGGCAAAATTACTATTATCCACAAATGGATAATAGTGCAGTTGTCCATTTAAAATACATAAAGAACAATAAATACATTAAATACATATTGCCTCACCATTGTCCGGCTGCCATGATGAAGGCCATCCTCATTTTCATCTTGCTAATGCCCCCTCCGCTTCTGCAAAACAGAAACAAGAATAAAAACATCCAATGTAATGTCCCCTAACCCCTTAATCACCATAGCGGTTATTAACCGCTACAGTCATTAAGGGGTTAACCCACCCTCACCCACCACTCGGGACACCTACACACCCTCCACCAATAACCCCCCACCCCGTGAGGCCTAACCACCCTCACCCACTACCCACAAGGGCTACCCACATACCCTTGGGGCCAATACCCCCTCCCCCCACCTCAACACATACAGTACAATAATGTGCAAAATAACTATTATCCAGATAGGGATAATAGATTATTTGGCCATTATTAAACACATTAACTAGCATAGTAAAATAAAGAAACTTCTACTGACCTCATCAATAAGAAGACCCTGTCGCCAGCATAATCCTTGTAGTCCATTGCCAAAATAATACATAGCCAATACATTGCAATTAGATTCACATATCAATGAACCCCTTAATCACCTTATCGGATACTAACCGCAAAGGTAATTAAGGGGTGAAGCCACCCTGTCCCGAAACCCACCCTTCACACATTCCTTTGTACAGTAGCTTCAGCATGCAAAAAAAAATTAAAAACAAAATACAATATATATATATATATATATATATATATATATATATATATATATATATACATGATGAACCAATATACAAATAAATGTCTCAGGGTTAACAAAAACATGCTTAAATAAAAATGCCACTTATCCATAACATCCACAATGAAATACAATGCTATTTCCTAAACAAATCAAATGTAATCATCCAATCTAAAGCATCAAATGCCAATCAAAAGCCTCAAATGCCACTGAAAACATTGCATTTACATTGTATAAATGATGCGTTAAATCTAAGCAACATGTAGATGCTGCAAATCACTGTTAACCATACAATATTCCAAAGAAAATAGCATTACATCTAAAAAAGTATACTACAGTATGTAATTCAATAAAGTCACCATCAATCAATTTGCAGACATTAATTACATCCCGAAACAACTAAAATAGCATCCATACCAATTACACAATTAACTATAGCAACCGTTAAAGAGAACAAGTTACCATCATACAAAATAGAAGGACACCAAAAAACAAATATGATATACCAAAAATAAATAAATACACATGTAAAAAAGCTTTAAAAAAAGAACAAGTTAAATATAATACATTTCTTTAGTTCACTTACAATTACTTGACCCACTCACCGACTCCCATTGAACAGCTTACTCTTGAACCAATCCACCACGCACAGGAACCCATAAAATAAAAAAACATAAAATAATAAACATTAAAATAAAAATCCAAAACAATCCACGGGTCTTCTATTTGTAATCCATCTTCATCTGTATTCTTCTTTCTTCTATCTGCGGCTCTCTTCTAGGGTCTTCATGTCTTCTACGGCCACGCCCTGGCCTCCTTCTTCTGTAGGAGGTCCTTCTTCCTCAGCGTCTGGCTTCAAAATGAGACGACATAGGCTTTTAAAGGCCTATGATGTCACATTTTCGTCATGGTTCCCACGACCCTGATTGGGCCATGAAAACGATGTGTTTTGGCAGAGAAAAAAAAATGATGACGTCACTTAAAGGCAATGAAAGCACAGCCAATCAGAATGGCTTTGCTTCAATTGCCTTTAAGATGACGTCATTAAAAGAAACATGGCCAGCCTCACATGGTACGGTAGCCAATCAGAGCGTGGGAGCTCCATCCTATTGTATGGTGTACTTTAGGTCAGGGTGAGGCTTGCTTTTGTATATTTTATTTTTTGGTGTCCTTCTATTTTGTATGATGGTAACTTGTTCTCTTTAACGGTTGCTATAGTTAATTGTGTAATTGGTATGGATGCTTTTTTAATTGTTTGGGGATGTAATTAATGTCTGCAAATTGATTGATGGTTACTGGATTGGTTTAAATAGTATACTTGTTTGGATGTATTGGTATTTTGTTTGGAATATGTTATTGTTAACATTCATTTGCAGAATGTATATGGTGCATAGATTGTATGCATTATGTATACAATGTAAATGCAATGTTTTCAGTGTCATTTGTGGCTTTTGATTGGCATTTGAGGATTTTGATTGGAAGATCAGATTGGATTATTAAAGGAAATTGATTTTATTGTAGTATGTCTGTATGGAGAAGTGGTATTTGTAGTACAGCATGTTTTTGATAACACTTCTACATTTATTTGTATATTGGTTCATCATGTGTGTATATATTGCAGAAAGAAAAAGAGCCCCAATAAAAGCACTCAAGTATGCCTCACAATACAAAACCAAATGTTTATTAGAAAATGTCACAGAACATAAAGTAAAATTAAAAGCACAAGAAATTAAAACACGGCATGGATCCCCTGAGTAGTGCAAACTTGATTTAAACTCTAATCAGGGAGTCACCCTGAAGGACAATTCAAAAGGTCTAAATAGACAAATGAGTACTGACAGAGTACCTGACAAGGTGGATAATACAAAGCTATCAACAGACACAACTGAGTGGTAGCATAAGGTGGCTCATACAGTGCGTAGCAAATTGCTACTGTCTCCCTAATTCAGGGGACAAGTATATAACAGTGGAAAATCAGCAAATGCACAGTGTACATGCGGATAATCACAGAAAAGCCCACCTTAGTCTGCTATAGCAATAAATAGATACTTCACCTTATGTCAGGTACTCAGCAAGGTCTGAAGAGGAATCAAGGAGCAGAGCTCAAAGCACATCAGAGTGTCCCAAGGGGGGGACAAAACAGGGGATCCTGCCAACTATACAGTGGTTGACAAATCACCAAAAAATCTACTCGCCACACAAAAAAATCTACTCGCCACCTAGTACCAAACGTGTGCTGCTTGGGCCAATATTTACTCGCCCGGGGGTTAAATCCATTCGCCCGGGGCGAGCAAATGTATAGGTTTGTCGAACACTGTATGTATATATATATATATATATATATATATATATATATATATATATAAATACACATGTAGAGGTATCAGTACCATGTTAGCTGAGCTTCAATATATATATATATATATATATATATATATATATATATATATATATATATATATATATATATATATATATATATATATATATATATACAGTGCTCGACAAACCCGGTCGCCCACTCGCCAGGCGCGAACGGAAATTGGCCGGTGGCCAGCTACTTTTCCCCCCTGCTCTGCGCAAATTTTTTTTTTTTTAAATAAATAAATGCAAATATCCTCCTGGCTGATTGGCCAATTGGTCGTGACACGGAATGGAGCCCTTCTCTGCAGGGGTAAGTAATGGCTGCTCCCTGTCTCCTGCCCGCGCTTCCCCCCTCATCCCCTTCAGTCTCCGCTCCTGTCGGGCAGGAGATGACAGCAGGGGATTTCCCCCCCTGTCCCACGGTTCCGCTCCTGTCCCTGTGGCTGCACGCGCGGGGCAGGAGATGACAGCAGGGGATTTCTCCCCCCTCCCCTGTCCCGCTTGCCCTCTGGTTCCGCTCCTGTCCCTGTGGCTGCACGCGTGGGGCAGGAGATGACAGCGGGCGATGTCTCCCCCACCTCCCCTGTCCCGCTTGCCCTCTGGTTCCGCTCCTGTCGCTGTGGCTGCATGCGTGGGGCAGGAGATGACAGCGGGCGATGTCTCCCCCCCCTCCCGTCCCGGTTGCCCTACGATCCCCGCTTTCCCCCAGTGCCCGTGGCTGCTCCCGATGCCAGCAGGGGTGTTCCCCTCGGTCCCCGTGACTATCTCCGCTTCCCCCTCCCTTTCCGCTCCCCCCCCCTCCCACAAATGTAAAAATAAATAAATAACAAAAAAATATCCTCCTGGCTGATTGGCCAATTGGCCGTGACGTGGAATGGAGCCCTTCTCTGCAGGGGTAAGTAATGGCTTCTCCTCGCGCGCTCGTTCCCTGTCTCCTGCTCGTGCTTCCCCCCTCATCCCCTCAATCTCCGCTCCTGTCCCTGTGGCTGTGGCTGCTCGCGCGGGGCAGGAGATGTCAGCGGGGGATTTCCACCCTGTCCCGCGTGTGCTCTGGTCCCACTCCTGTCCCCGTGGCTGCACGCCCGGGGCAGGAGATGATAGAGGGGAATGTCGTCCCTCCCCCGAACCCGCTTCCCCTCTAGTCTCTGCTCCTGTCCCCGTGGCTGCTCGCGCGGGGCAGGCTATGACAGCAGGGGATTTCCCCCCCTCCGGTTCCGCTCCTGTGGCTGCACGCGCGGGGCAGGGGTGTTCCCTTCGGTCCCCGTGGCTGTCTCCACACCCCCCTGACCCCCCCCCCAACGAGAGAGAGTGTGAGTGTGTGTGTGTGTGTGTATGAGAGATTGGTGTGTGTGTGTGTGTGTGTGTGTGTGTGTGTGTGTGTACATGTGTAGGACACCAGAGGTAGTCATCCCCCCAATCAGTCAGTCATCCCCCCACCCTGTCAGTCAGTCATCCCCCCACCCCACCCAGTCAGTCATCCCCCACCCCACCCAGTCAGTAAGTCATACCCCCCCCACCCAGTCAGTCAGTCATACCCCCCCACCCAGTCAGTCAGTCCCCCCCCCACCCAGTCAGTCAGTCATACCCCCCCACCCAGTCAGTCACTACCCCCCCCACCCAGTCAGTCACTCCCCCCCCGTCAGTCACTCCCCCCCCCACCCAGTCACTCCCCCCCACCCAGTCAGTCAAAAGTCAGTCATCCCACCCCTCTGCCCCCTGCCCCCTGCCCAGTCACCCCACCCAGTCAGACAGTCAGTAATCCCCACCCAGTCAGACTGTCAGTAATCCCCACCCAGTTACAGTCTGTAATTCCCACCCAGTCAGACACCCCGTCACCCCACCACCCCACATCACCCCACCCAGTCACCCCATCCAATCACACAATCCCCACACCCAGTCACCCCATCCCCACACCGTCACCCCAACCCCACACCGTCACCCCATCCCCACACCGTCACCCCATCCCCACACCCAGTCACCCCATCCCCACACCCAGTCACCCCATCCCCACACCCAGTCACCCCATCCCCCCACAGTCACCCTCTCTCCGTCTCTCACCCTCTCTCCGTCTCTCACCCACTCTCTCTCTCTTTCTCCCTCTCTCAGTTTCTCCCTCTCTCGGTTTCTCCCTCACTCTCTCTCACCCTCTCTCCGTCTCTCTCACCCTCTCTCCGTCTCTCTCTCACCCTCTCTCCGTCTCTCTCACCCTCTCTCCGTCTCTCTCTCACCCTCTCTCCGTCTCTCTCTCACCCTCTCTCTCACCCTCTCTCCGTCTCTCTCACCCTCTCTCCGTCTCTCTCACCCTCTCTCTCCGTCTCTCTCACCCTCTCTCTCCGTCTCTCTCACCCTCTCTCTCCGTCTCTCTCACCCTCTCTCTCCGTCTCTCTCACCCTCTCTCTCCGTCTCTCTCACCCTCTCTCTCCGTCTGTCTCACCCTCTCTCTCCGTCTGTCTCACCCTCTCTCTCCGTCTGTCTCCCCCTCTCTCTGTCTCACCCTCTCTCTGTCTCACCCTCTCTCTGTCTCACCCTCTCTCTGTCTCACCCTCTCTCTGTCTCACCCTCTCTCTGTCTCACAATCTGGATCTGGATATTTTATTTACCCTGTATATCTTAACTGCCCTATACTACACCGAAATAACCTATACTGCTTTCTTCCAAATCTGATTCAAGCTTCACACGGAAGACATCGGAACCCCCCCTAACCCAGAAGACAGGTAGGGAACACCTCCCCTCCAATGTATAACATTGCGGAAATGAGGTACCTGGACATTGAGGGTCTGCGGATCAGGTAAGATCCCAGGTGGGATTGCTGCTTTAAATATTGTGAAGCAGGGGCATCCAGGCACTAGTTAAGGGGTGCAGGAAACTAGTCATTCACATCTGGCTTTTTTTTTCTAGATTCGACATTTATACACACACACACACACATACACACACACGGACTAATTGTAGTATAATGTAATACAATAAATAAACTTATGTCAAAAACGAATGTTCTTACTAGGAATTGATTACATTTATTTCATTTATGTTTTTTTTAAAATGCGGGGCTGGGGGCGGGATTGGAGGCGGGGTTGGGGGCGGGACTAGAGGGGGGGTTGGAGCGGTACTAGGTGGCGAGTAGATTTTTTGGTTCGGCGAGTAGATTTTTGGGTGATTTGTCAAGCACTGTATATATATATATATATATATATATATATATATATATATATATATATATATATATATATATATATATATATATATATATATATATAGTTGCATGATGAAGCCACTGTACAAATGAATGGGTGAAGGGCGGGTATCGGGCCAGTGTGGCTTAACCCCTTAATTACCTTTGCGGTTATTATCCGATAAGGTGTTTAAGGGGTTAATTGATATCTGAATGTAATTGAAATGTATTGGCTATGTATTTTGTAGGCAACGAAAGACAAGGATGTTGCTGGCGACGGGGGCTTCTTATTGATGAGGTCAGTAGTACTTTATTTATTTTAATATGCTAGTTAATGTGTTTAATAATGGGCAAATAATCTATTATCCCTATCTGGATAATAGTTATTTTGCACATTATTGTACTGTAGGTGTTGGGGAGGCGGGGAGATGTATGTATTGAATGTATAGGCCAGGTTTATTTTTTTTTACATTCAGGGTTTGTTCCTTGGTTCTGTGTGAGATCTCTGGAGATCACCTGCGGTATCCTCGGGTATCTCACGGGTATCAGGCTGGTGGTTCCCCGGGTGACACCTGCGGGGATGAACCGGTGGTCCCACATCTGTGGGGGCACCATGGACCCATAGTCTGCGGGGAAGAACCAGTGGTCCCACATTCATGGGGGCACCGCGGACCCGTAGTGTGCGATGAAAAACCGGTGGTCCCACATCCGTGGGGGCACCGTGGACCCATAGTGAGCACTCGTGAGTTCCCCAGACCCCCGTGAGAACCACCCGAGGCCCCTGCAGACACCTGTGGGTCTGACCCGGGGCTCCCAGACATCCGCGGGCCTACCGTGGGGACCCAATTGTGGCCCACGGTGCCCCGCAGAGACCACCTGGGGGCCATGGCGCTTGGCAGGACCCACCAACAGGCCTCCAGAACCTGTGTGAAACATGTTGCTGGTACCCTGTAGGTCTGTCAGGTGACCCGCCAGCCCGCCGGGGACTCGCGTGGGGCTGGGGTATGAACCTTGTATGTAAATGGATAAATCATGTATTTATGGTGGGGGCACAGGGGGTGGGTAATTTATTTAATAAATATAATGATGTTTAATGTGGGGCTGTGTATTGTTTTTATTGTGGGTACTGGGGGTGGGGGGAGGGGGTCTTGGCACAAAGGGTATGTGGGTAGGCCTCTCTTGTGGGTAGTGGGTGAGGGTGGTTAGGCCTCACGGGGTGGGGGTTAGTGTGGGAGGGTATGTAGGCCTTCCGAGTGGTGGGTGAGGGTGGGTTAACCCCTTAATGACTGTAGCGGTTAATAACCGCTATGATGATTAAGGGGTTAAGGGACATTAAATTGGATGTTTTTATTCTTGTGTCTGTTTTGCAGCATCGGAGGAGGCATCAACAGGATGAAAATGAGGATGACCTTCATCGTGGCAGCCGGACATGGGTGAGTGCTATATGTATTTAATGTATTTATTGTCCTTTATGTGTTTAAAATGGGCACATTCACTTGTATCCATTTGTGGATAATAGTAATTGTGCCCATTACTATACTGTATGTGTTAGGGGGGATTATTTATTTATAAGTATGTATGTGTTTTGACATTAATTGGGTGCGGGGCACATAATTGGTACTGCAGGCCTGCGGGTAGCACCCGAGGGCCCCCGCCGGCCTATAGTATCATTGATGTGCATATATGTGTATGTTAGGGGGTTATAGGGTTTGTTGGGGTAATATATATATATATATATATATATATATATATATATATATATATATTTTTTTTTATTATTATTATTTATTTTGATATATTTATTTATTTATTTAGATATATTTATTTATTTATTTATTTATTTATTTATTGTGGGGCTGATGTGTGTGTTTTTTTTTATTGTGGCTAGCGGGGGTGGGTGAAGGGGGTATTAGTCCTAACGGTGGTTGATTAGGGCTTGCAGGTGGGTAGCAGGATGGCTTAACCCCTTCATGACCGTAGCGGTATTAACCGCTACGGTCGTGAAGGGGTTAAGTGCACCCGCAACCCCCCGCAAGCCCTAAACAAGCAACAAGGGCCAAATACCCCCTTCACCCACCCCCGCTAGCCACAATAAACCTGGCACGGCGGCTTAACCCCTTCATTGCCTTAATGGTTAGCCGCTAAGGTAATTAAGTGGCCTTTAAATGCATTTTTCCTGCCTCGGATGCATGCCGGAGGGCTCCGGTGCTGGTATTAATGGTATCAGATCAGGAGACCCCCGGCATCAATCCCAGCCAGGAAAAAGGCCAGAATTCTTTCTAAGTGCCGATCCGCCGCTCATCAGCAGCCTCTCACCATCAACTTGCCAACTTTTTTTGGCGTGGCTGATTCGGCATAAAAACACCATTCTAGAGTGGCGAATAGCGGCGCAAAGCTACTCGCCACTACTAGAATACAGTGTGGTGGAAAACATGTCTATTTTAGGCGAAAAGTGCCTTCTCGCCTCGCCAATGGCAGGGGAAAAAAACCGCCAAAAAAATGGCGTTTTTTTTTATTCTCGACACTTTCTCGCCCCTTACTGAATAGGGGTAGACATTTTTGGCGGGAAACTGGCGAGAAGTGCCTTTCTGCCGCTTACTGCATGACCCCCAAAGTCAGAAGCACTGATTTTCAGTGTTATATTTGTGGAATGCTTCTATACTTATAATATAAGTATTGTAGGCACAATAATAAAATGCTAAGAGTGTAAATCATAACAATATTTATTTATATGTAGCCAGGTCTCCTGATGGCTACTATTCTGCACTTGGGCTGGCAGTAAACCCTGGTACAATAAGGTTGCCAGAAGTTGATATGGGTTTTCTCCCCTCCTTGGAGCTGCACTTGAGTGACAGCGAGTGGCGTTGACATCAGGCTTGGGCATGACCAATCATGAGCCAGACCTGGTGCCCTCCTCCTGGCTGTACTAAACGGCAGTAACGCCCCAAATTTAGTAGTGTCCTCCTCCCTCTGAAGAAGTCAGGTCGCACAGTAGAAAGGCTGATTGAGCCTTTTCCAATCCTCTTCCCTCCAGGGGAGAGTGAGTGTGGACCATACTTCTGCCTCTGCTAGGGAGGTGGGGAAGAGCTAGGATGGCTGCGGATACCCTTGGCTTATAGTGGCAGTCCATGGACCATCCTTCAGTGAGAGCTGAGAGTACTGCATCGGCAGAAGCCTGCCGTGTAACTGTGCTGTACAGAAGACAATAAACGTTCCTGTTGTTACATACCTCCTGCCTGGTTCGTGACCTTACTGGGGGGAGAGGTAATAGTCAGCCCTCCTGTTACCAGTATATGCACCATACACCATAGTAATGGTCAAATCTCCCTCCCGAGTGGGGGAAACACTGTTACATATAGTATATAAAGAGATAACATAAGATGATATAAATCCTATATATATATATATATATATATATATATATGTATGTATGTATGTATGTATGTATGTATGTATGTATGTACGTATATATATATATATATATATATATATATATATATATATATATATATATATATATATATATATATATATATATATAGTTATACGTTACCGTTCCAAGGATTGGTAAACAAGAGACAGCACTCAATGTTGAAGATCAAAGTGTATTAGTGAAAGCAAAAATACATCCAGAATAGGGTTTCTGGATGTATTTTTGCTTTCACTAATACACTTTGATCTTCAACATTGAGTGCTGTCTCTTGTTTACCAATCCTTGGAACGGTAACGTATAACTACATTCTCTATATGGGACGTGCACCTGTGGCTTAACAGCACCTATTGGAGTGCCAACTGCCTTATCTGACATATATATATATATATATATATATATATATATCAGGAAGTACATACCAGACACAGACTGTCTATATTTCTTGTGCTCAGATAAAGGATCGTTCTAATCAATACATGACTATTACTCTATATTTAGGCAATTAGTACTTCCTCTGTCTTAGTACAATGATTTGCATATCTGTGCTCCTGTCTAATCCTGGTCCATTCTCACTTTCTGAGCTTCTGTAACCTGACTTTTTCTTCCTATTGAGACCAAACAACCTTTCCTAAGATTTTCTCAGTTTCCCTGCAAAATGGTACTTTGCATGGCTTTTCTCATTTCTCTAATGTACAGGCATACCCCGCATTAAAGTACACAATGGGACCGGAGCATGTATGTAAAGCGAAAATGTACTTAAAGTGAAGCACTACATTTTTCACATTTATTGATGCATGTACTGTACTGCAATCATCATATACGTGCATAACTGATGTAAATAACGCATTTGTAACAGGCTCCACAGTCTCCCAGCTTGCGCACAGCTTTGGTACAGGTAGGGAGCCGGTATTGCTGTTCAGGATGTGCTGACAGACGCATGCGTGAGCTGCCGTTTGCCTATTGGACGATATGTACTTACTCGCGAGTGTACTTAAAGTGAGTGTCCTTAAACCGGGGTATGCCTGTATAATTAGTTCCATCTTGTGGTTATCATACTGTATGTCCTGGGCACTAATTATGTTAAGTTATGTCAATGTAACTATTTCAAACATGATTACAATGGTAAATATCTGAAGTCTAAAATGCATGTAGACAGGAAGAGGATTTGAGGGACACAGGTCATTAGCTAAAGCAGTAGGGAGATCGTTGGCAGAAGGAAGAGCAACAAGATTGTTCAGTGACCCTTACAGTAGGACTACTGTATAAGAATTCTAGGAGATACAGTAAGTGCTGGATACAGTAGGTGTTTAGATACCTTTTCATAAGATTACAGCCGCGGCCCCTTATATTCTCCAACATCTCCGAATTTTTCCGGGGATTTTTTCCGAATGCCACGCACTTCACCGCACTTCACCACGTTCATGCCACATTCTCACTGCATTCATACCGCATTCATGTTGCATTCACACCCGCGGTTTATGTGTTTAATGATAATGGTTCAGATTTAATTGGTTGCAATTCTTCGCGTATCCGCCAGACGGCAGATATTCATGAATTGTAATGTACATGCGCTTCAGTAATGTGTCGACTTGCAGGTGTTTAAAAGAATACCACAGTGGTCCATTGTAAATTGGCCTTGGGACTGAAGAAGTTACAATAATGTATCAATTTAGGCTTTTCATATTAAAACTAAATGCACAGTGTCTGATGTTCTATTGTCCTGAGAGTTCCAAGATGAATGCACAACTGCAGTCCGTGTTCCAAAAACCCGACAGAACGTACGCTTATTTAATATGGGCCGCGATCAATGCAACAGATGATAAGATGGCAAGAGTTGGTCAAATTTATCAGTATTTTATCGAAAACTATGACTTTTACAAATTTTCACCAGATGCTCATGTGTGGAAGTGTGCAATAAGGAAAAAGTTATGTATTGATCCGTGTTTTTTTCGTATTGATCCAGGTGTTATTGGAGGGCATTGGTGTGTATCACCAGATTTTTCCCATATCTATGATCATGGAGACTTCAAAAGGCGAAAGGTCATGTTAAAACCAACTAATAAACATCAGTCGCAGGCAAGCAATGCGCCAGCACCGGCTTCCAATAACGGTCCGACCTTCAGTGAAAACCTGGTGACTGACAACCCTTGCTGTCTGTCCCCGCCGGATACCTGCAGCCTGAGCCAGATTTCGTGTACAGATTCCAGCAAGCTTGCATGTACCTAAGCGATTTCCAGCCTCATCAGCTGCCTACAGGTGTAGTAGTCCTGCTGTCACCTGTCAACTACGTGTATAATCAAGAATACGGGACTGGCAGTGGCTCTGTGCCAGCTGATTGGCAAAGTCTATGGTGAGTAATGTTGCTGTATTTTATTCTGTTTTTGAAATATTAATTCAATGCACAGTCAAGCGATTCTCCTGTAAGCAATATCATTGGCTGAGCAGCTTCTACAGTAGATACTGAACAATTGGTGGAAAGCTAGGAGCATGCGCATTGGAACCTTCTTGAAACGCATATGCATGTCATAACATCGACAGTAGGCGCATGCACATGTGAACAGCAGACACCCCAGAGAAAATTATTGGTGTGACTGACTGTGGGAACTTCTTTAGGGGACTGACTGACCATTACAGTAAAACTTGAACTTTAGTTTTTCCTCAGAAAAGAAAATTTTGTCATCTCATGCGGAAAACGGCAAATGGAGGGATTTCGATGGATAATATCGCTTTGTGTTACAATGCCTGCACATTGCTGAATCGGATTTAAAAAATCACGTACCGGAGTCTACAGTTTAGTGGCCGTTGTTATTGATTAGGATAGAATACTGTAACTGAGAGCTTCATAGAAAACCTGAAACAGTATGCTGTTGTTTTCAGACCATATACAATACTTTTTTTTATATATACTGTATAATAAACACGAAAAATAAAAATTATGCATTTATTCTACATGTATTCCAGTACATATGTGTATTCTAAACCCGAACAGCATGTATTGTTTTAATACTCTTGTGATGTACAGTACTGAGCATGCCTACAGTATACAGTACAGTACTGTACAGTATGTCTGGACAGTACTGTATGTTCTAGAAGTACTGTATTTTGTTACAGTATAAAAGGAGACAATGGAACAATTAAAACAAATCAACATTTTCTTTTATTGGTGAAGTAAGTACAAAAACATTTATTTACAAATACAATTTAAAAAACATTTAAAGGGTACAGCAATTCAAAACATTAACAGGTGTATGGTTTACTGTTAGTGAAAACATTTATGTACAGAAAGTCAAAACATTTACAGTAGGATGGTGTACAGTACAGTCAGTCAGGCCTGCACAACTCCAGTCCTCGAGGGCCGCAAACAGGCCCGGTTTTAAGGATAATCTTGAAAAACGGGCCTGTTTGCGGCCCTCGAGGACTGGAATTGTGCAGGTCTTGTGTACAGTAAGTAAAAACATTTCTTTATTAATTCAAGTTAAAACACGCAACATCTCCTTTATTAAAGTACAGAAAGTCAAAACATGTACAGCACAACAGTATGGTGTTAGTAAAAAAAAATCTTTATTCATAAAATTTAAAAGACGCAACATCTCCTTTATTAAAGTACAGAAAGTCAAAACATGTACAGCACAACAGTATGGTGTTAGTAAAAAAAAATTATCCTGAAAACCGGGCCTATTTGCGGCCCTCGAGGACTGGAATTGTGCAGATCTTGTGTAAGTAAAAACATTTCTTTATTAATACAAGTTAAAACACGCAACAAGTCAAAAAATAAACAACAGTTGAACAGTCACGCAAATTCGATCCCCACCAGATTGTCCTTCCAGGGCAAATGCCTTGAATGGCGCAAAATGCCATTAATGGAGTCTCGAATGATTTTCATTAAAGGATCTGAGGGGGGATACAGGGTAAAGCTGCATGAAGGATTAGCTGTACTGTAGTTCAAAGACATGACAAATTTTCAACAGGCAGGTCATCATAATAATTTGATCCCCACACCCCCAAATACAGAAAAAGCACACAAATCAACCATGTGCACTCAAACGCACAGTGTCGCAGTCCAAAGCTACAGCACAGATTGAATATCGTAATATCAAGATGGTTTAGGCAGGCTTGTGGAGAAAATAAAAATAATAAATGACGAGAATTTTTTTTTTTTTTTTTTTTTTTGGTCACTCACTCTTGAACTTTGCAAGCAAGCAGTGGTGAAGTTATAGACGCATGCACAGTAATCATCAGCTATGTAGCTCCCATCCCAAAGAGGATTACACGCAGGCGCAGAGAGGTGATGTTCGGCTAGGGACGGACGATTAAAAGCACAATGACAAGCTTTAGAAACGGAATGGCTCTGGAGAGGTGCCTGTCGATAAGAGGTTCAAATCCTTGAGCAAGCCTTGTGTGTGTGCGTTGGGGGAGGGGGGTATAGGGTACAGCTGCATGAAGGATTAGCTGTACTGTAGTTCAAAGACATGACATATTTTCAACAGGCAGGTCATCATAATAATTTGATCCCCACACACCCAAATACAGAAAATGCACACAAATCAATCATGTGCAGTCAAACGCAGTGTCGCAGTCCAAAACTACAGCACAGATTGAATATCGGAATATCAAGATGGTTTAGACAGGCTTGTGGAGAAAATAAAAATAAAAAATGACAAGAAAAAAAATATTTTTTTTTTGGTCACTCGCTCTTGAAGTTCGCAAGCAAGCAGTGGTGAAGTTATAGACGCATGTGCAGTAATCATCAGCTATCAAGCAGGAATGTGATTGAAACCAGAAAGATACACATTCAAAGGAATGGTGTGGGAGAGGTGTACTGTACTGTAGATAAGATAAGAAGTTGAATTACTGCAGTGCAGTAAATTAGCCTGTGTGTGTGCGAGGGGAGAGCGCTGTATATGCCGAAATGTGATACTGTTACAGTACACGCCTATGCATTTCAACAATGTTCAAATGAGACATACAGTACAGCACTGCATATGCATGTATAAATATGCAAATTTACAATTACTGCGCGCGCACACGCAGACTGTGTACTGACGTACTGTAGGTTGAACTGCTAACGTATTAGACTTTGAAGACAACAGCTCGCGAACGCCCCCTGAGTTTTTAGATGGTGTTGCAGTATTGCAGACAGCGCTAATATGCTAATATTACGAGCGCTAAAATACCGCAACATATTTCGGGGGGGAAAAAACATACTGCATCTTCCCACGGTTATCAGAGTTGCGCCGCTACGGCTGCACTAGGATAAAGGCGGCCGCCACTGTAATCCCGTTTTACATCCATTTTTTGAGATACTGTAGCTCTTTAAGTGCTGATTAAACTAGTGTTATTGTGATTTAGTGACCAGTTATATGGTCATCAAATAGGCAAATGATAACTACTGATTTCTACCTTATTCCAATGTGGATGGCATGCCTATAGTGTTTTCCAATATTATGAGGGCACACATATAATTTAGCGAACTACTCCACACCTGTGTGTGTGAGTGTACTGAAAAAAAACACAGTAATCTTTGTTCTGATGTTCAAGGTCGTGTATAAAGTGACATGTATACATGACATTGATGTACAGTATAATATATCATAAATGTACTGTATTTTCACTTACCCGGTCTCAACCGTTCCTCCATGTATGCCAGTGCAGGAACTCATTCTACAGTACCTGTTAGGTGGCAATGATCTAATTCAGGCACTCTTCCAAGTGGTCCCCCTCCTGTCTTCCTGATGTGCGCAGCGTGGTCAGCCAGTTTGCACTTACTGTCTGTCCAGCGCTTCTTCAACATGTCAATGCTGTGTACTGTATTCCCCATGTCATAAATGTGGGTAAAGATCTTGACCCAAACCGCTGTTTCTACGCTGTGCTGGTGTGGGAGAGGTTGTCCACCATTCCATTAATAAAAATGTCCAATTCCACCTCTGTGAATTTCAGGCTGTGAATCCTGGCATCACATGAAGCAGGAGCATAGGTTCCAGCAGCAGATGCCTGCTCAGCCATGTCAACAGTTGGACTAATTGGAACGTGCGGTATATTTTTCCCAATTCACAAATGCAGTGTATAATTGAATGCATCTCAGCGCTATTATTATCCTCATTCATACAGATGGTCATAATGATGACCATAATGGTGGTCGTTGTGCAAACTGTTGCTGTTTTTGCATACCTTTATTTTTGAGGCAACCCATTAAATGGAGGAAATATTGCGTCACGTTAGTAGCCAAGATTTAACAGAACTTTGAGTATCTACCTCTAAGTGCCCTTGAAACAATAGACTTACTAATAAGCATTAGTAACGTGATGTCACTTCATTAGCACATTATTCATATCTATAAATATATAGAGGTAATGACTGTTGCTATAAATTGTTTTTAGACTTTTTCAAGCTACTATTGTTTTGCTTTTTTGTATTTTTCCCCCATTCAACATTTTTTATTTCAATGAGAAAGAATACATAATAAATTTTTAAAAAAAAAAGTAATAGTACCCTTGGCAGTGCAGCTCTAAAACTTTATTTTAAAAGCAAGAAGGAAAGGAAATAATGGTGGCGCAACACAAAGTACACACACATTGCATATAAAGCATATCTACTTCTAATTTGGACTAGTGGACCAAAAAACACTAATTTCTGCATCCTTTCTAAAGAAACTTTCATACCAATCTGAAACGGGTTATGCTTGATATGTAACAAGCAAGTACTTTCTAGTGGGCTACTATTAGCCCCCTTTCTTTTAAGAGTTGAAATATGACAGAAATTGAACCTTGAATCAAGCAAAGCCTTCTCTTATCTAGAAATAAGGTCTTTTTATGTAGTCTTTATTATTTAAACCTCACAAACCAATTCAAATTTCTCTTAACGTAGAACTAGATGACAAAATCTATTTGCAAACTCTTTAAGGTGTCCTGTCATTGAAATTTAAGCTATAGCGTTACTCAGTGTCAGCCTTATTGGATCTATGAACAAACTATTTATAATTCCCTTCACGTAATAGCATTCCCAGATAGTTTACGAGCAATTATTTACATTGCAAGTGAAGCTGGATCCAACTGCACATTGATCAATATGTATTCACTTCAGATCACCTTGTCTTTCAATTAAGCAAGATAATTTACAGACTTTCCAACTTCAAAGACACGAAACCACCAGTTTCAAACATCATATAATATGAATGTTTCACTTTAAAACCATTTTAACATACACGTTAAGTATGAAAAACTTTTCTTTTTTATGAACTGTAAAATATAATATCTTAGATAAGTTAATTTAGGTACTGGGCTATACAGAGGCAGATCAAGGGGCATCTGGGCATGCCCCTAGATCTGCATCTGCCATGAATGCAGCCTGATAGCGGGCACAGAAAAATTAACCTCACTCAGTGCTGCAGCCGGTGACAGCGCATCATCAAAGATGGATCGGGTACTGTGAGCTGCTGCAGCCGAGGTCAGCGAGGAGGGGGGGGTTGGGGAACAGAGGCCAGGGGCAGGATTGAGTCAGTGTGAGAATCGGGAGCAAACTCCACTCCAGAGTTTGATTCTGACTTGCTGCAGGCTTCCTCATCAGCTCCTGCTGTGTGCACTCTGCACAGCAATGAACCAGCACTCTGGTTTCACTTCCAGCCTCTGCTGACCAGCAGTTCTGAGATTGGCTGAATCACCCTTTATATGCTCAGCCTTTGCACCTGCAATTTGGCTGAGCATAACAGTTGTTTCATGTGACGTTCTGGTTGCAAGCACACTGTTATTCCTTGCGTTGTCATTTTTCTTTCCTTGCAATTACACCAAGACCCTTGCTACGGATACCGACTACTCGCCTGTCTCTTGCCCTCCAACTCTGCAACAGATACCACTATGCTGCCTTCTCCTACCCTCGACCTGGGCTACATGATCCCTAATACTCTCACCTTTCCAACCCCGAACTGGCTAACCACGACCACGCATCTACATTCCGGGCTCTAATCGTGGCCCCAGGTCAGTGTATCTATATCCCCACCACGGCCTCACGGTTCAGTCCAGTCTGCAGTGAACACCTGTTACAGTATGCTCAGTCCCACAAACATGGACCCTGCTGAAGTGGGTTGAGTTTTGGCCATGCACGACAGCTGTTTCAATCAAGTGCCACAGCACGTAGACCAGACTATGAAACGTATGGATCTGATGCAATCCACTCAAGACCAGCTAAACCGTGCAGTGCTCAATCCTGCTGCCCCAGCAGCAGCTGTCACGACACTGAGTCCTGCCCACATCACCGCTGAACCACAACTCCCAACCCTGAATCGTTCTGCTTGCTCCAATTGCTCACTGCATGTGCGCATGCACACCACAAAACAACGCGTAACTCGTAGATGGAGGTGTCTCTCTGGAGGAGTTACACATTGTTCTGTGGCATGCATGCACACATGCAGTGAGGCATTGGAGCAAGCAGAGTGGTCTGACGAGCGATCGTGTCACAACACATGGGGCACCTGTATGTATCATCACGCAAGTCAGCCCCACTGGGAGGTGGAGTCTGAAAGCGGACGG
Source organism: Ascaphus truei (assembly GCF_040206685.1). Classification (NCBI taxonomy): domain Eukaryota; kingdom Metazoa; phylum Chordata; class Amphibia; order Anura; family Ascaphidae; genus Ascaphus; species Ascaphus truei. The sequence continues at coordinate 262,994,422 of NC_134484.1, forward strand.
GAACCAGGATGTAGAGGAGAGCTCCGTGCAGAAGTCTGATATCATATATTGAGACCGGAGCACCCCTGCCTGAACCATGCAGACCCACAGAGACGCCAATACACCAGCACACTTGATCTACTTTGATCTACATGCGCATTTTTATTGGAAATTCGTGAGTGAGATTCCTATTTTTTAGTGATATTATTAAAAGTTTTACGTTATTGTACCATGTGAGTTTTTCTTTTCTTTTTATTCTTCCCTCATTCTATGGTATTCCTATTTGGGCATCAATCCTTCTCTATTTTGGAGCTAAGTATATGCTTTTATTGTATCTTGCAAGTACTTGCTGTCAGCTTAACATTAGTGTCTAGCAAGCACTGTATGTGTAACAACATCCACAGAAGGCTTAAAGTGTACACGTTGTTTTCAGGGCACTAGCACTTGTGGCACTTTTACTATCAAGCACTGTTACAGTTAATGATTGTATTTTTGCCGTCATGAGTAGTCTCACTGGGTATTGTTTTCTGATTAGATTTCAACACATTGGATATAGGTGTTGTAGCACTATACTGCACCGACACACTTTATTCGAGCAAATACCCGGTATGTACCTGGCAGATACCTGGAATGCGCCACTCCTCACCTCTGACAAGCCCCGTTGCATTTGCCTTCCCAGCCTGGGTTCATGCCTGGCTGATGGGCGGCTGATCTGTTAAATGATAATGATTAGGATTTAATAGGCTGCAATGCTTCGCGTGTCTACCAGATGGCATAAATTCATGAATTGTAATGCAGTATATATATATATACTGTGCAGTATTGCAGCCAGCGGGAATAAAATGCTTCAATCCCTGCTTGGAAAATAACTCAATGCACTCGGGCAGAAAATAGTCACAAACCTCAATACACCCGGGTATACCCGAATTCGTGGGACTAGCCAAGCTCGAATAAAGTGTGTCGCCAGTGTAGGTACATACGTTGTGGTGTTATTGATTTGAGTAGATTTATTAGAGGATTTACACTGTTCATTATTTGTGTTTTTTCCTTATCAATATTCATAATAACACTTTGGACCTGAGGACCAGTGCCAAAGAGGACTTTTCGTCAATACCTCCCAGAGGAGGTTCATACATACTGTCACCTCCAGAGAACCACTGTGGGTGCAGGGATTTTCTTCGTTAAAAAGAAAGATGGAACATTGCATCTGTGTATTGACTACTGAGGACTCAACAAAATAAAGGTAAAGAATCAATATCCATTAACACTCATTTCTGAACTGTTTGACAGGTTGCAAGGAGCCTCTATTTTCACCAAATTGGATTTACGTGGGGCCTATAATTTGGTGACAATTTGTGAGGGTAATGAGTGTTTAGGGGTGTCCTGATTTTCCTTCTCACCTTCGCTGCAGGGCGCATCCTGAGGGGGTGTGTATTGAGGGAGCGTTTGGAGGTTCCGCGGCGGCCTGGTAGCACAGGGAACTGCCATGTTTGTTAGGCATTGCGCAATAGTCAGGCGCGACAGCCCGGAGCGGAGAGAGTTTGCGCATGCACAGTCCAAAGCACGCGAACGGCTGGCCAATCACCAGGAGGCTGCACAGTAAACTACAGGTACCATGAGCCTCAGCAGCACCACTTGACACCAGGGAACGAATAGGAGTGCAGGGACCGCTGGCAGGCATGAAAGGGAAGCGTGGGGGAGAGACCACGCTAGCCAGAGGGCACCGGAGGAGCAAGGGGAGAGGTTCTGTGTGCAGGGGGTCAGTGACCCACCTGCACAGGCCAGATTTCCCCTCAGGCCCAGTGCAGACCCTGAGTCACTATAAGCTTGTGGTGCTGCAAGGAACACCCTTTAGAGATAGACACCTATACCCTTACTGTAGTAACAGATAGGGACACAGTGTCGCGGAGCTGCCGTGTGAGTGAACAGGGGTTTGGGCTCAAGCTGCCGGACATCACAAACTCATGAGAGACTGCGCTAGATCAGCGGATCCTTTTTGAAGTCTGTTGCCGGCTGCAGGAGTAACCGGAAGGTATTTAATAAGTGCACCAACACCGGTACCATCAGGCGCTGATCCCGCCTTGGGGGAGGACTCTTTGGGGACACAGGGTTGATGACCAAGGGGCTACGCATATATATATATTGAACACGGTTTGTGGGGTGCACGCGGTGGTGGGAAAGTGACATTACTCTATAAGGAGAGTGGCCGAGCCACAGATATATGTTGTTGCATGTCAGCCATTCATATACATTATTATAAGTGTATTATCATTAACAGGTATAAGATACTGTAAGGTTCTGCCATTACATATTAGTAAACGATTATCAAGTGAAACTGTGTTATCGTTAGTCTTACCAAGGGGAATCTCAAGTATTGGGGATCCTGGGTAAGTGGAGGCGCTGCCAAGACCCTAATATTACCCCAGGCTCCCAGTTAGTGGAGGCCCAGATCTCGCTGAGCCAGCAGGTACATGCAGCACTAGTAGTCGCTCTAGATCAGCAGGAAAGAGGGCTACATTTGGAGGCGCTGCTGAGATCTCATACATGGGGTGCCCCATTCAGAAATTAAATTGTGCTATCCAGTTTAGCCATGTTCGTGCCCTCACAGACCGAGGTGCGCAAGTGGGCCCAACAAAACCATATCCCACTGACCTGTACCATTGTCATTGGAAATGTCCCTGCCGCCACCTCCTTGGGCACCATAGGGAATCAAGTGAGGAAACTTCCATTCCTGGCCACGGCCAGAGTTATAGACCATAAGTTTGATGCAGATCAAACCTGGCGTAAAGTACTATTTGCCACGGAACGGGACATAGCCCAGAAGCAGTACCCTCTATATTAATCCTGCCTGAAGCCCCGGGCATCCATTGCTCGCTGGTACAGGTGGGCGTGGCTGAACCACTGGCCATGTCCACACCACAGGGGGAGTACCCTGGTCCATCAATTGCTGTACCATTCACTCCATCCCGTACCCCTGAGAGCAGATTGAACCCCATGTGGCCAGCAGCCATGGGTCTAGGTGTATCTTTCACCCCCTCCACCATCCGGCCCTCTCTAAGTAGGAGCAGTATGTCCAGACTTGATACAAACATCCCTTCTGCAGGAAACATCATGCCTAACGATCTGACTATACCTGTGCTAGCGGAGGCCATACATCAATCCACCCAGTCGCATCAGTACCGGAAGCTGAAGGCGTTCTCCGGAGACAAACCGACGCCTCTGGGGGAGGTAGGATTTGAGTAATGGCTGGATCATGCTGAGCAAGTACTCCCTGAATGGTCCTGCACTGACGCCGTGAGGAGGCAGCGCATTATTGAATGCCTATGACCTCCCGCCTCCCATATGGTGCATTGATACCGAGACGATCACCCGGATGCAGACATGCACGGCATACTTCATTCACTCACCAAAGCCTATGGAATCCGGGTGGACGCGTTCGCACTGATGGCCAAATTCCACGCACTAACCCAGAAAGAAGGGGAAATGGTGTCTGAATTTCTTAGGCGTCTACATTTGGATCTCTGGACCCTGGTGAGGAGGAAAGTAGTACAGAAGGCTGATGCCGACGGGCTGTGAACCACACAACTGCTAAGGGGACTTCTCCCGTTACATCCGGTGTCCGTAAGAGTCAGCGAATGCCTCGTGCCTTGACAAGCCTTGTCTTTTGACGAACTTATGGATCGAGTACAGGCACATGAGACCGTGCTGTTGGGTCGGGATTTGAATCCGGCCAAGAAGACGGGGGTTTCCCCCAAGGAAGCCAAGAAACAAGAGGCTAAAGCAGGGCCTGCTGGGGACGTGATTCAAGAAAAGGAGGAGCCTGAGGAACCCGAGGCTGCCTGAGGAGGCTCCACCTCGGGAAGATCTTCCCCTGTTTTCCGGAATAGTCCCCTAAGAAGTAAAATCCAGTGCTACAGATGCGGCAAGATGGGGCATATCTCTTCCCAATGTCTTGCAAAACGAAGAATGGCGCCTCGACCGGAAAAATCCATGCTTTGTACTCCCCAGACCGTGGAAACCGGCCTGGTATCCCACGAGGGCGCTACCCGGGAGGCCAGTGAAGCGCCGGCCCCGCCCTCGATGAGTAGCCGCATCGGGCCATCGGCTATCGTCAAGGTCGTTATTGAGGGTATCTATGCGTGTGCCCTACTGGATACTGGTTCCCAAGTAACCATTGTATATCGACCTTTCTACGATCAGCATCTTCATTGGTTGTCCCTATTGTCCGCCGAATCCATGAGATTGAGAGGGCTAAGCCATGAAGACTACCCTATCGATGGAGTGGTGAGAGTACATCTGGATATCCCACAGTTGAATACGGGCAAGCATCACCCTATTGAAGTGGAAGCATTGGTGTGCCCGGATCCCCAAGACCATCCCAGTGTGTAATCATGGGGACTAATTCTAACATTGTACAAGCCGTGATCCGTATGTACTTGCAGGAGGCGGGTGAACTACCATTGCTGGCTCTATCCGCGTGTCCGGCGTTACAAGATGCATGCTGTAGGATCGCGGCCGAGGAAGAGCACGGGGTGTTGTATAACATTGAGCGGGGATTGACCGAGATTCCCCCAGGAGAAGGCAGGATGATGACGGCCGCTTGTTGCTACCCTGAGAGACGCAAGGAGGACCGATTATTCTCATTGGAGAGTACAGCAGATGATGACCAGCAGTTTGGCTACCGGGTTTTGGCCTCAGTGAAAGAGTGGCCATTTAGAATTCCGCATAGAACACAAGTCTACGTGAGGAACCTTTCTCCCTACCCCATGGCCATTGATCACGGGCAGCAGCTGGGCCGTATATATCCTGTGACTCCAGATGGAAAGATAGAAGCTAGGCCGCCGGCCGCTATCGTCTACCATGCGGCTCCTAAGTTGGCGTTTGATTTTGGCGACACACCCTTGACTGAGAATTGGAGAAAAAGGTTGCAGACTAAGCTGGAAAACCGACGGGAAGTATTTTCCACGGGCGATATGGATGTGCCCAGCATACCATCCGACTTAATGATACAACGCCCTTCCGAGAACGGTCACACCGCATAGCGCCAAGGGATGTGGAAGATGTTAGGAAACTGCTAACCAAAATGGAGGAGGCCGGCATTGTCCGAGGATCACGTAGTCCGTATGCCTCACCTATGTGGTAGTGTGGTAGTGCGCAAAAAGAACGGGACGGTACGCCTATGTGTGGACTATAGAACCTTGAACAACCGTACTGTACCCGATCAGTACACCCTTCCACGAATTGAAGACCTCCTGAATGCCCTATCCAGGAATAAGTTGTTTAGCATGCTGGGCTTGAGGTCAGGCTACTATCAGGTGCCAATGGACTCTGAAGACCAAGAAAAGACAGCTATTATCTGCCCCTTGGGATTTTATCAGTTCGTGGTTATGCCTCAAGGGATATGTGGCGCTCACGCCACCTTTCAGCGTCTCATGGAAAGAAACATCGAGGATATGAATCCTAGGGAATGCTTGGTGTACCTGGACGACATCATAGTGTTCGGGAAGACACTGGAGGAGCATGAGGAACGACTGTTGAAAGTGCTGGACTGACTCAGTAATGAAGGGCTTAAGCTGTCCATGGATAAGTGTCGGTTCTGCCGCATGTCAGTGACTTATGTGGGCCATATTGTGTCGGCAGACGGAATAGCTACTGACCCTGGGAAAATAGAAGCAGTAGTGAATTGGCCGAGGCCCAAAAACGTCCAAGAAATACAGTCATTTTTGGGGTTCTGCGGGTACTACAACAACCTCCTAAAAATCTACCCCGAAGACACGGGAAGGAAAGCCACTTCAGCCCAAGCACCATTTGGGGACAAGTGGACCCCTGCATGTGAACAGGCATTTCTAGGGTTGAAGACAAATCTAACCCAGGCTCCGGTGTTGGCATATGCAGATCCTGATCGAGAGTATGTCCTGCATGTGGATGCTAGCTTCAACGGCTTGGGAGCAGTGTTACACCAGAAATATGACACTGGGCTCCGGACGGTGGTGTATGCCAGTCGAAGCCTGACACCAAGTGAACAAAACTACCCAGTCCACAAACTGGAGTTTCTAGCCCTCAAGTGGGCTATAGTGGATAAGTTGCACGATTACTTGTATGGTATTCAATTTGAGGTCAGGACTGATAACAACCCCATGACATACATCAATACTTCTGCTAAGCTGGATGTGACTGGCCACCGTTGGCTAGCGGCACTGTCAAACTATCGATTCAACCTTAAATGCCATCCGGGGCCTACCAACATAGGGGCGGACGCTCTGTCGCGAAGACCCGGGCTCAACCCTACTACAGACAGGGACGTATGGGAGGAAATTCTGGGGCCTGGCATACGGGCGTTGTGCTCCCTAGCAGCCGTGGTAGGTGATCGAGTAGCTTTTTCTGAATTAAGGATAGCAGATTCATTAGGATGTCAGTCAAGAGCGATTCCTAGGGCATACCGACATCCAGAAGAGATGAAATCACTGCTGATAAGATTATTGCCTGGAAGGAATTGGTGCAATATCAAATTCAGGACCAAGTAGTTGGGATAGTTCATCAAGCATTGCAACAAAATAATCCCTCCATACATAAACGAGCTCCTAAAGAACTGGTGGCCCTACTAATGAAGGAGATGGGAAAATTTGAACTTTCTATTGTACAGGATCATACCGTACCACAATCATCCCGACAGGCGACAGTTATTTCTGCCCAAGATTCTGCAAACCATGGCACGCTGGGCATTACATGACGATCATGGTCATCTTGGCATTGACAAAACATTCGGCCTACTTCGTGATCGATTCTATTGGCCCAAAATGAGAGAATCTGTGGAGATACATTGTAGACAGTGCACCCTTTGTATACAAAGGAAAACACTCCCCAACCGGGCGGCACCCATGGCCCATCTGAAGAGTTCAGGACCCATGGATCTGGTGTGTATGGATATTCTTTGCATCGAACCTGACACCCGGGGCATCGGAAATGTACTGGTAATCACAGATCACTATACTAGATATGCTCAAGCTTTTCCTACCAAAGACCAACGGGCTGTGACAGTGGCAAAAGTACTGTGGGAGAAATACTTCCTTCATTATGGACTGTGTAACAGGGGACTTATCCCTGTTCAGTAATGTGCCTTTAATCTAGCAGTGTGATAGTTAATTACTAAATACCACCTGCCTGATTAGATTGTTTACAAAAACCTATCTGTTCAGACAGAAAGTGACTCTCCTTAGCTCTGACTGAGAGCTGACCTTTGGAGAGACAGAGCAGAGGTTCTTGAGTCCCAGGAGAGACTGACCAAAAGAAACCCAGATCTCTGGAGCTGACCAGTCTTGAGCTCTGCCCAGCAGAGCTGATTTCAAGACACAGGGAAAACTACTACACCTGAAGCTGAACCAGGAAGTGAGAAGATTTTCCCTCTGAGAAACAGATAAGTTTTATTCTTAAGAGACTGCTTATATCTGCTTATTTCATGCTATATGTTTTGGGCTGCGAGAAATGCTTGACTAAGGGAGATGTGAATTATTGCATAGTGTTTCACAAGAAATACTCCCAAGTGAATAGAAGCTTTGTCCCCTCCCCTGTGTTTGGATGGATTTCCTGATGAAAAGGAAAAGGCACAATAAAGCCTTATTATAATTTCACATTATAAACGGTTCCAAATTGTGTACCTCTGTGAACGTCCGTCTACAGACTGCCAAATCGATTGCATTCTGATCAAGGCCGGGACTTTGAAAGTAACCTCATTCGAGAATTGCTTAAGTTACTGAGTATCACTAAATCACGAACAACACCGTACCACCTGGAAGGGGACGCTATGCCCGAGCATTTCAATTGAACGCTGCTCGACATGCTGGGCACCCTGAAGGGCTCACAGAAGCCTGAATGGAGTAAGCACGTAGAGACATTAGAGCAGGCTTATAATTGTACTCGCCACGAGTCCACAGGGTATACACCTTATTTCATAATGTTTGGATGAGAAGCTCGGCTACCAGTGGATGTGCGTCTGCGGATATCTACCCATGGGGTATCTAACAGGACGCATTTTCCGTATGTGCAAAGATTACAAGACAGCTTGCATCAGGCATATAAACTGGCAGAGAAGGCGGCTGCTCAACTAAATGCGAGTAATAGTAGGCGCTATGATCACAGAGTGCGCCATAAGGAAATCCGCCCAGGGGATGCGGTCTTCATTCGCAATTTGGGTGTCCCCGGAAAGCACAAACTGGCTGACCGTGGGAGAGATGGCGTGTATGAGGTGGAGTCACAGATGCCTGGCCTCCCGGTATACCGCATCAAAGACTCAGAAGGCCGGGTAAAGGTATGGCATAGAAATCATCTCCTTCCCATACCCCAAGTAGGGGATAACGAATTGGAAGTGCCCACTGTTTCGCTCGATGGAGAGTCAGATATTACAGAGGGTGGACCAGAGACTGTAGTTAATGCCACCTCTGAGGATCCTATTGAGGGAACCTCTCAAAGGAGCCTTCCGACAGCGGGGGCATCTCCCGAAGGAGCGACGGGTAAAGGGCCCCTTGGTCCAACGACAGAAGCGCTGACTCCAATGAGCCAGCCATTATGCCTACAGAGCCCATGCTTTGTGCCTCAAAGAAACTGTGTAGAAACATTGTGCCCCTCAAGGGAAGAAATTGAATTGCCAAGCGAGATTTGTTACTCTCCAGAGGGAGTAACGAAGTGCACCGGCGCAGAAGCCAAAGAGCAGGGAAACCTCCCATGAGAATGACTTACGATCAATTCGGGGCACCCTATTATGAGGCTCAGCAGTAGGCTCGCCATAGAGTGAGATCTGTGATTGGAATATTCAATGAAATGTATAACCTCATGTATACATACTGAGTATACAGTGATAAGTTGTATTTCTCATGTATGCATTTTTTTTGTGTAAATATGTGTATTGGTACTTTCCCAAGCGTGGTCGTTGGATTCCACCAGGGGGAGAATGTAGGGGTGTCCTGGTTTTCCTTCTCACCTTCGCTGCAGGGCGCATCCTGAGGGTGTGTGTATTGAGGGAGCGTTTGGAGGTTCCACGGCGGTCCGGTAGCACAGGGCACCGCCATGTTTGTTGGGCATGGCGCAATAGTCAGGCGCAACGGCCCAAAGCGGAGAGAGTTCGCGCATGCGCCATGCAAAGCGCTCGAACGGCTGGCCAATCACCAGGAGGCTCAACAGTAAACTACAGTTCCCATGAGCCTCTGCAGCGCCACCTGACACCAGGGAACGAATAGGAGTGCAGGGACCACTGGCAGGCAGGAAAGGGAATCGTGGGGGAGAGACCACGCTAGCCAGAGGGCACCGGAGGAGCAAAGGGTGAGGTTGTGTGTGCAGGGGGTCAGTGATGCACCTGCGTAGGCCAGATTTCCCCTCAGGCCCAGTGCAGACCCTGAGTAACTATAAGATTGTGGTGCTGCAGGGAACGCCCTGTAGAGATAGACACCTATACCCTTACTGTAGTAACAGATAGGGACACAGTGTCGCGGAGCTGCCGTGTGAGTGAACAGTGGTTTGGGCTCAAGCTGCCGGACATCACCAACTCATGAGAGACTGCGCTAGATCAGCGGATCCTTTTTGAAGTCTGTTGCCGGCTGCAGGAGTAACCGGAAGGTATTTAATAAGTGCACCAACACCGGTACCATCAGACGCTGATCCCGCCTTGGGGGAGGACTCTTTGGAGACACTGGGTTGAGTGACCAAGGGGCTGTGCATATATATATATATATTGGATACGGTGTGGGGTGCACGCGGTGGTGGGAAAGTGACATTACTCTATAAGGAGAGTGGCCGAGCCACAAATATATGTTGTTGCATGTCAGCCATTCATATACGTAATTATAAGTGTATTATCATTAATAAGAATAAGATAAGGTTCTGCCATTACGTATTAGTAAACGGTTATCAAGTGGAAGTGTGTTATCGTTAGTCTTACCTAGGGAAATCTCACTTATTGGGGATCCTGGGTAAGTGGAGGCGCTGCCAATACCCTAATATTAACCCAGGCTCCCAGTTAGTGGAGGCCCAGATATCGCTGAGCCAGCAGGTACATGCAGCACTAGTAGTCGCTCTAGATCAGCAGGAAAGAGGGCTACATTTGGAGGCGCTGCTGAGATCTCATACATGGGGTGCCCCATTCAGAAATTAAATTGTGCTATCCAGTTTAGCCATGTTCATGCCCTCACAGACCGAGGTGCGCAAGTGGGCCCAACAAAACCATATCCCACTGACCTGTACCATTGTCATTGGAAATGTCACTGCCGCCACCTCCTTGGGCACCATAGGTGATCAAGTGAGGAAACTTCCATTCCTGGCCACGGCCAGAGTTATAGACCATAAGTTTGATGCAGATCAAACCTGGCGTAAAGTACTATTTGCCACGGAACGGGACATAGCCCAGAAGCAGTACCCTCTATATTAATCCTGCCTGAAGCCCCGGGCATCCATTGCTCGCTGGTACAGGTGGGCGTGGCTGAACCACTGGCCATGTCCACACCACAGGGGGAGTACCCTGGTCCATCAATTGCTGTACCATTCACTCCATCCCGTACCCCTGAGAGCAGATTGAACCCCATGTGGCCAGCAGCCATGGGTCTAGGTGTATCTTTCACCCCCTCCACCATCCGGCCCTCTCTAAGTAGGAGCAGTATGTCCAGACTTGATACAAACATCCCTTCTGCAGGAAACATCATGCCTAACGATCTGACTATACCTGTGCTAGCGGAGGCCATACATCAATCCACCCAGTCGCATCAGTACCGGAAGCTGAAGGCGTTCTCCGGAGACAAACCGACGCCTCTGGGGGAGGTAGGATTTGAGTAATGGCTGGATCATGCTGAGCAAGTACTCCCTGAATGGTCCTGCACTGACGCCGTGAGGAGGCAGCGCATTATTGAATGTCTACGACCTCCCGCCTCCCATATGGTGCATTGATACCGAGACGATCACCCGGATGCAGACATGCACGGCATACTTCATTCACTCACCAAAGCCTATGGAATCCGGGTGGACGCGTTCGCACTGATGGCCAAATTCCACGCACTAACCCAGAAAGAAGGGGAAATGGTGTCTGATTTTCTTAGGCGTCTACATTTGGATCTCTGGACCCTGGTGAGGAGGAAAGTAGTACAGAAGGCTGATGCCGACGGGCTGTGAACCACACAACTGCTAAGGGGACTTCTTCCGTTACATCCGGTGTCCGTAAGAGTCAGCGAATGCCTCGTGCCTTGACAAGCCTTGTCTTTTGACGAACTTATGGATCGAGTACAGGCACATGAGACCGTGCTGTTGGGTCGGGATTTGAATCCGGCCAAGAAGACGGGGGTTTCCCCCAAGGAAGCCAAGAAACAAGAGGCTAAAGCAGGGCCTGCTGGGGACGTGATTCAAGAAAAGGAGGAGCCTGAGGAACCCGAGGCTGCCTGAGGAGGCTCCACCTCGGGAAGATCTTCCCCTGTTTTCCGGAATAGTCCCCTAAGAAGTAAAATCCAGTGCTACAGATGCGGCAAGATGGGGCATATCTCTTCCCAATGTCTTGCAAAACGAAGAATGGCGCCTCGACCGGAAAAATCCATGCTTTGTACTCCCCAGACCGTGGAAACCGGCCTGGTATCCCACGAGGGCGCTACCCGGGAGGCCAGTGAAGCGCCGGCCCCGCCCTCGATGAGTAGCCGCATCGGGCCATCGGCTATCGTCAAGGTCGTTATTGAGGGTATCTATGCGTGTGCCCTACTGGATACTGGTTCCCAAGTAACCATTGTATATCGACCTTTCTACGATACGATTTCCCCTCAGCTTGAAAGCTGTTCAGCGGTTTCTAGGCTTTGCAAATTACCGCTGATTTATACGGAACTTTTCATCCATCCTGGCGCCTCTCACTGCAATAACCAAAAAGAAGCGAACCTCAATGGTCTGCGAAAGCAGCAGGTGCATTTGAAAGACTGAATACAGCTTTCACTTCGGCTCTAGTGCTGGTGTACTCGGATCCCGCTTTAACCTTTACCCTTGAGATAGACACATCTGATGTGGGGGCAGAAGCGGTACTATCTCAGCGGAAAAACCCAAAGGCTAGATGGCATCCTTGCGCATTCTTCTCCAAAACATTCTCATGGGGGGGGGTTGATTTATTTAATGTCTAGGACATGTTTATTTTTTTAACATACAGGGTTGTTTCCTTTTGGTTTGCGAGAGACCTCTGGAGACCTCCAGACATCCGCGGGCCTACCGTGGAGACCCCATTGTGGCCCACAGTGGACCATGGCGCCTGGTGGGACCCACCAAAAGGCCTCCAGACCCTGTGTGAAACATGATGCTGGACTACTGTAGGTCTGTGAGGTGTCCCGTCCCACTGGGGACTCCCGTGGGCCTGGGGTATTAACCCTTTATGTAAAATAATAAATCATGTATTTATGGGGGGGCACAGGGGGTGGGTTATGTATTTAATAAATATAATGATGTTTATTGTGTGGCTGTGTATTGTTTTTATTGTGGGTACTGTGGGTGGGGGAAGGGGGTATTGGCCCCAAGGGTATGTGGGTAGGCCTCCCGGCTGGGTATTGGGTGAGAGAGGGTGGTTAGGCCTCACAGGTTGGGGGGGTAGTGGGGCAGGGTATGTAGGCCTCCCGATTGGTGGGTGAGGTTGGGCTAACCCCTTAATGACTGTAGCAGTTAATAACCGCTATGGTGATTAAGGGGTTAGTGGACATTACATTGGCTGTTTTTATTCTTGGTCATGTTTTGCAGCATCGGAGGAGGGCATGAACGGTGATGAAGTTGAGGATGGACTTCATCGTGGCAGCCGGATATGGGTGAGTGCAATATGTATTTATTGTTCTTTCTGTATTTTAAATGGGCAAATTCACTATTATCCATATGTGGATAATAGTAATTTTGCACATTACTATACTGTATGTGTTAAGGGTGGTGTATTTATGTGCTGTAATTTTTTTGGGGTGCACTGAATTGGCCTGAACACCCGAGGAAACCTCCTCCCTCTCGGCGAGCTGTATCTTGTGCACAGCAATCTGCGCCTGCAGCTCTTCAATTTGATCCTGCAAGTCTCCTCTCAGGGCCTTCACCTCTTCCTGGTGCTTGCTCTGAGTTTGCGTCAGCGCATCCATCATATTTTGGAGCTTCACAGATTTCATCACCAGGGTCACTGCTGCTTCTGTTTTCCAGGCCTCTTTCTCCTTGGCGTACTGATGGGGATGGAGCAACCTCTCTGCTTCTCCACCTCTTGCTCCAGTTTCTGGACCTTTTCCTGCTCCCTCTCATACAGAGTCACTTGGCATCTATGCTCTGCCTCCGGAAATACTCTGGTGACACGCAGCGTTGCTTTGAGCTCCTCATACTGCTCTGCAGGGACACACTGGCTACTCAGTCGGTCCTGTAGCACTTGTACTTGGTTAGCCGCCTGGACACTTTCTTCCTGCAGGACACACTGCATCTCCTTGGCTTCCTGTAGATGCGCACACAGCTCTTGCAGCTAACTCTTCAGTGCTGCCTGTACTTCAAAATTTTCCAGGTACAATTTTTCCTTCATGTTTTCTGCTTGGTGAAGCTTCTTCTTTCCTTCACTAGCCTGTCAGATAAATCTGAATTTTCTTATTTCAGACTTACATTCTCTTTCTTTACAGTCTCTTAATCACTCAGGGAATTCTCATAGGCTTTCTTCAATGTACACAGCTCTGTGTTTAGACCATGGCCCTCCTGGTGTGAGTTTTGCACTTCTGTACTAAGAGTGTGAACCTCTTGCAGAGCCTCCTTATATTTCTGTTTGAGGTTAGCAATCAGTTTGTCAGACTTGTTCTGCTTTTCCTCCATGGTAGCAATTGAGGTGTTGGCCTTTTCCAGAATAGTCGTCACCTCCTCCAACTCAGTCCGTAAGAGACGCTCGGTTTTCTTCAAAGCGTAATACTCATGTAAATATGTATTATATTCTTCTGTAAAGCGGCGTTTATCTCCTGAAACTTGGCGTTAATCTCTTGCTCCTTATCCAATCTTTCCTGCAGGACATCACAATCATGGTGGGCAGCATGGAGTGCAGAAATTAAAGCCTCTTTATCCTGGATCAAGGATTCAGCTTCCCTTTGCTCCTCCTTTTTCTTTGCCACAATTCCCGTGACAATTCTGCCCATCACTCTGATCTGCAGCACATCTCGGCGTCTTTCTGACACATGTTTTCCTGAAAGCGCAGGTTCAAGGGGTTTGGTCACTTCCTCTGTGACTTGAGAAATACTTTTCTTTTTCTTCTTCTTTCTCATGGCTTTATTGGCTCCAGAGATATCAGTATTACTGGGCACACAATCACTGGTGTCAGCTTCCACATCTTGCTTGCGCTCACAGGGCATTGCTTGCTTTTGCAGCTGTTTGTCTTTGAAAATTTGGGGACACACATCTTCCATGTGACCTACTTCATGACAGGCCCAGCATACTAAATTAATCTGCGGGTACGAGTTGTCGTCGTCGTCGTCATCATCATCATCGTATGGCCTGAAGAGACACTGTTTTGTATCATTACATACATTGCAAAACAAACATTTCACGGCGGCCATTTAAAAAAAATCCCGGCAGGAGAAACTTGACACACAGCACTTTGCTTATGGCATTAATTAGCTTTACACAGCACAGCAATCTTTTCCGACCTGACAGGGCAGACTTTACACTCTGCACTTGCTAGATGCAACTTTCACTTTCAACAGCAAACATTTTGGTTTTCTACTTGAGTTCAGGGCCTTAACATATCTTCATCTACTGAGCTCTGGGTACTATTTCATCCACACTTCACACATTCTCTGTGTATGCTGGAAGCACAACTAGTCACACAGTGGAACAGACTTCACTTGCAGACTCTGCACCTTATTTCATCTGGGCGGCCATTTTAAATCCCCAGCTTTCCTTCTCAAACCCACAGACCTTTCTGTTGCTGCCCACACTCATCCACCAAATGTGGTAAACTGCTCCCTTTATGTAGCGCTGCCGCTTGCCATGGCTCTTCCTGACACAGTCTTCTAGGGTTTGTTTTGCATAAAAGGGGGACAAACACGTGTATACACACAAAGGGCACATAGCCCTCAACCTTCAGTGGTTTATTCTTTCATTAGTGAAACTACACATTTTTAAACACTGTCATTTTAAGTCAAAACAAACTCATAAAAAGAACATCTACTCCTGTCAGGAGTCTAACTCACATGCATATTCCTATCTGCAATATTGGCTGGCTAAGCCAGCTACCAACTTAAACATAACACACAGATAGAATAACATTGAGTCCTTAACTGTGAGATGGGGACATCATCAGTTTAGATCCTCAGATGCTGCAGTATGTTAACGGGGCATCCTCCCCGAACTGGATGTAGGAGCTGCGATACCCCCAGCCTCCAGATGAGAGACTAAAAAATCAACCCTCTATCCTCTAAATACCTGTTCTAGTAATTAGGAGAGCAGGTGAGGGAAGCCAGCACCATTAATCTCTGGCCCGAAGTTTCTACCCCACAGTCTTAGCAAATGTGAAACTGTGGAATGGATAATTTTTTCCCTTTTTTCCACTTTCTGCCTAAAAATCGGACAGACCGCTGCCTAATATTCTGGGACTGAAGAAAATAGAAGAGGCACACAAAAGATTTTAAATTGATTCGGAGAACTTCTCTTGTATTCAATCCATCAGAGCAAGTGCATACAGTGACGTTTCAGGAGTCACTTGTCCTTTCCTCAGACTACACACCCAACACAAACTAACTATCAAACAAATATATATACACCCCTAGGGGTTTAGAATATCACATTTTCCCCAACACTTGTGGATGCATGCTCTTGGCTCCCGGTTTGTGGCAGAGGTCTGGTGGTATTCATACACGTGGACCTGGTGTATGCAACGGAGGAACGGATGAAGTCTCCACCTTAGTGAGATCTTTGCTTGCTATTATTTTTATATTGTGAGTGGTCATAATCTGAGCATTGGGCAACTATTACAATTTATTTGCAGTATTATGCGATGGGAGCTGCGCTGTCTTCTTGTTTTGTAGTGTGAAGGAGAAAGTGGTTATTTCTGAAGACTGGCAGCGGTGTCCCTACAGTACGCGTTCCGGCTCCATCTGCTATTGGAATCGTTTGTGGGGCACTCTTTTCCTTTTTTGTGTTCCCCGGTCTGTTTGTCATTGTTTGTTTGTGGTTCTGTTTTGTGTAGTTCGTATTTTGAGGCCACACAGGCAGAATTGTTATTAATCATATTTATTTCCTATCTGATATCCACATACCCAAGTGAGCGCAGCAGAATATTCTTTTTTCTTTTAATACATATATACCTGTGCACACGTAAAGGCATGTACATAAAGAATACACATATAAAGATAACCATCAGTTTGTGAATAGTTCATCAACCATCCATAGGAACCTAATCTGTTCACATCAAGTACATAAAATTAAAGAGAGATTATGCACTGTTCAAGCGAACCATAGTGCAAGAGAATTGGACCTAATAGGACACAGAGGGAGAGTACTAAATTTAAGTCTACCAAGGAGAAACTCAAGAGGAACAAGGAGAACACTAGACCAAAGTGCTTACATCTAAGCATTCATTCAACCCACCAGGGGTAAGTGTACCCAACTGGTGGATCCAGAATGTTTTCTGCCGACAAAGGGTTTTATAGCAGTTTCCTCCTAGAGCAGAAGGAGAAATGTGCTCAAGGCCCATAATCCTTATGAATTTGGGATCCTGTTTGTGTACTAATTTAAAATGTCTAGGGACACTATGAGTGTTAATGTCATTGATCACGTTTGCTCCAGGAAGCGAGTACTTAAAGAGTGTGTGGTGCGACCAACATATTGTTGGCCGCAACCACATTGTAACAAATATACCAAGTAAGAACTTAAACAATTGATACTACTCTTAACCTGATGTACATACCCTTTGTTTACAGATTCGAATTGTGATTGGACCATCAGATTTTTACAGGTGATGCAGCGACCTCTGCCGCACCTGTGATTCCCAAATTGAATGACAGGTGCGGAAGTGGCCGGTGAATCACTCGTCCTAAGTTTACTAGGAGCTATGATGCTTTTAATATTTTTGGCCTTTCTATAAATGATGGAAAAATTTTCTGGAAGAACAGATCCCAATTGAGGTTCACACTTTAGGACACTCCAATGATTAGCCAAAATATTGCGAATATGTCTAGATGATTGATTATAAATATATATATATATATATATATATATATATATATATATATATATATATATATATAGGTGTGTGTGTGTGTAGCCCTCTTTCCCTCTAGTGTGCAGGGTCTACTAATGCTGGCGTTACCTGTTGGCTCACAGAGATCTGAGCCTCTGCGACTGGGAACCTGGGGTAACAGATATACTAAGTGGCAGCGCCTCCACCTGCACGGGATCCCAATTAGGTGAGTTAACCCCGAGCAGAAACCGATAATAACAGCCCACAGATTATAGCAATAACCTTTACTGTGACAGATCAACATAGGCAGCATAGATGAAATAGCAACACTACTGGTTACAGCTATACCTCGCCGCGCAGGGCTTTATCCCACCACCATGTACCCCACACCGTGTCCACTGTACCAGACGAGTCCCTTGGTCACTTCACCCACTGAGTGTAAACAAAAGATGCTCATCTCTTTAGGCGTGATCAGCGCCTTCATTGTGCAGTGTGTTGGTGCACTTTTGTGAAAAGGAACCTGCCGGGTGTGTCCACACCCAGGCGCGCTGATAAAGAAGAGCAATGGGATCCGCCGATCTAATGATATCTTCCGCCGTGTGGAACGCCTCCCACTGGAGTGACCATTGCAGTGATAGCCCCTCTCTCAGTCCAGTAGTCTGGTCCCAGACTATGGGCATCAGGTTGCTCCATGAAGCAGCTGTGGCCCTGAACTGTACTAGTAACTAAAGAGCAGGATCCCTACCTAATGGGCCTGTCCTTATAGCAGCCACAATCTAAGGTGAGTTGGGGCCTAGGGGGTCTCTGGCCTAGTGCAGATGGTCACAGAACCCTGCACATCTACACCCTCCCCTATATGTGTCCCTGCTCCAACTGACATCCTTCCTGTTTCAGCACGCAAATTGTATCTCCTTCTCCAGAAGACCCGGCCGCGCGATTTGCTCCCTGGCATCACATGGCCTATCTGCCCCTAAGCACTATGGGGCTTGTAGTCCCCGCGGAACTTTCTATTGGAGCCGCGTGCGCTACCTCCAATGGCCACTGCAATGATTCCCTGTGCATGCGCGACCCTTGTCATGACCGCCGTGACTCTCGGCGTAACCTTGCACAAGATGGCAGTGCTCTGCTGAGAGGGCCGCTGGAGCCTTCGACTAACCCATCGCCAATCACACTACCACCTGCACGCCCACGGAGGTAGGAGGGTAAGGGCACAACACCGGGGGATCGGAGGGGACCTGACTACATCTATATATATAAATATATATGTAGCAGGGTCCCCCCTGGCCCCCCTTACTTGTGTCCTGTTGCGGGGGCTCCCGGCGACATCAGTGATAGGGCGCCGCCATCTTGTGCGCGTTCGCGCATGCGTGGTGCGCATTTGCAGTCGCGGCGGCCATTACATATAGCGCAGGAAAGTGTAGGAAGGCCCCCTAGATGTTACGCATGTGTAGGAAAGTGGCGCGGCGGCTATTAGTCTAGCACAGGTGCAGATAGAGAGAGGTAGGCGGCTATTAGAGAGGCGCCCATGCGGTCCTCATAGGGAAAAGCCCCAGAAGGGACTACAATTCCCAGCAGCCTCTGGGGACTGCCCTATGATCCCTATCACATGCAGCCAGACAGCCAGTAGAGTTTGCAGCTTCTGCTGGAGAAAGATACAATGTTATGCACATACCATGCTAGTCAGTTGGTGCTGGGATAAGGTAGGGGAAGGGTGTGTAGGTGGAGGGAGCAAGTGGCCCCTTGCCCTAGGCCAGAAACCCCCTTAGGCCCCAGCTAGACCCCACTCCCCTGCAGTTTGTGACTGCTTTAGGGAAGGCCCCTTGGGTAGGGACTTTGCCCTGTTAGTAGTCAGTTTAGTCAGTGACACAACTGCAGTGCTGTGTGCTCTGACAAGAAGGGTCAGAGTTGCTGTGAATCATTCTCTGCAGAGCAGAGACAGGGACTGTCTGAGCGGTGAGCTTGCTCAGAAGGAGACCCCCATCACTGAGGCTTTGGCGCTGGACAAAGACGGGTCCATTTTCAAAGTTCTGCGGTACCCGGTTGCAGGAGAGCCGGGCAGGTATTATTCAAGTCACCAAGTGCACCACCTATACAGTTCATCTTAGTGGGCAGCGTTGTCCCACATATGGGTGGGGTTGTGGGACTCTTGGTACTTTGGGTACAAGGACTTTGGGAATACTTTGTGGGGTTAAGGCCCTGCGAGGTGTGTGGATAGTTGTGCTTAGTAGTGTTACAGGGTGACACTGAAGTTATATAATGTTGATGTCATATTGTTGATGCATGTGTATTGTGTTATCTGCCCATATAGTAAACCTGTGTTATATATACCTTGGTGTATGTGGTTCATATATGTGGGTCCTGTATAGGGGACATTCTACACTCCTAGAATCCTGCACAGGTGGAGGCGCTGTAATTATAAGATCGTTCCAGAGGATTGACCCCAGGCTCTCACTAGCAGAGGCTCAGACCTCCTGTGAGCCTGACAGGTATATTGCACCACACCTGGTAACATATAGGTTCCCCCTCACATACACTCTATATGCGATTGGGTGGGGGAATACCCGTTACATATATATATATATATATATATATATATATATACACACACACCTTGCAATTTTGGATTTCTCTAAACAAAAGTCTATCAAAGTGTACTATACAGGAAAATAGAATCTCAATGGCCAAAACTAGAAAGGGAGTAAAGAAGAATGCCAAGCCAGCCACTTCAAAATAGTAGAAATGTAATGATGCTTGTACTGTGTAGTTCTAATCTGTATACAGCTGCAGCTGCACTATCTGCTTTCAGAATCACACAACTAGGCAGCAATTCCAAACTCAGTTTATTATATAGGAATGTACAGCAGACTTCAGGAGCTTGTGAGATAGTCATCATCAATCACTTAAAAAAAGGCTTTTGTGCTAAAATTATTTGTGAATGTTATGTTTACACACATATTCACTCACATATACTGTACATACATACACTGTACTGTACATACATATGTTGCACATATATACCATACATACAGTACATACTTTAGATATGCATACATGCACACATATATGTGTGTCTGTGTGTGTGCGTGCGTGCGTGCGTGTGTGCGTGTGTGTGTGTGTGTGTGTGTGTGTGTGTGTGTACCTATGTTACTACTATACATGGAAGAAATGAACAACATGGCTAACTACCTTTCTTTGCTATTAAAGTAAGGCTGGATATACATATGTTAATTAGTGTGATGCAAATAGCAACTGTAACAAAGCAATGTAAAAAAAATGTAAATGGCTCTATTAAAGCAAGTCACAGAACATATGAATTAACCAAACATTCAGAAACATTAATTAAAATCAAACATCACAAAATAAGCATAACCTGAACCAAAATAAATTCAAGAATAAAGTCAGTCCATGAAATGAACAAGAATACAATACATAAATACATAAAATACATGAAGGGGCTACAAGGGATATCTAGACACACCCCATAATTATGATGTCGCAATATAGAATTATATTCATAATGCATCAAATAATCCATATATAAATTGATTTATAACAACACCCAACAAAAATATATATATATATATATATATATATATATATATATATATATATATATATATATATATATATATATATATATGGTACTAAACAAATTCCAAGAAGTATTTTACCCAGTGGGACAAGGATATAAAACAGAGGGACCAATGACCAGATGGATTCAAGCCATAGAGTCCAGAGTCAGAGGAGAAAGGAGGAAGGAGCTTAAACTACTGTACTTGTATATAGACATTCATTGAATCCACCAGGGGCCAGTGTTCCCAACTTGTAGATCCAGAATGTCTCTCTTGCATAGGGTCTTGAAATGATCACCCCTAATTTGAGGGGTGATACAAGTTCCAAGCCCATAATGGTAAGGGATAATTATAATATCCTCGACACCCATGTGGGTCACCAGCATAGCGATTGGGAGTAGGGAGATGTGGCTCCAGAGGTACATTGGGCTCCAGACTAGAGGGTGACAAGGTTGAAGGACTGAGAATTCGAGACATAGACTGATGGAACAAAATTGTGGCGAGTTTTTAGGCCAAGGTGGCGACTTGGTTGTCCAAATATTGAATATGCTCAGAAATAGAGGACAGGGCTTTGCCCACCTCAATGGGACTTTGTTTGTTGGGCTCAGAATACTGTAACGCTCGCACTGGCCACAAACAAGACAAAACCCCAGCACTGAGGTGGGAAGGTATAACACCACACACCCGCAGCAGACGAGGCGTGCCTGGAAGGCGGATAGTTTAGCGTAGCCGGGTCTGGGTTGGAGAGTGTAGAAGATAATAATAATAATAGCATGTTCTTGAATAGGGCTGCTAGTTTTACGTAGCGCTTTACAGAGAAATTTTGCTGGTACTGCAAAGGGATGCAGGATCCTTATTGTGTACAGAGCTAAAGTGTCTTGGTACACTATGGGGGCTATGCACTAAGCTCAATGCTATTGTGTCCGGATGAAAGAAAAAAGCACATCCGTTAAAAAGTGAGGCCGGAGACGCGATTCACTAAGGCCTTGAGCCCATTTTTTAACGTACGTGCTAAAAATAGCCACAGTGGACGTTTTGCTTTTTTTCCCCTGCTAGCATTCTTAACCTTCATGTACGCTAGCTGATAGAAAAAAAAGCCGCTTGTAACATTTGCATAGAGATTCTGTATCTCCATGCAAGGCTGTTACAGGCGATCGTACACTAAATAAATACATTTTAATAACAGTGTACATGAGCAAGGGGTCTCAGGAGCTGAACAGCATTGGTTTCAGGTCCGGGTGCCCCCTACTTCAGGAGATACAGGCCCCGTTATGGTGTGCCGGTATCCTCTGCACTTTCAAGCTCCCGCGTCACGTGACCGGGGTATTTACATTCTGCAGGGGATACCGGCACCCCATAATGGGGCCTGAATCTCGTGAAGTAGGGGGTCCCCGAGGCTGAAACCAATGCGGTTCAGCTCTGGAGACCCCCTACACATCTACACTACTGTCAAAACACACATAACAATAAACAATAATTCCTTACCGTAGCGGCTATCCGCTATGGTACTGAAGCTGCATTCATGTACATTTTAATAATGGGGCATCGGAGGCCAATGTCGTCGCCATCTTTATAGTGTCCAATACGCGACATGGGCTCTATAAAGATGGCGGCGACACTGGCACCGATGCCCCAAACCGGGGCCTGTAACTCGGGAAGCAGGGGGTTCCTGAGGCAGAAATCAATGTGGTTCAGCTCAGGGAACCCCCTGCTCTCGCACACTATTAATAAAAATACATTAAAGCAGCTTCAATACCTTAGCGGCTATTCGCTACGACAATGAAGGGGTTAAGGCACATTAGCATGTTTATTGGGGACAAACATAGCAATATACAACACACATCCCCCCCCGCCCCCTAACACATACTATACAGTAATGGGCAAAAAACTATTATCCACATATGGATAATAATGCACAAAGAGTATAAAACACTAGATGAGAAAATCACAAATAGAATTTAAAAATTAGAAAAGTAAGTCATCAATACCAACCAAAAAAAGTTTATAAGAGACAGAAAGGATTATGAACAAAATAGACAAAAGGATTGGAAGACAGAAAAGAAAGTCCTAATTGTAGAAGAGCCTTCCAGTTTGGAAGAGAAGTCTGCCCCTAAAGTGACAACACCTAAAAAAGACAAAAAAGACACAAATAAAACCATTAAAGTGTCTAATAACAACAAAAAATCAGTGGGACAATCACGCCCTTCCTTTGGTGCTAGACCACAAGCACCATTTAGAGGCGAATACCCAAGACATCATGGACCACCATATGGTGGATATTCAGATGGCCATGGTAGATATGACCACCGTGAATACTATCACGATGGACATAGGGGCAACGAAAATAATGCATTTAGATCTAATAAAGTTTTTAGACCTTATAATGCACCACCAAAGGATTATGAAACCAATCAATCCCCATTGTCTTTTTTAGATCACGACAGGGAGTACGACTTCCCTACAAGAAGGAACAGCGAGGGAGACAATCTCATAGGGAGACAAGACACACCACGCTCTACAAGGCGGAAAAGAACAGAGGATTTAGAGGAAAAAGAGGAGGAAGGAGGAAAAAGAAAAAAACAGAAACACGGGAACCCAAGGTAGGGGCCAGTAATGTATTCAACATCAGTGGTTATCAAACCACTGCGGTTGAGGACAGGGTCCTATCAAAGGGTTTAAATTTTGCTCCCTCACAAGGACCTAATATGTTTAACTTGTATATTGACACTCATAAGTTTGTGAGACGTCTCACTTTAAAAAAGTATTTCATGAAAGATGCAGTAAGTATGGGTGTAATACAGCAGGATAATTCTCCAATTGTTAGCAAACCCACTACAAGAACACAATTTTAAAAAACCTCTGTTTTCTATCCAAAACACATAAAGGGAATTTTTTTAGATACTTTTACTGAATTGGTGATTAAGGACATGGAAAAGGCAACCAATGAGTTCACAATTAAAAACCACAATTTAAGTAGAGTGGAAAAGGAAGCCATTAAAGGATTAGAGAGTAATACTCAAATCGTGATAAAGCCCGCGGATAAGGGAGGGGGAATCGTTATCATGGATTCCTCCTATTATAAGAATGAATCCATGAGGATTCTAAGTGACCAGGATACATATAAAAAACTGGATCACAATCCATCAGTTATCTTTAAAAGTATAATTAATGAATATCTACAAAAAGGTTTCAAAGATGGAGTTATCTCCAAGGGAGAATTGGAGTTCCTGGATTTACAACAACCCAGAGTTCCAATCTTCTATTTCATTCCGAAGATACACAAGGATCTTTGGAATCCACCTGGCCGCCCAATCAAATCTGGGATTAAATCATTGTCATCTAATCTTTCCCAATTTATAGACTCCATTCTTCAAAAGTATGTTATACAAATACCCTCCTATCTCCGCGATACCACTCATGTTCTTAACATCATACAAGATGTCAAATGGGAAAATCACTATACATGGGTCACGTGTGACGTGACCTCATTGTATACCAATATAGACCATGAGTTGGGTATCGCGGCGATTAGGAGAGTATTAGATCAGGATGATAGCTTAGAGTTTGAATTTAAAAATTTTGTATTGGAGGGAATAAGGTTTATTCTCACTCACAATTTCTTGCATTATGACAATAGCTTCTTCCTCCAGATATGCGGCACTGCCATGGGCCCCAGGTTCGCCCCTAGTTATGCCAATATTTTTATGGGTATGTGGGAGGAGGACCATATCCTGTCCCGCAACCCATTTGGGGCGGACCTGGTGCTATGGAAGCCCTATATTGACGATGTGCTGTGTATCTGGGGGGGGGGGAATGAGGAAGATTTAATAAAATTCCAACAATACCTCAATAATAACCAATTACATTTGAAATTCACCTTTAATACCAGTCCACAAACCATTGATTTTCTGGACCTAACTCTATTTATAGAAGAAGGATCCATTGAGACAAAAACCTTTTACAAAAAGGTAGATGCCAGCACCTACTTGTTGGCATCTGGTCACCATAATCCGAGATGGATTAGTAATATACCCAAAGGCCAGTTTCTAAGAACAAAACGTAATTGCTCACAAATAGAAGTGTTCAATACACAAGCAGAGGACCTAAGGGATACATTTATGGATAGGGATTATAATTATACAAAGGTGACGAGGGCATTGGAAACAGTGAGAAACATCCAAAGGGATGATCTTATACTGATGGATAAAACTAGAAGTGATAAATGACCTACAGGTGGTGAATTCATTCCATTTATTACAAAATATAATGCTATGGCTCCAAAGATAACTCAAATAATTAAAAAACATTGGGGAATCTTACAGGGGGATATGGAACTCAGTACAATTTTACCAAAGAGTCCACAAATAGTTTTCAAAAAGGCAAATAACCTTAAACTGCAGCTTTCTCCTAGTTGTCCATTAAATGTAGTGAAGAAACAACATGGCAAAAGGAATTAAATGGTTACTTCACATGTAGTAAATGTATTGGTTGCAAATATAGCTCCAGATGTAGAGATTTTAATCTAACATCACATGAGCTATATTTCCAATCAAATCTTTAATTAATTGTAAGAGTTCGTCCACGATCTACCTGTTAGAATGCTCCTGTGGGCTACAGTATGTAGGGCGGACAGGTAGACCATTGAAACGACGTTTTGCAGAACACATTTATAATATTAAAAGAGGTCTTGAGACACATAGTGTCTCAAACCACTTTAAAATTAAGCATAACCAAAATCCAGAGGGTCTGGTCTTCAAAGGTAAAGATTGCCCGAAACAAAACTGGAGAGGGGGAGATAAAAAAATCTAATATCAAGGCGAGAAAGCTATTGGATCTATACCTTAAAAACATTAACCCCAGGAGGTCTCAATATAGATTTCGATCTGGCATCTTTTTTACAGGATAGCTAATTGGGTATGCATTTGTATATGGGAGTTCCTAGTCCTCCTTAATATTTTCCTCTGAATCTTCTGTTCTTTGTTCTAACCCGCTTGCTATATGGTCTGTACTAATTAGTTTTAACAGAGTGGAGTTTGATACTAAATCATTAGGATGATTATTTAAATGTATTGTATTTTTATATAATCTGTCTTGAAATATGTAGAATTATTGCATTGTATTTTAATGTATAACTTTTATGTATAACTTGTATCATCTTGTGGTGAATTTCTGGTATGGTCATGAGTTTGTTCCATAGCACCCACCACTATAGTCATTTTTATTACAGCCAGTTGTCCCTTTAAGAATTAATTATCCTATCAGGACCCTAGGACTGGCTTTCCATATGCTTAAATAGCACACTCAACCACCATGGCTCCATTACCCCTGAGGAAGTGACATCAGTAGTCACGAAACGCGCGTAGGGTGGAGCTTACACTGCACGTATTGCTGCGTGCACGAACCGGCTGGGGAGGGTGCAGTGGATGTTGACGTCATCTGAGGTGGACCTGGCGCTCTGAGTTGCGGCCGCAAGGAAGAGACACATGCGGGATCCAGCATCCTTACACACCACGCAACAGCTCCTCAAGCCTGCGAATGGCACGTTGTAATCCGTGTAGTAAGGTCATTTAGCATGTGAGTGCACTGGCTGTTTTGATCTTAAATTGTTTTATTAAATTGTACTGTACTACGCCATTGGCATTTTTATTATTCTATATGCAATCTGGCACTGTGGTTGATCCGTGTGGAGAGGGCGTATAACACCTGAAGACCCATATCCAACCTTTTGAGTGTTCCAGACCACCAGCTAAAGATACCTTTCAAGGCCTGTCTTTATCTACTTTGATGTAAGTAGCTAGCAGCTGTGTGGATGAGATCTCCACCATTAGAGAGTACTGCGCAATGGTTTTCTTGTCTTCTCTGATTCCAGATATACACTTACCATTATAAGAAATTCAAGAGGATCACCTGTGAAGATCCACAAACTGTTCCTCTCAATCATAGAACCGGGAACATTGTATCAGGTTTATGCACCTGATAGTGCGCCAAGGACTTTGTTCTCTTTATTATCGATTTGTCTATAGCTATATGGAAAGGCTTGATATTTTGTCCTAGGCAGCCTCCTTTTTCCCCTCATACCCTCCCTTATCTTGGTGGTTGTGGGGCTATATGTTATTGGTTATCCTTGCACAGTTAGGATATATCATTTTTCACAATTGTAAATTGATTCACAATTAATTATTGTAATCATCACATTATAACAATTGGTTGAGCGCTTGTTTTGTAGTTCTCTTTCTCTTTATATCACAAAAGCATGTTTATTGGGGACAATTGCCCCCAATAAACATAGCAATATACAACACACATCCCACCTGCCCCCTAACACATACAGTAATGGGCAAAAAAACTATTATCTACATATGGATAATAATGCATTTGCCCATTTTAAATACATATAAATGACAATAAATACAGTAAATACATATTACACTTACCTTTTCCAGGCACCCACGATGAAGGCCGTCTTCCTCCTCATCTTCATCCTGCCCATGTCCCTCCGGTGCTGCAAAACATACTGTACACAAGAATAAAAATAGCCCCTAACCCCTTAATCACCTTAGCGGTCATTAACCGCAACAGTCATTAAGGGGTTAACCCATCCTCACCCACTAACCCAGACGGGAGGCCTACAGTAAATACCCTCCCCCACTACCCATCCCGTGAGGCCTAACCACCCTCACCCACTAACCCACTAACCCAGGCGGGAGGCCTACCCACATAACCTTGGGGCCAATACCCCCTTCCCCCACCCCCAGTACCCACAAGAAAAACAATACACAGCCCCACAATAAACATCATTATATTTATTCTATACATAACCCACCCCCTGTGCCCCCCCATAAATACATGATTTATTATTTTACATAAAGGGTTAATACCCAAGGCCCACGGGAGTCCCCGGTGGGCCTGATGGGTCACCTCACAGACCTACAGAAGCCCAGCCCCTGGTTTCAAACAGGGTCTGGAGGCCTATGGGTGGTCCCCGCCAGGCGCCTTGGTCCACAAGGTGGTCTCCGCGGGTCACTGTGGGCCACAATGGGGTCTCAACGGGTAGGCCCGCAGCTGTCTGGGGGGCCCTGGGCCAGACCCAAAGGTGTCTGAGGGGCCTCGGGTGCTTCCCACGGGGGTCTGTGGGCCCACGTGTGGTCCCTACTTGCCCCGGTGACTGAAACAGTCTCTTGTTCTACATCTGTATATACAAACATATTTGCAGGAGTACCAGCACACAAGTTATACATCTTTTCACATAGGGTGTCCCTTATATTATGAAACTCACAGTATTACACCAGTTGTCCCCAAGTGCCCATGGAAGGTTGGCATATTTGGCATCTACAAGTCTTCTTCCACTATATGAGCCAGATATCTGCAGCTATAAGAAAATAGACAGTAGGGGAGAGGAGTACTCATGTCCTGAGAAAGCCCATGGTAGGGTCACTTCATAGCAAACTTTTGAACTTACCTACCGTATGAGGTAGGGACACTATCATGATGGTACTAATGTGTTTCTCATAGATAAGATAGTTCTTAAAATAGTTAAGTATCAAGCATTCCAAGATGAATCATATATGTGATACATTTAAATATAGAATAACAATCACTCCAATTTGACTGAAATAAGAACACAATAAATACTGTACACATATTTATTTTGTGATGGTATTGTCTGCATTTTTCATGTTCACCATCACACAAAACAGGAGAAGATAAGTGATTCTTTACTCACATTGAGACCATCTCAAGATCTGGGTCACCTCACAGACATACATGAGAATTGAAATATCCTTCATGCTTAATGTGAGCGTCCTCAGGGAATAATGGAGAATTTGGAGCTACAGAATCCTACTGTATGTTAGGGCATGTCATTGTCAAGACGAGACCTTAATAAAATGTGGCTGCTCTCTCATACAAAAATATGTGAAATTCTAGTGAAATCATAAGATATGGAAGATTTTGGATCATTCATTTTTGTAATGTATTTAAAGTATTTTTCATGGTTTTTCACAAATTCTCTTGTTAGTAGTCAATCTGGAACCATCAAGACAATTTCCCTTTTTCTTTTGTAAACTTCAAGTTAGGTGGTTTGTCGTTATGATAGAGCATATTTTATAATATCCATTAGAGTTTGCTTAGCCAGTGTGGAGAGGTCATGCATTCAACTGATTAAAATTACAAGTCAAAATCAATAAAACATTTCACATTGATTTTCCCTCAAAAGTTATTCTTAGTATGAACATCTAATCTTTATATACACTTTAAAAAATGTATACCTATACTATAACAAATAACTAATAAACACTGGTATCGGTTTAAGTAGAGTATATCATTTAAAATCCAAAGTAAAAATCCAATAAACTAACTTTATACTGTATAAACTAACTTTATACTGTATAAACTATTAGGGTGGGCATTTCATTGTTTCTTTGTTTATAACATTTGTTTTTACTGTCTCTTGGGTCATTTTTTTCTTTTTGGGGGAAAAAACCTTGGTTTTGGAATTTAAAATAATCATAGAAAAAAACTGGTCAAACTTTTTGAACTTTGTTTTTATAATGTTTTGTTTTAAAAAAATTAACAACTAAAAATAAAAACAAAACAAAGTTGAAACAATAACAAATTTGTTTTATTTAAGGCTGATCCTTCCTTTGATTTTGGTTTGTACTTCGTTCGGAGTAGAAAATTAATTCCTAAATCGAATTAATTAAAAGAAGGAGAAGGGGCGGCTTACAGCTGCGGCCGCCTTTACCCTAGTGCGGCCGTAGAGGCGCAACTCTGATAACCGCGGGCAGATGCAGTATGTTTTTTTTTCCGGAGTATATTGCGGTATTTTAGCGCTCGTAATATTAGCATTTTATTACCGCTGTCTGCAATACTGCAATACCGTATAAAAACTCAGGGGGGCGTTCGCGAGCTGTTGTCTTCAAAGTCTAATACTTTAGCACTTCAACCTACGTCAGTAAACAGTCTGCGTGTGCGCTCGCAGTAATTGTAAATTTGCATATTTAAACATTGCAGTGTTGTATGTCTCATTTGAAAAGTGTTGAAACGCATAGGCGTGTACTGTAACAGTATCACATTTCGGCATATACAGCGCTCTCCCCTCGCTCGTCCCCGCACACACACATTCTAATTGACTGCACTGCAGTATTTCAACTTCTTATCTTATCTACAGTACAGTACACCTCTCCCACACCATTCCTTTGAATGTGTGTCTTTCTGGTTTCAATCACATTCCTGATTGATAGCTGATGATTACTGCACATGTGTCTGTAACTTCACCACTGCTTGCTTGCGAAGTTCAAGAGTGAGTGACAAAAAAAAAAAAAAAAATTCTCCTCATTTTTTTTTTCTCTACAAGCCTGCCTAAACCATCTCGATATTACCCTATTCAATCTGTGCTGTAGCTTTAGACTGCGACACTGTGTGTTTGACTGCACATGGTTGATTTGTGTGCTTTTTATGTATTTGTGGGTGTAGGGATCAAATTATTATGATGACCTGCCTTTTGAAAATATGTAATTTCTTTGAACTGCTAATCCTTCATGCAACTGTACCCTGTACCCCCCTCCCCCACGCACACACACAAGGCTCGCTGAAGGATTTGAACCTCTTATCGACAGACACCTCTCCAGAACCATTCCATTTCTAAAGCTTGTCATTGTGTTTTTAATCGTCCATCCCTAGCCGAGCATCACCTCTCTGCGCCTGCGTGCCTAATTTTCCTATTGTTGGCTTTGAGTCACCTCTCTGTAATCCTCTTTGGGATGGGAGATAACTGATGATTACTGCGCATGACTCACCCATCCACCCCCCCCAACACTTTGAGGATTTGTTTACGGTAACGCTTGCGATAATCCCTTCTCGAATTTGATATGTATATCTGATTTGCACAGCACTGTGAAATTGAGAGTTAAAAAAAAACATAATCTGATTCATGTTTTTGATGCAGTAAGTTACCACTTTTTGTCATTTTTGTCAATCTTTCTTTTCCTTTGGTGTAGGGGGGGTTCAATGATTATGATTAGCATGAATATAAAGAAATATATACTTTATTTTATCAGGAACAAAAAATACAAATATACAAATAATCATGAATAATACGAAATGCAGTCTTTATTCAGTTCTTCTGTCAGATGAAAATTGAGGGCCGGTGGATAATCATGAATAATGCACATTGATAATTATATTAATTAATAATATATATTATATAATAATATATATAAATAATAATATACATTTTTCCGTCTTTATCTTCTTCCTCTATCTGTGTACAGTACAGTAGTTCATTGAGAGAGGGGAGGTTTTGTGTACACATCATGACTGCAGTTTAGATACACTTAACTGTACAAACAGTTCACAAACTTTACACGATACCCCCCTCTCCCCCAGTCCATCCTTTTTTTCTGAAAAGACAAGAAAACAAAAAATTATTGCAGTTATGTGCATACTTTTTTATGGCATTGTGTGCTGTATAGTACTGTCAAACCAGTCTATACTGGAACTACTGTATACTGTGACTACTGTTAAATACTTTGTAATCAGATGGCTAGTGCTGCTCTCTCAGGGGAAAAAAAATCTGTGCCATACTTACCTGTATCATACTGTACTTACAATACTACAGTACAGTACTATACCATACTACCTTCCTGATGCTTGCCCATTACGCGCGATAACAATGGGCAACAGAGTCGCAATATGGTCAATATATTTATTGCATCATTCCACGTTGAGTACATCGTTCCAAAAACTCATTTTGCCTTGCGCCAATTCATCCTTTTTGGAGGGTTTCACGACTTTCCGGATATGGTCCTTCAGCTGATGCCAGACCATTTCGATAGGCTTAAAGTCTGGTGATCTGTCATTGGAGGGAGGGGGGAAAAAAGGAAAATTAGTTAAAGAGATACAGTACACAATAAAAACAGTGGGGAAAATTGACACGGTTACCGCACTTACTCCGCTGGCGTCTTCACCCAGTTGATACCGCACTCAAGAATATGCGGTGTTGACGCGGTGTGCTTCGGATCGTTGTCCTGGTAGAAACGGTGACCATCTGGGAACTCAAATGTGATGTATTCCACAATCTCAGGAACAATTTTCTCTTGGAAAAAAGCTTTATTCATGATTCCGAAAACAAGAAAAGAAAAGTGCTCAAAAAACTGCACACTATTACAGTACAGTGCATAAGGCAAAAGCGTGTGACATACATTTTACTGTACCTTCAAAGATGATGATGCATCCTGGTCCACGCCTAGAGATGGCACCCCACACATGCATCTTCACTGGGTGTTTCGGATGCGGCTTCATAGATATACAACCTTTTTTGTGGAATGCAAAGGTAGCAAATCTCTCCAGCGAAACAGTAGACTAGTTAGTGAAGGTGCAATCCTGGAAAGTTTCTCCACTGTTGATCCATGCCTGGGCCTGGACCACTCTCATGATCTTATTAACGTCCCTTATCATAGGGTTCGCTCTGTAATGACAAGAAATAATTTTATAGGTACAGTACAGTTTCTTAAACAACACTTTAACCTCCTGTACTGTCCAGTACTAACCTCACACGTCCATATTTCCATCCAATTCTGCGTCTCATCTTCTTTATGCTGGTCTCGGATACAGTGAGATTGTGATTTTGCTGCAGAGTGTATTTGACCCTTAAGGCACTCTTCTCATCATTCGCTTCACTTAATTTGTCAACCAGAAGAGTTGTCTCCCTACAGTGTACAGAAAAACAACAATCCGGAAAGTTACAGTGCAGTAGGCCACAAGTACAGCACATCATTTACAGTAAAAATAGTATAAAATGAGATAGATCTGCACAATATATAGTTCTATTAATATGCAGCAATATAAACAATAATAGATATACTGTATTATATACTGTAGTTATATAAATATACCGAAATAACTATAAAATGAGATAGATCTACACAATATATAGTTCTATTAATATGCAGCAATATAAACAATAATAGATATACTGTATTATATAGTAATATATATATATACTTTCACGTTAGTTACCGTTGGTGTCCTCGTGCGTTGTTTGTTTTTTCCGTGTGCATGATAGCACATGGTGGTTGATGGCACAACGAGGCCAGAAGCAGCTAACCAGCATTGGATATCTGCAATTCGTTGTCCGCTCGTGTACATCTCCTTAATTCTCATGCTGAGATCCTTTGAAATCTTTTTAACAGGCATTGCTGCGAGTAGAAAGAAATACAAACACAAGAATGTATATTCAATGTTTAGTCGATGTGTATTCAATGTGCAGTGAATCCACAACATGGATGGTGTATGTATACGTTAATGACTCACATTATAGTACAACCACTTTTAACACCTGTACCTCGTCGCCATGCATAAAAGGTTACACACTTTGCACAGCCCCCCACTCGATGATCTGTATCTGAACTTGCATTTGTCCACATACTGCATTGTGCCATCTGCTTACATGGATCAACCCCGATTCTACGGACGCAAGAAGCCACTCGCCTCTGCCGTGCCTATCACACAGAAAAAGCGAAAGGCGGCAGACGTTTCCAAGCCAAGGCTACAGTGACAGGCTAAGGCTAATTAAGAAAACCTTCTGCTGACCCCAAAGGCTAAGGGTTTTACACTCAACGCAAAACAAATGGCAGCCAACCCATGGAACCCGCAGGCCACTTCCTCGAATATGCTTCGACGACTCTGCCCCCGCTCTCCCGGAAATCTACAGCCCTTCTTCTCCACTACTCGTCCACGACGCTGCCGCCGCTCTCCAGGAAACCCAAAGCCCATCTTCTCCACTGCTCTTCTACGACGCTGCCGCTGGTGTCCCTGAAATCCACGGGTCACTTTCTACATTACGCTTAGACGACTCGGCCGCTTCTCGCCCAGAAATCCACAGATCGCTTTCTCCATCCCTCTTCGACGACACTGCCGCTTCTCTCCCGGAAATCCACAGGTCACCTCCTCCATCCTTCTTCGACGACGCTGCCGCTTCTCTCCAGGGAACCCCCATCTCATCCTCCGTAGCACCCATCCACCCAGATGTCCACAGCACGCCATGCATATGAACCAGTTCGTTAGACCGCATGCTGAATGGGTTAAGTGTGGATATCCTCGGGAACTCTATTATGCTGGTAAAGATAGATCTGCTTTTAGGGACCATGCTAAAAATGGATTAACTGATGCAGAAGATGGATCGACGGATGGAGAAGATAGAGACTGACATAGCGGAGATACATAATTTGCTTGGTGTTCATGCCCCTGTATCTCCGACGCCGGAGCAGGAGGGTGGCGTGGATGTGATGAATGGGACCTTCGACCGCCTTCCAACACCACACGCACCCCCTCCACAAGAAGAATTTGTGTACATGTATGCCGTTGAGGAGGAGGATAACATGACAACCCCGTCAAGACCACACCAGGAAACAACACGGTGACCAAGACAGGAGGAAAGCTTCCTCCCAGACAACCTACCCTCGCCCGCCGCCACAAGCACATCCGCTCCCAGAAAAACACCCGCTCTTAGAACCCAACCTACATACGCTTGCAGCGAAAAAAGGGCGCTTCCTGAAAATTTAAGAAGGACTATTGTGGAGGAATTGCGGCACTATTTTTCAATTTCAGATCCTTTCATGAAAATCGTTCGAGATTCCATTAATGGCATTTTGCGCCATACAAGGCATCGGCCCTGGAAGGACAATCTGGTGGGGCTCGAATTTGCGTGACTGTTCAACTGTTGTTTATTTTTTGTAAATGTTTTGGTAAATGTTTTGACTTTCTGTACTTTAATAAAGGAGATATTGCGTTTTTTAAATTTCATGAATAAATATTTTTTGTTAATAACACCATACTGTTGTGCTTTACATGTTTTGACTTTTTGTACTTTAATAAAGGACATGTTGCGTGTTTTAACTTGTATTAATAAAGAAATGTTTTTACTTACTGTACACAAGACCTGCACAATTCCAGTCCCCGAGTGCCGCAAACAGGCCCGGTTTTCAATGTTATCCTTAAAACCGGGGATGTTTGCGGCCCTCGAGGACTGGAGTTGTGCAAGCCTGACTGACTGTTCTGTACACCATCCTACTGTAAATATTTTGACTTTCTGTACATAAATGTTTTCACTAGCAGTAAACCATACACTTGTTAATGTTTTGTATTGCTGCACACTTGAAATGTTTTTAAATTGTATTTGTAAATAAATGTTGATTTGTTTTAAATTGTTCCATTGTCTCCTTTTATACTGTAACAAAATACAGTGTTTCTAGAACATACAGTACTGTCCAGGCATACTGTACAGTACTGTACTTTACTGTATACAGGCATACCCCGGTTTAAGGACACTCACTTTAAGTACACTCGCGAGTAAGTACATCTCGCTCAATAGGCAAACGGCAGCTCACGCATGCACCTGTGAGCACGTCCTGAACAGCAATACCGGCTCCCTACCTGTACCGAAGCTGTGCGCAAGTGGGGAGACTATAGAGCCTGTTACAAATGCGATATTTACATCAGTTATGCACGTATATGACGATTGCAGTACTCTACATGCATCGATAAGTACGGAAAAAGGCAGTGCTTCACTTTAAGTACATTTTCGCTTTACATACATGCTCCGGTCCCATTGCGTACGTTAATGCGGGGTATGCCTGTACTGTAGGCATGCTCAGTACTGTACATCACAAGAGTATTAAAACAATACATGCTGTACGGGTATAGAATACACATATGTACTGGAATACATGTAGAATAAATGTATACTTTTTATTTTTCGGGTTTATTATACAGTATATATAAAAAAAAGTATTGTATACGGTCTGAAAACAACAGCATACTGTTTCAGGTGTTCTATGAAGCTCTAAGTTACAGTATTCTATCCTAATCAATAACAACAGCCACTAAACGGTAGACTCCGGTACGTATTTTTTTTAAATCAGATTTAGCAATGTGCAGGCATTGTAACACAAAGCGATATTATCAATTGAAATCCCTCCATTTGCCGTTTTCCGCATGAGATGACAAAGTTTTCATTTCTGAGGGGAAAAAAAAGTAAAAGTTTTACTGTAGTGGTCAGTCAGTCCCCTAAAGAAGTTCCCACAGCCAGTCCCACCAATAATTTTCTAAGGGGGTGTCTCCTGTTCACATGCGCATGCGCCTACTGTTGATGTGGGTTCGAATGCGCATGTACCTAGTGTTCCACCAATTGTTCAGTATCTACTGTAGAAGCTGCTCAGCCAATGATATTGCTTACAGAAGACTCGCTTGACTGTGCATTGATATTTCAAAAACAGAATAAAATACGGCAACATTACTCACCATAGACTTTGCCAATCAGCTGACGCCGAGCCACTTCCAGTCCCGTATTCTTGATCATACACGTAGTTGACAGGTGACAGCGGGACTACTACACCTGTAGTCAGCTGATGAGGCTGGAAATCACTAGATATGGGCAAAACCCGGTGATACACACCAATACCCTCCAATAACATCGGGATCAATACGAAAAAAACATGGATCGATACATAACTTTTTCCTTATTGCACGCTTCCACACACGAGCATCTGGTGAAAATTTGTAAAAGTCATAGTTTTCGATAAAATACTGATAAATTTAAAAACTGTTGCCATCTTATCATCTGTTGCATTAATCGCGGCCCATATTAAATAAGCGTACGTTCTGTCGAGTTTTTGGAACGCGGACTGCAGTTGTGCACTCATCTCGGAACTCTCAGGACAATACTGTAGAACACCAGACACTGCGCGTTAATTTTTAATATGAAAAGCCTAAATTGATACATTATTGTAACTTCTTCAGTCCCAAGGCCAATTTACAATGGACCACTGTGGTATTCTTTTAAACACCTGCAAGTCGACACATTACTGAGGCACATGCGCATTACAATTCATGAATATCTGCCATCTGGTGTATACGCGAAGAATTGCAACCAATTAAATCTGAACCATTATCAATAAACACATCAACTGCGCATCAACCGCGGGTGTGAATGCAACATGAATGCGGTATGAATGCGGTCAGAATGCAGCATGAACATGGTGAAGTGCGTGGCATTCGGAAAAAATCCCCGAAAAAATTCGGAGATGTTGGAGAATAAAAAGGGCCGCGGCTGTATGTTTTTTTTTTCAAAGTTTCACTATATTTATGAAGAACTATTGTCTTGGTCATTTTTAATGTATAATAATCTGCAAAAAAAAACACTACTCAAGGACCAATATTACTAATTTAATACATCACTGGATTTATAATTGTAACCTTTCTAGGGGAAAACTTGACTAGCACCATTGTTACTATTGTATTGCTTGGAATTCTACAGTAATTTAAAAGTTAAATTACCTAATATATCATTTGGCACATAAAGGTGTTAGATGGAACATTTTATGCAGTAGTTATTACAAAGTGCTTTCACCACGTGAGTAAATCAAGTGGCTTGATTAAAAAATGTTATTCTATAATTGAACCACTATAGAAAAGTAA
Source organism: Ascaphus truei (assembly GCF_040206685.1). NCBI lineage: Eukaryota > Metazoa > Chordata > Amphibia > Anura > Ascaphidae > Ascaphus > Ascaphus truei. The sequence continues at coordinate 263,031,616 of NC_134484.1, forward strand.
TGTTTGTCTGTCCCCTATTTGCACTCGCCAACAAGCAAATGAGATGCTCTGAAATGATATATAGAAGGTGCACACAGGCAGAAAAAGCTATAAACTTCCATTGACAATAACTCACTGCCATTGCTATGCCAAAAACAGTCCTCATTCTTTCTTAATAGCAATTAAGAAATTATGACAATAAGGATGTCTCATAAATGTTTAGACAGGAACTTAAACATTTATACTGTATATAAAATATTTTTTTTTAAATAACATGTATGAAACATGGCAGGTATTTGGTAATTGTTTCCAAAGTTCCCTTTCTGACATTTTTTTTGATTTATGTAATGTTAATGTAAAATCAAAAAGCGTAGAGATAAATATAAGTAAATTTCCTTGTGTCCAAAATGGAAGATGCATACAAAGGCTGTGCGGATTGAGTGTGGGGGGAAGTTTTCTGGTCAGGCTTGGTTGAGCATGTGGTGTTTTTATATTTAAAGCTGTCACGTATGGCACACCTGTGAGTACGTCACATGTATACAGGAAAAGATTAATACACAGCTTGTCACGGGAGACCGTGTTATTTACAATTTTAACCAGGATCATTCATTGAGCAAAACAAGGTAGAAAAATAATTTGTACAGTAGTTTATACGGCTTAAATCCACATACACAAAGTGGAACACAAAATACAGACAAAAGACACACTTACTGGGGGTCTGGGGTCAAAAACGAGACTTTCCTATGTGCAGAGCACGCTATTGGGAGAGTTTACCCTGACCGGGACATATCCCGGGATCTCCTGGAACTCAAATCGTCATGAAATTCCATACGCCACCACTACATTATCGTCCTCAGAAATTGGTCCCTCCTGACCATGAGTCAGCCTGAATCTTCTGGAACTCAAATCGGCATGAAATCCCAGCCACGACAGCTATGTTCGTTTCTCAGAACTTGGGCACAAAAGTCGGGACTAAGACTCTGGCAGGCAGACTTTTCAGGCTTCAAAACGGAACCGTTTACTTTGCTATTTCGAACTTTGAAAATCCCGCCTACGCTCTTTCGGCTCTGACTCAAGGGGAACACACAGTCTGATTGGCTCAAAGCTTCTAATAGCTTTCCCTGCTCTAGGCTGGAAAAAAATCTTTTTCTGGCGCTGAGGTGTGGTAGAGATGAGTGGATTTATGATTTCTTCTGATGAACAATGACCTCAGGAAAGGGAGAAAGAAAAAGACAAGACATGCAGGGGACCTGCAATAGTGTATTACCCAAGGGATAACCGGAAGTATACAAAGAAGGAGCAATTTATTATTAAAATACCTTGGTTAAAAACCATGGATGACAATTACTAAACATATAATAAACAATAATTGATATTAATAAAATAATTAATGAACTGGTGCCTAGGCACTATCCACACTGTAATAGTTAGGAACAATGTCCAGCAGTCCTGTTCTTTGCTCCGCCTGATCTAAAATTGGAAACCTACTCACCACAGGTAAGTAGTATAAAAGCAATGTATAAGCACTTGGTGCTGGTGGTCTTGGCCTCTGATGTCGCCGTCCGCCTTGTGATATGTCCGCATCTGCTGCCGGGGATCTGTTTCTGTGTTCCTGTGAGCGCTGCTTCCTGGAATACACCCGATCTCCTCGGCCTGATGACGTCACTTGTATTGGTCCTCGGCTACGGTGGCTCAGCGGTACCACCAGACCTACCTACGCGTTTCGAAAGTACGAATGGCGTCTCTCTTCGTCAGGGATCGTGAGTAGGTTTCCAATTTTAGATCAGGCGGAGCAAAGAACAGGACTGCTGGACATTGTTCCTAACTATTACAGTGTGGATAGTGCCTAGGCACCAGTTCATTAATTATTTTATTAATATCAATGAATGTTTATTATATGTTTATTAATTGTCATCCATGGTTTTTAACCAAGGTATTTTAATAATAAATTGCTCCTTCTTTGTATACTTCCGGTTATCCCTTGGGTAATACACTATTGCAGGTCCCCTGCATGTCTTGTCTTTTTCTTTCTCCCTTTCCTGAGGTCATTGTTCATCAGAAGAAATCATAAATCCACTCATCTCTACCACACCTCAGCGCCAGAAAAAGATTTTTTTCCAGCCTTCACTCCATCTCTGGGTAGAAGATACCAGAAATATCTTTTAAAGGCAGCTCCAGGACTACCTATTGGACTCTTTATCAAAGGTTTTCAATATCCATTATTGTCATTGCACCAGCGCTGAGTACACACCTATTATTTTCCCTGCTCTAGCTGAAACATAGAGGCAGAACTCAACTACTAATCAGCGCGTGGGAACTTTCTCAAGCAGGCAATCAGAGCCAAGCCGGTTAGGAAAGCCGAGTCAGCGGGAAATTTGAAATAGTCAAGGGATATACGCAAGCCTGCCACATCTCCCCCCGGCTATCCCAATGCCACCCGCTGGGCAGGCGCCCTTAGGTCTGGCAGAAAAAGTGGCATCCCGGAGGACTGCCATTGAGTTCCTGACCTAGTTCTCTGCCTTCCTCCGCTTACCAAATGCCGTTCACACCTCTGGGAATCCTCTGGCTGCTTTGAACGCAGATGTCCAGCAGACAAACCGGGGCCTATGGGTTTGCATGGACTGCCTGTTTGGACATTGGTACCAAATGTAAAAACACATCAAAATACATTTCAATAAACTCTGAGTCTTGGGGAACCCCTTCAGCTGGGTGGAACTTTAGGTGAGGATCTTGGGGTTCAAAAACTAGGAGTCTGGGAGACACTATATGGCCCCAGTGCAACTCACCCCCGGAACCCGAAAATAGTGCGAGTAAGCTGGGGAGAATTATAGGGCCACCGGTAACTTTGTCCCCAGATCTCCTGCAAGCAAATTACTTGCTTTTCACCTCAACATCACACCTTGGACTTAGACTCCCAAAGTTTGGAGTCTCTACGGTACTGGGAAAAGAAAAGGTAAAAATGTCTCTTTATTTCTGTCTGCATGGTTTCCCCACATACTGTACTTTCCTTTGACTCAGTTTGGACTGTCAGAGTCCCCCCAACCTTATGTACGGTTGTGTATCCCCAAACCATATACTGTTTGTTTGTAACCTTGGCACTAGCTGAGGTACCCCCCTTAACCCAGGGATTTCCTCAGCTAAAGGAATACAAAGTGATCCCTTTGGCTTGTTCGCCTTTCCGAGTTATGCTGAAGTAGGGCAGCCTAGTGGTGAGTCGTGGTTATGTTTTCAAGGGGAGGTATTGCCAGGACACTGTGCCTACATGTATCCGAGAAGCAGGCATGATTCCCGGGTATATTTGTCGGGGGGACACGGTAACTTTGGATCCCGACCCTCTAGGCACATTCTGTCAATGGTTCCTCTGCAACCTTCCCACCCCCCCGTCCTTGAAACTCATACACAAGCAATCCCTGCTTGATTGCATGCCCGGAATGGAAAAAAACAAAAAATTGGTTTATTACATCTTGGAAATATATATATTACAATGCAATAACCTAGGTTACCCCGTCACACAGATCTCAAGCTGGCCCACTTTTAACCTTCTCAAAGATCCCTGAAATGAACAATATCTCCTCTCAATGTGTCCCCATATACCATGGAACATATGTAGAACAGCACAGAAGTGAGCACGTGACTTAGATATGCAAGCAGGGTTAATACACATGAATACTCTAGTCCACGGGTATGCAAACTGGTGGGGTGCGTGAGATTTTCCATGGGGGCGTGGCAGGTTATAGATGCCCCACACTCTTCCCCAAGGCATCAAAATTACATGCCGAAGACGGCGTGAGGCCTTTTGTAACTTCTCCTACCTTCGCTTCGAGCGACGGGTGACCATGACAACATGGCATCAAATGATGTCATGGCAACATGACACGACATGACCACACGATGTCAATTGATTCTGTATCCAAGGTACGGGGGGGCACAAGCAGGGGGCGCAAGCAGGGGGCGCAAGCAGGGGTGCAGTGGGAAAAGTTTGTGCTCTTGCCAACTCACCGTTCTCCACTGCAAGGTACTTTCAATGAGTTAATATTAACCTCTTACTCAATTGCAATCATATCTATCCGCTTCTACCATCCGAGAAGTATGCAAAATACGTTACATAGTTACTTAGTAGATGAGGTTGAAAAATGACATACGTCCATCAAGTTCAACCCATGCTAAATTTAGATGACAGATACTGTTCCAATATTTGTACTTTTAGTATATTGATCCAGAGAAAGGCAAACAAAAAACCCAGTGAAATATCATCTAATGGAATCTCATAAGGGGAAAAATAAATTCCTTCCTGACTCCAAATATTGGCAATCAGATGACTCCCTGGATCAACATCCTTCCCATGTTTACTTATTTGGTACACTGGCGACACACTTTATTCGAGCTCGGCTAGTCCCACGAATTCGGGTATACCCGGGTGTATTGAGGTTTGTGACTGTTTTCTGCCCGAGTGCATTGGGTTATTTTCCAGGCAGGGATTGTAGCATTTTATTCCTGCTGGCTGCAATACTGCACAGTATATATATATATATACTGCATTACAATTCATGAATTTATGCCATCTGGTAGACACGCGAAGCATTGCAGCCTATTAAATCCTAATCATTATCATTTAACAGATCAGCCGCCCGTCAGCCAGGCATGAACCCAGGCTGGGAAGGCAAACACAACGGGGCTTGTCAGAGGTGTGGAGTGGCGCATTCCAGGTATCTGCCAGGTACATACTGGGTATTTGCTCGAATAAAGTGTGTCGGTGCAGTATATCCCTGTATAACTTTCTTTTGTAAACATGTTCAACCTTTTTTGAAGATATCTATTGTGTCTGCCATCACAGTCTCCATGGGTAATGAATTTCACATTTTATTTGCCCTTACTGTAAAGAACTTTCATTTGTTGTTGGTGAAATCTCCTCTCCTCCAACCTTAAGCAATAATCATGCGTCATTTGTACTGCCCGTGGTATTAATAGTTCTTTTGATAGTTCCTTGAATAGTCCCCGAATATATATATTTGTATGTAGTTATCACATCCCCTCTTAGATGCCTCTTTTCTAAAGTAAACAAATCTAATTTAGCTAGCCTCTCCTCATAAATCAAAGAATCCATCCCCTCGATTAATTTGGTGGCTCTTCTCTGCACCGTCCATAATGTCTATTCTAAGAAGTAGTGCCCAAAATTTTACTCCATATTCAGTGTGTGGCCTTACTAATGCTTTATAAATGAGCATAATTATGTTTACTTCCCTTCCATCCATTGCCCATTTAATGCAAGATAATATCTTGTTTGCCTTTGCAGCTACTGCATGACTTCGGGCACTATTGCTAAGCCTGCTGTCTACAAGCACTTCTAAATCCTTCTCCATCAAGGATTCTCCTAATTTATCCCCATTTCATTTGTAAATTCCTGTTTATTCTTGTTTCCCAAATGCGTAACCTTACATTTATCTGTATTAAACCTCATCTGCCATTTAGCTGCCCGTGTTTCCAGTTTATCCAAGTCCTTCTGGATCGAAATTATACCCTGCTCTGATTCTCCTACCTTACACAATTTAGTGTCATCAGCAAAGATAGAGACTTTGCTCTCCATACAAACCTCAAGGTTATTAATAAACAGGTTAAAAAGCAGGAGTCCCAGCATCGATGCTTGAGGTACTCCACTCACAACTTTAGCCCAACCTGAAAAAGTTCAATTTCTTACAACTCTTTTGTCTATCCTTCTGTTAGGATCGGCGCAGGCTCCGCACCTATGATGTCAGCAACTATGATGCAGGCTCCAACCTGAGATATCAGGATCGGGTGCAGGCTCTGCCCCCGTGTTTGATCCAGACTTTGGTACAGCTGGTGCCTCATCAGTCCCTCCTGTGCAGACCCTGCCCAGCAAAGAATCATGGGCCTGATTCTAGTGTCAGCTTCTGCTGTGCACCGTTTACCTATTGGCTGTTACACCTCTATAGGCTCAGCGATTGCCTCTGCAAATCGGCTGAGCATAATAGTTCTTTACTTGTGATGTCATGCTTGTCGCAAAGCACTCTGTTTTGCCCTGTCCTTCCTTGCTTTGCCTTGCTCTGTCTTACATTCCAGTCACCTGGACCACAGACTTTACCTTCTACTACCCTCAACCTTGGCTTTGATATATAACACTCTACCTTCTACTACCCTCGACCTCGGCTAAGTGACCTCAACTACCCTCCAGTCTCCTATCCTCTACTCCCTGACCCAGCTACATGATGACGAGGCTTCAGGTCGGTGTTTACAAATCCCCACCTCGGCCTCGCGGCCTGTTTGTGGTGAGCACTTGTTACACCTTCAACCAGTTTTTCAATCCTGGTGCAAATAGTCCAATTTGCTTTGTTTTGTACACCAATGTCTTATGTGGCACTGTATCAAAAGCATTTGCAAAATCTAAGTTGACCACTGTAGATAAACTGCATTACCCTGTCTAAATTCCTACTTACCTCCTCAAAGAAACAAATAAGATTAGTTTGGCATATTCTATTCTTAATAAATCCATGCTGACTATTACCAATAATTTTGTTTTCCATTAGGTTCCTGAATATTATCCCATATTAAACCTTCAAGTAGCTTCCCCATGATTAAAGTCAGGCTTACAGGTCTGTAATTCCTCGGTTGTGATCTAGCTCCCTTTTAAAATATAGGCACCACATCTGCTATATGCCAATCTTGTGTTACAGAGCCTGTGGAAATGGAGTCCTTGAAATTACTGAACTTAACTCCTTAAGAACTCTTGGATATATGCCATCGGGGCCAGGTGCCTTATTTTCTTTCATTTTAACAAGCCGCTTATGACCTTTCTCAGTTAACCAATTGTTTGTTAATATAGAGGTTGTGGCGTCCTCCTGTGGCACTACTATTGCAATGTATTCTTCCCTGGTAAATACAGAGGCAAGGAATTTGTTTAATACCTATGCTTTTACCTTATTTCCAATAATTTGACAGCCCATCTCACACGATTCCTGAAGAAGCTCCAGTGGATCGTGTAGAATCTGTTGAATTTGCGCAGAGAAAGAGGGAACAGAGTCCTAGCGAACGGACCAGCCAAGTCGAGCCGCTTTCGCCCTCTGTTGAGACATCACCGGAAGTGATGTAGGAATGTGGAAGGGAAACGTGTACCAGCAGAGATCAGCAACAGAGATGCCACAGACCCACCATTCGTTTAATGCTCTTTACTCTCATGTGAAATCTGAGTGTACAGTATTTCCATATTTTCCTGTCACTTTGCAATACAGTTTTAGACATAGTATACCATTTGAGTTTTCTCTTCATTCTGAGACAAATGGGAAGACCACTGCAGTATCTTTTATAAGACACACACTGAGGCTCATCATCACTGCTCCCATCAGAGAGAGATTGTATCTCTGGTATGCCATATCCCTAAGTAAAATTTGTGAGTGGAACTGACTAATATACACTTACAAGAATTGATTGTGATATTGGTCGCACTATTGTATTTTACTTATTTGGAAGACATCGAGATTTGCATAGACCTAGAAACGGTCTATAAAGGTTTTTTTAAGCTATTTACATTTAATATTACACAAGATTGACACGTTATTGTTGGTGTTTTAATCATTTATTATACATTATTCACAATTTTGTGTTATCACTGCTCTCTTCTAATATTTGTTCACTTCACCTTATATTTATTATCCATTCATGTGCACATTTGTTCTTTTGCACTGTTGCACTTTGTTTAATTGTTTGCACTAGCACTGTACTGTTGATTCTCCACTCATTCAGCATATCAGAAGCACTGAATTACGCACCTTACAGTTTTTTGCCCATCTCACACTGAAAGGGTCTATATTTTCTTATCTAATTTTTTGGTTATGAAAGTACTTCAAGAACTTTTTAGGGTTGATCTTACTTTCTACTGCAAACCAATTTCCATTTTTTGCTAATTTGATTGTCCTTTTGTAACTTTTATGACATTATTTATCATTCTGATATGATGCCTCTGTCCCTTCTGACTTTAAGAATCTAAATCTTCTTTTTTATTTCTTCCCCTACCTGTTTATTTAGCCACCATGGTTCAGACTTGTTTATTTTACATGTATTACCCATGGGCATAGACTGATATAATTTTCTGAAAATAGAGACAAGGGGAGCACGGATAAATACAATGTTGATTATGAATGTGAAGGATAGGCTGTTTTGTAGTACAGCCAGTCTAGTGAAGCTTCACTCCAATGCACAAGGGTTCAGAGCAGACCTCAGTCAATGCACTTAGAAGAAGCTAAAGGGGGGATAATAATAAATAAATAAATATATACTCACACGGGCCTGTGTGAGCACAAGTACATCAGAGGGTTCTTGGTCTCTCCTTGGAGTGTGGGTAGAATCACTTCTCCTCAACCCGTTGCGTTCGTACGAAGTCTTCAGAACATCTTAGGTCACCGGATTACTACAAAACAGCCTATCCTTCACATTCATAATCAACCTTGTATTTATCCGTGCTCCCCTTGTCTCTGTTTTCCGTTTCTGTTTGGGGGAATAAGAAAATTCTCCTATAGGATTCGAGCTGCGGACAGGGGCCCTCTGAGGTGACCACGGAAATAGGGATTCACGTGGGGTCCTCTGCATGGTAATATTTTCTATTACATTACTTTACTTCCATAGAGAGAGAGCACCCAGGTACTTTTTCTAACAATGTTTTAAAGACTGCCCATTTATTTTCCACATTTTTTTCTGCAAAAACGTCATCCCAATGTATTCAATGTAGATTGAAAGTATATGGTATTAACAGAAATAAATAACTAATGAATGAAAGTGTGGTGCACAGGAACAAAAGAGGGACCCTTAATCCCTCTATAGTGGCAATAAAGACCATAGAAAATGTTACCAGTACGCAATAGAAAATATCAATGTAAATTACACTGATTTATATGCAAAAAGGTGTACATTTTACTATAAAGAAATAAGTAGAAAACTGGCAAACAATTTGCAATAGACAATGATAATGTTCTAATTTATCAAGTATGGCCACAAAGGGTATCTAAATAACACACTAAGTGTAAAAGGCAAAAAAGAATAAGGGAGGGGAGATACTGTAAGGGAAAATAAGGAGGGGAGGGGAATAAAAAACAGGGGGATTAGGGGGGCAACGTTTCAGGACTTCATATCGATAGATTCAGGCGATTATGATTTATGTAACAAGACTAATTTTGACAGTCTTGCTCTTAAATTTGAGTGACAAATGGATATCTGTCCTTGGCACCTCTTACCCATGTAGTGTGTGGTCTTATTGCATGCGTCTCCTTGCAATGATTACAGTTATATTAACAGTTATATTCTAGAGTAGAGGTTATCACCAGATATCCTCCTTTTTTATAAATTCATTCTTTTGTGGAATACTTTTAGCCACACCCCCTGAACCTTGCAGGACCCTCCAGAGAATTCCTTTGAAAGTAACTTTAAAAGGGTCCTGTTTATAAAGATGTCAAGAGAGACATATTTTAATCCCATCTCTGGCAAAATAACTGCCCTTATCTCGAGATTCTATCAGCCCCACACAACATATCTTGTACTTTTACTGGTGCAAGCCAAATTATGTGGAGGTCATTTCATGAAAATCTTTTTAACATCGTTCTATCTAGTGAGGTCTGCAATACATTGTACTCTACTAAGGCAGGAAAGTGGTTAATGGTATCATAAAACCTTCTTCTGCTAACAGTTTGTATAAAGGAGTTTGGCCTAAAGCCCAGTTGTTTGTCAGTGATTTCAAATTACTGTATCAGCCTTTTACTCACAGATAAAGATCTCTGGCTTCTAGTTATTGGTTTCTGACTCCCAGTTGTGCATCTCTGAATACTAAATGTGAACCGCATAACTCCCAGCTAGGAATATGATATTGAAGAGTATAAATGTACCTCTATGAGAGGGAGTCACTGAGAGTCAGAGATCTACAGTATAATTGGGAATCAATGAGCAATAAATATGATTCAGACATAACTCTGTACCTGGGAGTGAGAGGTCCACATTGGGAGTTGTGACTCCCACCTTAATCATGTGCTTATGCTGGCATTAATACAGATGTAGCTCAGGTAACTGTATTGCACCTGCTCTAAATGCAGAATATCACATAATGTCCATAGGATTCAATGGCAGTGATAACGCACAATATCACAGACTACTGTATTACAGCATAACATTCCAGCAAGTGCAATTACCGTTGCTACATCTGTAGAATATAGCATGTCAGTTCATAGGAGCAGGACTCTTTACCTACTATACCAATGTATGTTAATGTTTGGTATTTCCTTGTTATAGTCTTCTGACCCCATTGTACTGTGCTGCTGAATATGTTGGTGTGTTATAAATAAATATACACAAATTATTTGGAGGCTAATGGAGAATTTAGCTCCAAAACTTGTGAACACACCTGCCTGTCAAATCAGTTCATACTTAATTTTTAATTTAAAATTTTAATGGTCAAAATAAAATGAGCCAAACAATTTAAAATAATTACTATTGAATGAATTAAGTAATTCTTTTAAAATATGAGGAGGAAGATGAAGAGGATGTGTGAACTGTCTGGATATGACAACAGCTTGGCTATAATAGCTCAATTTAAGTCCCACTATGTGCGGTACGGCAGTTAGTCTCTCGCCAATTATTTACCTCCTAGATATATAGTGGATATATAAAATCACATGCTTAATATCGCAGAGTAGAGACAATGCCCTGCGATAATTAGTACCCTTAGAGGGACAGTGGTTGTGATTCCACAACATTAACTCAGTGAATAGCTTCTCAGTCTACAGGCTAAATCCCTTGCTTGTTTCTGTACTGACCAAAATTATATGAGCATAGCATGGCAATCAATTTTTGTCTGAAAAGAGATCAGTCTCATATAAATAGGATAATGATGCAAGCAATGTGAGCTAGGTCTCATCAGAAAGCAGTGAGGTACTATAGTTCAAACGTAAATTGCTATGTGAAATCAAGTGCTCCATTTAGCGATGTAGAGACAATGCACTGAGATAGATTAAACCTGTGAAAGAGCAGTAATGGTGAGTAACGGCATTATTCAGTGAATAGATAGTCAATCTACAGACTTGATTCACTGCTTTCTCTAGTGACCAGAAATTTAGGAGCATAGCATTGCTATCGGTAATATGGCCTGAAATTAGCTCAGTTCTATATATAATTACATATTGATAGATAGCAAGCAATGTAAACAAGGTCTAGTGAGAAAAGCAGTGATGGTAGTTCAAACTATAGTTTCAGTGATAGATCAATTGGACTTTATAAGTTTCATGCTATATTCTCTGTGATTGTTATATATGAAAGTAAAAAAACAAACCTGCACTATTAGCTAGCTGACAGCCTGAAGAGGTCAGTGCTGTGGGTATGGTGAGTGCTTCAACAAATGGCAAAAATCATATAAAGAGAATAGTGCAATTGGTAGTTGATAGTATTCCATTTGATATTATAATACCATTCAGATAACAGTTGCTAGTTTCGACCCTTAAATTCAGCTTTCATCACTAATGTAGCATTTGCTAGAAGTAACAATATCGCTGCATTTTTGGCAGCAGCAGAAGTCTCGCTGTATCATTTCCCCTCAACTAACTATGGCTGTGCGTTGCTTTTGTGACGTCATCAGGCACACCCTGTTAAAGCATCATGTTGTCATGGAGACCAGTACCGGCGGTGCCAAATAGCAAGTGTAGTGATCATTTGTTGTGCTGGTCACCACGGTAATATGTTGTAACGATGCTTGTTTCTGAACAGGAAATTACCCATAGGGCTGAGGTAGGATATCAAATCCCTGACCTGAACCGAGTGATGAGTCCAGAATTGAGAATAGAGTAGTCGAGGTCACATGCTGGGGTCAAAGCAGGTGAAAATTGAGCAAGGTCAGGGTCGCAGTTAGTGGTCAAAGCAGGCGGCAGAGGTTCAAGTTTGGGTCACAAGCTGGGCATAAATGAAGAGGAATGCAGGAGTCTCACTGGAACAAACAGAAACCATGCTCTGTTAACTTGCCTAGTAACTTCCTGGAGGAAGGCCTGCCTTTTTATAGGCAGGATACCATTACCCAAGATAGCCACAGTAGTTTCAGTATGGGCGGAAGTGCTGAAGGATGCCAGGGAACAACATGGTCTTAGGCCTCGTTCAGGGTGCTGGCTTCGGGGGCAGGGCGTGCTGACGTGCGTGCTGCCGTGAGCAACAAAGTATTCAATTTGAATACTTGTTGTCAGGGTAGCTACTGGCCTGCCTCCGAAGCCAGGAGTTGCTGCTGACGACAGCTTCAGTAAACGAAAATTTCGTTTCTTGGAGCTGAAGCAGCGTCACAGGGACCAAGGCAGCCAATGAAATCATTCTTCAGAATGATTTCATGACTGCAGCTTGGATACTTTACCCTGCGTCTGTAGCCCCGCCCCCTCCCCAACGCTGAAAAGTTTGCTGGGGGATAATCACATGTCGCCCAGCAAACTCCCAGCACTGCCTCCCGCACGCCCCCCCCTCCGAGTCCTCAGCTGGCTCCCTGAACGAGCCCTTAGGAGCTTCAGTGTAGGCGCTGAGAGTGCCGAAGCCTCATCTGTGTATATACAAAGATGCTACCGGGCAGAGAGTTGATGTGACAGTTTACATGATCAGGAATAAAGTCAACAAGATTACATATAAAGAAATATATCAAAATTATTTTAAAAATACATAGGATGAGGGGCACGCGTGTTACCTCAGAGTGCATGCAGGTCTGCTGATCCCGCTGATATAATATCATAATAGCCCTCTAAACAGCTCATAAAAAACCTACAGAAGCACTCCAATCGTCGGGGGAAGCCCGCGGCATGCCTACGTAAAAAGATAGGAAGAGCTCTGTACCTGATCTCTCCTGCTTCAGCCACAAACAGCCCATGCTGACAGAGAGATTACATTTTAGTACAGCCCAGGGTACACTGCTGTACTCGATAATACTTTGCTTTGGAATATGATGTACACATATACCAAGATTTAGCAATAATGGAATTTTCCTCTACAGTTCAGCAGACCTCCTTACTCATTGTTATTACTTTATTTCATAGGAAAGAAATTGAGGACGGTAGCCTACACAAAATGCCTGTTGGCTAAGATAAGGACTAACTGCCAAATTGACCAATAGCCCTATAGAAATAAGCAAGAGAATAAGTTTGTTTCTTCAGTACCTAACATGCGATGACGTACACAGAGGGAATATAAACTTTGTGTAATGTTAGAGCAATCAGAACAGAACCGAACAGCACAAGACCAGAACTGATAAGCGAGACTGATTTGGCATAATAATTGGTTTGTGAGTATGGGAAGCATATCTAATTACCTAACTAGCTCTGCTTTGTAACAAATATACATATACAGTATAACGGATTTTATTATCATTTACTAATTTTTATTGCTGTATACAATAAAAATATAGTTATCATTTTATACAAGTCTGAGTATGTCTTTTCTATATAATTGAGCTCGCCATATCCTGTAATAAGGGTGCGTGGCTGTTTCCACAAATACATCACGACCTACTGTATGCTCCTTATTTAGGGTAAGGATATCATTTATCGTGAGGCATTATTTGGGAGGAAAAGTATGACCCACAACAGGAGGTGGAGTTAAACAGGGATTATTATTGGATTACTGGACTCCTTGCTTATCCTAACAGACATCCTATTTTTCTTCTCTTCTCAGGTAGGACATATTTCAAACCTGTCTCCAAAGTGACCCCTTGTTGTTAATATGTTTATTAGATTCAGCTACTAACACCTGGGTAGGATGACTGTGATTAGAAATAACCGTTGTTTTAATGTGCCTCACATGTGCTAATTGAGTTGGCTGGGCTGAACTTAATTCAGTCAGGTGACTTCTTAAACCTATATAAATAAAGACACAGCAGCCATTGCTGTATGTAGCAGCCTACATTTAAAGAAGCCCATATTTACAGTAGTCACTTTTTTAAGTAACATACAGTATACTGTACAGTAGTGTGGAGTTGAACAGGGAGTTCCACAGTGGGACAAGTGGACAACACAACACCTACTGCACCGACACACTTTATTCGAGCAAATACCCGGTATGTACCTGGCAGATACCTGGAATGCGCCACTCCTAACCTCTGACAAGCCCCGTTGCATTTGCCTTCCCAGCCTGGGTTCATGCCTGGGTGATGGGCGGCTGATCTGTTAAATGATAATGATTAGGATTTAATAGGCTGCAATGCTTCGCGTGTCTACCAGATGGCATAAATTCATGAATTGTAATGCAGTTTATATATATATACTGTGCAGTATTGCAGCCAGCGGGAATAAAATGCTTCAATCCCTGCTTGGAAAATAACTCAATGTACTCGGGCAGAAAACAGTCACAAACCTCAATACACCCGGGTATATCCGAATTCGTGGGACTAGCCAAGCTCGAATAAAGTGTGTCGCCAGTGTACTGGCCATGAAACCGGGATTTGGAGCTACACTGGAAAAGAGTATATTCTCTATCCCAGACTGCACATGTATATATATATAAAAAAGAGAAAGCAGGCAGCGCACTGCCAAAAAAGAAGGAGGAGGCGCACGGGTTAAAAAAGAAAAAAACTTTTATTTCATGATTGGATCAAACAAAAAAAGCCCCCAGATATTTCCAACAGCACCACACCTACACGTTTCGGGCCGTGTGCCTTTTATCAAGGTGTACACCTTGATAAAGGGCACATGGCCCGAAATGCATAGGTGTGATGCTGTTGGAGATATCGAGGGATTTTTTTGTTTGATCCTATCATGAAATAAAAGGTTTTTTCTTTTTTAACCCATGAGCCTCCTCCTGATTTTTTGGCAGTGTGCTGCCTGCTTTCTCTTTTTCCTATGGTCATCTCTACTGGTGGGTAGCACGCCGCTCATTAGGATATACCGCATAGGACCGCACTGAAGGATATAAGGGACACTAACTATGAGTTACATTGTGGGCTTACATTTTCTTATTTAGTCAGTGCTTGGGATACAGTTTGTGCTACATATGTGTGCCTGTGAGCGCTAAGCACTAATCACTAGCAAGGGATGCTGCACCCTTAACCCCATACAGTGCCAAGGTCCAGGCGGTTATTTAGTTATCCATGAAGAGTCTTTCTGGTTTTTGAAGCACCGGCTACCCATACTCTTGCACATGTATGTATGTATGTATGTATGTATGTATGTATGTATGTATGTATGTATTTATGTATGTATGTATGTATGTATGAATGTCTTTATTTATATACTGTAGTGCTTCACAGTAGTAATACACGTGACAATCATATAAATAACACATAATACAAATAACAGAACAAGAGAACATGGTAATAAGTGCTTCTGACATAAAAAATTAGAGAAGAGTCCCTGCTCCAAAGAGCTTACAATCTAATTGGTAGGTAGGAATAACATACAGAGACAGTAGGAGGACATTCTGGTTAGTGCATCTGCAAGGGGCCAAGCATTATGTATCAGGTCAAAGTATTAGCCACAGAGCTACTCATATGCTTCGTTAAGAAGGTGTCTTGTCTCTAAACTATTGCTGCCATACAGCCGATCCTCTTTCTATTTGCTTTGACCGCACTTCTTTTCAAAATAAGTGCTTCTTTCTACCAGTCTCATTATGTCTCTAACTCTATTCATATATCTCCATCTCTCCTTCCTTCACCACTTCTCAGTTCACATGAATTCCTTTTCTTACCCGTGCCCTCTGACACTACACAGAGATATCCCCTGCACCAAAACACACCCCTACAAATCATCCTCACACATTCTCTTTCTATTCATGCTTCTCCTCCTTGCTTCTCGGGATATCTCTCCCAATCCTGGACCCTGTCTTATATCTACATGCTCTCGTCCTCACCTTCCACATACAACTTTTACTCCTTCTGGTGTCAACCCCTCTAAGCTCATAACCATCCCCTGTCACTCCCCCTTCTTTTTTCATTTCTCCTGTGCCCTTTGGTATGCTCGCTCCCATTCTAACAAGTTCCTGTTCCTCTCTGTGCATGACTTCTTTTCCCCTCACTCTCTGCCCCTCTTTGCTATAACGGAGACTAGGCTCACCCAATCTGACTTCTCTGGAAGCTGCCCTCTCTTATGGTGGTCTTTTTACTCCCACACTCCGCATCCTGGTGACAGGGGTGGAAGCGTTGGACTACTGCTCTCCTCTATCTGCCACTACCATACCCTTCCTATTCCTCCCTCTCTTGCATTTCTCTCCTTTGAGGCTCACACTGTCCAGCTTTTCTCTCCTCTCCTCTCCCTGTCTACGCGGTTGTAATCTATCGCCCACCTACCTCTACTCATCCCCCTTCTGTCTTTCTCTTACTTTGAATCCCGGCTCTAATCTTTTCTCTCATCAGACTCCCCTATTCTTCTCATTGGGGACTTCAACTGCCACATTGATGACCCCTCTCTCCCGTGGGCTTCCCGCTTTCTCTATCTAACCTCTTCTTTTGGTTCTTTCATTTTTCTGTATGGACAAGACCCACTGCTGTTATTCTCTCTCCTACAGAGGTATAAGAGATGGTTCACAGTTTACTGTTAGGATCTGCAAATTTGGTTATGCCTTGATGTTGGCTTGCAGGCTTCTAACGCTGTGGCCAAAGGGTTTAACTAAATGAACCTTATTTATGAGAATATTATTATTGAACTATTTAACTATGTACTAATTACAATATATTTTGTCAAATTGCATGTAGCATTGGGATTCTCTGTATTTTGTTGTATACATTTGGTCATGCTCAGTAGCACCTTTTGACATAAATAAATATACAGCTCAACCCCGTTATAGCGTGATCCGCTATAACGCGGATCCGCATAAAACGCGGTGTGAGCATGGACCCCGAATATTTAATAATATTTTGCCAAACTTTACACATACAACACATTCACACACATACACACCTCCCTACATCTGGTGGTGCTGGGGATCGTGATGGGGCTGCTGGCGCCTCACTCCTGCCTTCTCCCTCTAACTAATATGCCTGGCGATCGTGGTGGGGCTGCTGGAGCATCGTGGTGGGACTGCTGAGGGGATCGTGGCGGGGATAGGGCTGCTGGGGGAAGTGCTGGGGCTGCTGGGCGGGTCGGGATCGGGCCGCTGGGGGATGTTCTAGGGCTACTGGGGGGATTGTGGTGGGGATCAGGCTGCTGGGGGAAGTGCTGTGGCTTCTGGGGGGATCGTGGTGGGGATCGGGCTGCTGGGGGAAGTGCTGGGGCTGCTGGGGGGATCATAGTGGTGAACGGGCTGCTAGGGGAAGTGCTGGGGCTGCTGGCATCTCACTCCTGCCTCTTCCCTCCTCCCACCGATCGGGCGCATGGTGGCCATTTTTAAAAAAAATTAGCGTGACCCCAGTTATAACGCGGTCGGACTGGGTGGCCCGAGGACCGCGTCATAACGGGGTTCAGCTGTATATATATTTACCACTATTGATAAGTATATTTTTACTTTTGTATATAGTGCTAGTTTGAGTGCACCCAGCATTTTCTTTGTATATATTTATATACAGCTCAACCCCTTTATAACGCGATCCGCTATAACACGGATCCGCTTATAACGCGGTTTGAGCGTGGACCCCTGCTCAGCCCTCCTGTTACCTGCAGGTCAAGAAACAGCACCAGAGTAGCTGAGAAGAGCCCACCCACCTTCCCAATCTCACTTAGGGGTGGGGGTACAAGGGCTACATACATATTACCCAAGTGTATACACTGGATAAGTGTGCTTTTCTAACAATGTTTTAAAGACTGCCCTTTTATCTTCTACATTTTTCCCTGGAAAAAAAATCATCCCAAAGTATTACTTGTAGAATAGTCATCGGTTTATTAAAATTCACATTTCTAACGTTTAAGGGCTTTGTTGAACCCAAGTAATCTGTTTTTGATCATTTATTTCTAATGAGACCATATTATGATCACTGTTACCCAAATGTTCCATGATTTGAATATTTGCTATTACTTCTACATTGTTTGATATTACCAAATCCAGTATTGCCCCTCTCCTAGTTGGTTCATCAATAATTTGGGTCATATAATTGTCTTTAAGCACCCCTAAAATCCTATTTCCTTTTGTAGTAATGCTAATCTCATTGCCCCTGTCTATGTCTGGATAATTAAAATCCCCCTGTAACAGGGTGATTTAGAGATAAACTGTTGGAGAGAAACTGCCCCTAAGTCGAGCAGAGTGCTGGTTAATTGCACAGGCTGATTAGGACTGTTAGAAAAAGCCTGGTCTGAGTAAGAGGAAGGAGATTCCTTAGCTTGGTGGTCCCCAACCTTTTTGGCACCAGGGACTGGGGGGGGTGGTTTTGGGATGATTCAATTGCATTACATTTATTGTGCACTTTATTTCTATTATTATTACATTGACATATAAAATAAATTGATATGACGTTGCACCCTTACCCGATAGGCTGTGCTTTCAGACTGAAAAGAGAGAAAATAGGGGAGCGAGGAATTAGGAAAAATATACAGTGGCGGCCGCTTTTATCCTAGTGCGGCCGTAGAGGCGCAACTCTGATAACCGCGGGCAGATGCAGTATGTTTTTTTTTCCGGAGTATATTGCGGTATTTTAGCGCTCGTAATATTAGCATTTTATAAGCGCTGTCTGCAATGCTGCAATACCGTCTAAAAACTCAGGGGGGCGTTCGCGAGCTGTTGTCTTCAAAGTCTAATACTTTAGCAGTTCAACCTACGTCAGTACACAATCTGCGTGTGTGTGCGCGCGCATTAATTGTAAATTTGCATATTTATACATGCATATCAGTGCTGTATGTCTCATTTGAAAATTATTGAAATGCATAGGCGTGTACTGTAACAGTATCACATTTCGGCATATGCAGCACTCTCCCCTCACTCGCCCCCGCACACACACAGGCTAATTTACTGCACTGCAGTATTTCAACTTCTTATTGTATTGTATTGTATTGTATTGTATGTCTTTATTTATATAGCGCCATTAGTGTACATAGCGCTTCACAGTAGTAATACATGTGGAAATCAAATAAATAACAGATAATATAAATAACAGATCATGGGAATAAGTGCTTTAGACATAAAAGTAACATTTCGGAAGAGGAGTCCCTGCCCCGAGGAGCTTACAGTCTAATTGGTAGGTAGGGAGAACGTACAGAGACAGTAGGAGGGAGTTCTGGTAAGTGCGTCTGCAGGGGGCCAAGCATTATGTATCGTGTTTAGAATATCCACAGCGCTATTCATATGCTTCTTTAAGCAAGTGTGTCTTAAGGTGGGTCTTAAAAGTGGATAGAGAGGGTGCTAGTCGGGTACTGAGGGGAAGGGCATTCCAGAGGTGTGGGGCAGTCAGTGAAAAAGGTTTAAGGCGGGAGAGGGCTTTAGATACAAAGGGGGGGTAGAAAGAAGACATCCTTGAGAAGAACGCAAGAGTCTGGATGGTGCATACCGAGAAATTAGGGATGAGATGTAAGGAGGGGCAGAAGAATGTAAAGCTTTAAAAGTGAGGAGAAGAATGGAGTGTGAGATGCGGGATTTGATCGGAAGCCAGGAGAGGGATTTCATGAGGGGAGATGCTGAGACAGATCTAGGAAAGAGTAGAGTGATTCTGGCAGCAGCATTTAGGATAGATTGTAGGGGAGACAGGTGAGAAGCAGGAAGGCCGGACAGCAGGAGGTTACAGTAATCAAGACGGGAGAGAATGAGGGCCTGAGTCAGAGTTTTAGCAGTCGAAAAACAGAGGAAAGGGCGTATCTTAGTTATATTGCGGAGGGAAAAAAGCGACAGGTTTTAGAAATGTTTTAATGTGAGGGGCGAATGTGAGAGAGGAGTCAAGAGTGACCCATAGGCAGCGTGCTTGGGCTACTGGGTGAATGATCGTATTTCCAACAGTAATGTGGAAGGAGGTAGTAGGGCCAGGTTTGGGAGGAAGTATGAGGAGCTCTGTTTTAGCCATGTTGAGTTTAAGGCGACGGATGGCCATCCAGGATGATATAGCAGAGAGACATTCAGAAACTTTGGTTTGTACAGCAGGTGTAAGGTCAGGTGTTGAAAAGTATATTTGTGTGTCGTCGGCATAGAGGTGATAATTAAACCCAAAAGATGTTATTAGGTCACCTAGAGAGAGTGTGTACAGATAAAAGAGAAGAGGTCCCAGGACAGAGCCCTGGGGTACCCCCACAGAGAGATCAATAGAGGAGGAGGAGGTGTTAGCAGAAGAGACACTAAAAGTACGATGGGAGAGGTAGGATGAGATCCAGGATAGAGCTTTGTTCCGAATACCTAGAGTATGGAGAATGTGGAGGAGAAGAGGGTGGTCCACAGTGTCAAATGCTGCAGAGAGGTCAAGTAATATGAGCAGAGTGTAATGACCTCTGTCTTTGGCAGCATGGAGGTCGTCAGTTATTTTAGTGAGGGCTGTTTCGGTGGAGTGAGCAGTGCGGAAGCCAGATTGTAGAGGGTCTAGGAGAGAATAGGTGTTGAGAAAATGGAGCAAGCGAGAGAATACAAGACGTTCAAGTAGTTTAGAGGCAAAAGGCAGGATGGAGACAGGTCGATAGTTAGAAAGACAGGTAGGGTCAAGCTTGCTGTTTTTGAGTAATGGTATGACTGTTGCATGTTTGAAGGAGGATGGAAAGGTTCCAGAGCAGAGGGAGGAGTTAAAAATGTGTGTAAGCATAGGGATTATAGTAGGAGCTAGAGGTTTTAGGAGATGGGAGGGAATGGGGTCAAGAGGGCAAGTGGTAGAGGGAGAAGAGGAGATCAACAGCGACACATCCTCCTCTGAGACAGTGGAAAAAGACTCAAGGAAGGCAGGAGGAGAGTTAGAAAGAGGTGTAGGATGGGGGGAAGAAACAGAGGGGATGTTCTGCCGTATGGATTCCACCTTTTCCTTAAAATAGTCAGCAAAGTCCTGAGCGGAGATGGAGGAAGGAGAGGCAGCTGAGGGTGGTTTGAGTAGAGTATCAAAGACAGAGAACAGTCGGCTTGGGTTAGACTTGTGCATGTTGATTAGTGCAGAAAAGTAGGCTTGTTTAGCTTGCGAGAGGGCAGAGTTGAAACAGGATAGCATAAATTTGTAGTGAAGGAAGTCTGCGAGAGTGTGAGACTTCCTCCAGAGGCGTTCAGAGGAACGAGTGGAGGAACGCAGCATGCGCGTGTGGGAATTTAGCCAGGGTCTAGGGTTAGAAGGGCGAGGGCGGCAGAGAGAAAGCGGGGCATGTAGATCAAGAGACGAGGACAAGACAGAGTTGTACTTTCTGACCAGGTTGTCAGGGTCTGTAGCAGAGCTGAGAGAGGAGAGGGAGGAGTGTAAAGTGGACTCAAAGTCAGGTAAGTGAATAGAGCGCAGGTTTCTGCAGAACCGGGGGGTAGATGGAGGTGGAGAAGGGGAGAAGCGAGATAAAGAGAATGAGATGAGATGATGGTCAGAGAGAGGAAAAGGGGAAATGGAGAAATCAGAGAGAGAGAAGTTTTTAGTGAAAACCAGGTCTAAGTAGTGGCCATCCTTGTGGGTGCTGGCTGCAGTCCACTGTTGAAGGCCAAAAGAAGAGGTAAGAGAAAGAAAGCGGGAAGCCCAAGAGAGAGAGGGGTCATCAATGTGGCAATTGAAGTCCCCAAGGAGAAGAACAGGGGAGTCTGAGGAGAGAAAAAAAGAGAGCCAGGATTCAAAGTGAGAGAGAAAGGCAGAAGGGGGATGAGTAGAGGTAGGAGGGCGATAGATGACCGCCACATGAACAGGGAGAGGAGAGAAGATCTGGACAGTGTGAGCCTCAAAGGAGGGAAAAGCAAGAGAGGGGGGAATAGGAAGGGTTCGGTAACGGCAGACAGAGGAGAGCAGGAGCCCCACGCCTCCACCCCTGCAATCAGGGCGCGGAGTGTGGGAGAAGGAAAGGCCACCATAGGAGAGGGCAGCTTCCAGAGCAGAGTCAGACTGAGTGAGCCAGGTCTCAGTTATAGCAAAGAGAAGCAGGGAGTGAGAGAGAAAAAAGTCATGTACAGTACACCTCTCCCACACCATTCCTTTGAATGTGTGTCTTTCTGGTTTCAATCACATTCCTGCTTGATAGCTGATCATTACTGCGCATGCGTCTGTAACTTCACCACTGCTTGCTTGCGAAGTTCAAGAGTGAGTGACCAAAAAAAAAAAAAAATTCTCCTCATTTTTTATTTTTATTTTCTCAACAAGCCTGCCTAAACCATCTTGATATTATGATGTTCAATCTGTGCTGTAGCTTTTGACTGTGACACTTTGCTATTTGACTGCACATGGTTGCTTTGTGTGCTTTTTATGTATTTGGGGGTGTAGGGATCAAATTATTATGATGACTTGCCTTTTGAAAATGTCATTTCTTTCAACTACAGTACAGCTAATCCTTCATGCAGCTGTACCCTGTACCCCCCCTCCCCCACGCACACACACAAGGCTCGCTCAAGGATTTGAACCTCTTATCGACAGACACCTCTCCAGAACCATTCCGTTTCTAAAGCTTGTCATTGTGTTTTTAATCGTCCGTCCCTAGCCGAGCATCACTTCTCTGCGCCTGCGTGTAATCCTCTTTGGGATGGGAGCTACAGTACATAGCTGATGATTACTGTGCATGCGTCTGTAGATTCACCACTGCTTGCTTGCGAAGTTCAAGAGTGAGTAACCAAAAGAAAGAAAAAATTCTCCTCATTTTTTATTTTTATTTTCTCCACAAGCCTACCTAAACCATCTTGATATTACGATATTCATTCTGTGCTGTAGCTTTTGACTGCGACACTGTGCGTTTGACTGCACATGGTTGATTTGTGTGCTTTTTATGTATTTGGGGGTGTAGGGATCAAATTATTATGATGACTTGCCTTTTGAAAATGTCATTTCTTTCAACTACAGTACAGCTAATCCTTCATGCAGCTGTACCCTGTACCCCCCCTCCCCCACGCACACACACAAGGCTCGCTCAAGGATTTGAACCTCTTATCGACAGACACCTCTCCAGAACCATTCCGTTTCTAAAGCTTGTCATTGTGTTTTTAATCGTCTGTCCCTAGCCGAGCATCACTTCTCTGCGCCTGCGTGTAATCCTCTTTGGGATGGGAGCTACAGTACATAGCTGATGATTACTGTGCATGCGTCTGTAGATTCACCACTGCTTGCTTGCGAAGTTCAAGAGTGAGTAACCAAAAGAAAGAAAAAATTCTCCTCATTTTTTATTTTTATTTTCTCCACAAGC
Organism: Ascaphus truei; assembly: GCF_040206685.1. Lineage (NCBI taxonomy): Eukaryota > Metazoa > Chordata > Amphibia > Anura > Ascaphidae > Ascaphus > Ascaphus truei. The sequence goes on from NC_134484.1 coordinate 263,054,772, forward strand.
CTACCTAAACCATCTTGATATTACGATATTCATTCTGTGCTGTAGCTTTTGACTGCGACACTGTGCGTTTGACTGCACATGGTTGATTTGTGTGCTTTTTATGTATTTGGGGGTGTAGGGATCAAATTATTATGATGACCTGCCTTTTGAAAATAAGTAATTTCTTTGAACTGCAGTACAGCTAATCCTCCATGCAGCTGTACCCTGTACTCCACTCCCCCACGCAAACACACAACGCTCGCTCAAGGATTTGAACCTCTTATCGACAGACACCTCTCCAGAACCATTCTGTTTCTAAAGCTTGTCATTGTGTTTTAATTGTCCGTCCCTAGCCGAGCATCACCTCTCTGCGCCTGCGTGTAATTCTCAAAACCATTCATTAATTTTCCTATTGCTGGCTTTGAGTCACCTCTCTGTAATCCTCTTTGGGAAGGGAGCTAGCTGATGATTACTGCGCATGACTCACCCATCCACGCCCCAACCCTTTGAGGCTTTGTTTACGGTAACGCTTGTGATAAGTAAATCTGATTTGCACAGCACTGTGAAATTGAGAGTTAAAAAAAACATAATCTGATTCATGTTTTTGGTGCAGTAAGTTACTACTTTTTTCAATTCTTTCTTTTTCTTTGGTGTAGGGGGGGGGGGTTCAATGATTATGATTATCATGAATGTAAAGAAATATTTATTTTATTTTATCAGGAACAAAAAATACAAATATACAATTAATCATGAATAATACAAACTGCAGTCTTTATTCAGTTCTACTGTCAGTTGAAAATTGAGGGCTGGTGGATAATCATGAATAATGCACATTGATAATAATATTAATTAATAATATATAATATATAATAATATATATAATAATATAATTTTTTCCGTCTTTATCTTCTTCCTCATTCTGTGTACTGTACAGTAGTTCATTGAGAGAGGGGAGGTTTTGTGTAAATCATTACTGCAGTTTAGATACACTTAACTGTACACACAGTTCACAAACTTTACACATGATACCCCCCTCCCCCACCAGTTCATTTTTTTTTTGAAAAGACAAGAAAACAAAAAATTAGTGCAGTTATGTGCATACTGTATTATGGCATTGTGTACTGTATAGTACAGTACTGTCAAACTAGTCTATACTGGAACTACTGTATACTGTGACTACTGTTAAATACTTTGTAACCCGATGTCTAGTGCTGCTCTCTCAGGAAAGAAAAAAAATGAGCAGTTAGGTGCATATTATGGCATTGTGTACTATATAGCTACTCCATATTGGACTACAGTATGCAGTTAGTACTGTCAAACTAGTCTATACTGGAACTACTGTATACTGTGACTACTGTTAAATACTTTGTAACCAGATGGCTAGTGCTGCTCTCTCAGGAAATAAAAAAATTGAGCATTTAGGTGCATATTATGGCATTGTGTACTGTACAGCTACTCCATATTGGACTACAGTATGCAGTTAGTACTGTCAAACTAGTGCCATACTTACCTGTATCATACTGTACTTACAATACTACAGTGCAGTACTATACCATACTACCTTCCTGATTCTTGCCCATTACGCGCGATCACAATGGACAACACAGTCGCAATATGGTCAATATATTTATTGCATCGTTCCACGGTGAGTACATCGTTCCAAAAACTCATTATGCCTTGCGCCAACTCATCCTTTTTGGAGGGTTTCACGACTTTTCAGATATGGTCCTTCAGCTGATGCCAGACCATTTCGATAGGATTGAAGTCTGGCGATCTGTCATTGGAGGGGGAAAAAAAGGACAATTAGTTAAAGAGATACAGTGACAGTAAAAACAGTGGGAAAAAATGAGACACGGTTACCGCACTTACTCCGCTGGCGTCTTCACCCAGTTGATACCGCGCTCAAGAATATGCGCTGTTGACGCGGTGTGCTTCGGATCGTTGTCCTGGTAGAAACTGTGACATTCTGGGAACTCCCGTGTGATGTATTCCACAATCTCAGGCACAATTTGCTCTTGGAAAATAGCTTTATTCATGATTCCTACAGTATAACATGAAAAGAAAAGTGCTCAAAAAACTGCACACTGGTACAGTACAGTGCATAAGGCAAAAGTGTGTGACTTATTTTTACCTTCAAAGATGACAATGCATCCTGGTCCACGCCTAGAGATGGCACCCCACACATGCATCTTCACTGAGTGTTTTGGACGCGGCTTCATAGATATGCGACCTTTTTTGTGGAATGCAAAGGTGGCAAATCTCTCCAGCGATACAGTAGACTCATCAGTGAAGATGCAATCCTGGAAAGTTTCTCCACTGTCGATCCATGCCTGGGCCTGGACCACTCTCTTGATCTTGTTAACGTCCCTTATCATAGGGTACGCTCTGTAATGACAGGGAATAATTTTAGAGGTACAGTACAGTTTCTTAAACAACACTTTAACCTCCTGTACTGTCCAGTACTAACCTCACACGTCCATATTTCCATCCAATGCTGCGTCTCATCTTCTTTATGCTGGTCTCGGATACAGTGAGAATGTGATTTTGCTGCAGAGTGTATTTGACCCTTAAGGCACTCTTCTCATCATTCTCTTCACTTATTTTGTCAACCAGAAGAGTTGTCTCCCTACAGTGTAAAGAAAAACAACAATCCGGTAAGTTACAGTGCAGTAGGCCACAAGTACAGCACATCATTTACATTAAAAATAGTATACAATTAGATAGATCTACACAATATATACTTCTATTAATGTGCAGCAATATAAACAATAATAGATATACTGTATTATATACTGTAGTTATATAAATATACCGAAATAACAAAAAAATTAGATAGATCTACACGATATATAGTTCTATTAATATGCAGCAATATAAACAATAATAGATATACTATATTATATAATGTAGTTATATAAATATACCGAAATAACTATAAAATTAGATAGATCTACACAATATATAGTTCTATTAATATGCAGCAATATAAACAATAATAGATATACTGTATTATATAGTTATATAAATATACTTACGCGTTAGTTACCGTTGGTGTCCTTGTGCGTTGTTTGGTTTAACCGTGTTATTTATTTATTTATTTATAAAATATTTTACCAGGAAGTAATACATTGAGAGTTATCTCTCGTTTTCAAGTATGTCCTGGGCACAGAGTAAAACAAATAATACATGGTTACAAATACAGTTACATAAATGAACAGGGTATACATTATATACAAGACATTGCGTGCACAGTTAAAGAAAATATATATTATGGGCGTATGAAACAGTTACAGACAAGATTAAAATGTGAGACAGCTTTAGATTTGAAAGAACTTAAACTGGTGGTGGATGTGAGAGTCTCTGGTAGGTTTTTCCAGTTTCGGTGGTTGATGGCACAAGGAGGCCAGAAGCAGCTAACCAGCGTTGGATATCTGCAATTTGTTGTCCGCTCGTGTACATCTCCTTAATTCTCATGCTGAGATTCTTTGAAATCTTTTTAACAGGCATTGCTGCGAGTAGAAAGAAATACAAACACAAGAATGTATATTCAATGTTTAGTCGATGTGTATTCAATGTGCAGTGAATCCACAAAATGGATGGTGTATTTATACGTTAATGGCTCTGTAACAGGGGACTTATCCCTGTTCACAAATGTGCCTCTAATCCAGCAGTGTGGTGGTTAACTGCTGGTAGGCAATTAACTAACACCACCTGCCTGATTTAGATGGCTTTGAAAAAGCCTGCCTTTGAGACAGGAAGTGACTCATTAGCTCACGTGTGAGCTGAACTTTGGAGACAGAGCATAGGTTCTTGAGTCTCCCAGGACAGACTGACCAAGAGAACGCCGATCTCTGGAGCTGACCATGTCTTGAGCTCTGCCAGAAGACACAGCAGAGCTGCTTCCAAGACACAGGGGAAACTTCTAAACCTGAATGCTGACAAACCCTGAAGAAAAGGTAGCAACCAGGGACAGCGAAGATTTTCCCTCCAAACTACAAGGAACAGAAAAGACTTTTATTACAAGACTTTTTATATCTGTTCATTTCATGCTATGTGTTTGGGGCTGGGAGACATGCTTAACTAAGGGAGTTGTGAATTGCATAGTATTTCACTAGAACCACTCCCAAGTGAATAGAAGCTGTGTTTCCCCCTTGTTTGGATGGTTTCCTGATTTTAAGGAAAAGGCACAATAAAGCCTCGTTATAATTTCACCTTATAAAGTCTCCAATTGTGTACCTCTGTGAATGTCCGTGTCCACATATGGTGTCCGAAGTGGGACGAGAGGTTGTCTTTGAAGTTAGAAAGGACCGGAGATTTTTTCTGTGAATTTTTTTTAATGCTTTTTGCCTACAAACAGTCTGAGCAACTTAAAAAAAAACAAAAAAACTCTCAGGCAGCAGAGACGAGAGTTAAAGTGATACACACCACTGCACTGAAACCACAGATGGACTCTTTTCACTAATCCCAAGAGGAGAGAGACTGCTGAAGCAGCTAAACCTTATTTGCCTATCACAAAGTGTAATATGGTCATTGAAATAGGGGTTTTGCCTTCCAGTCATAGTCAGGGTTCAAGAAGTGATTCAGTCCTTAAAAAGTGATAGGTGTTTGTTGTTTTCAAAAGTTTCGCTGAAGCAGTGAATACAGATGGTGACCCACGAGCAGTACTGATTTTGCGAATAAAGGTTGCCACACCGCATAGGACTACCAGCTGTGAATGGAGTATATGCAGAAAAGTGTGAAAAATTGATGTAAGACTGTGATGAAGCAGGGGAATTTTTAGCAAACAAATGCTGAGTGTAAAATTGCCCCAGAGGGGAAAAAGGGATTGCTGAACTGTGTAAAAGGTATTCCAAAGCCAATTTCTGAGTGTTGAGTCACCCTGCCGGGAGTGAAATAAATATTCCACTGCAAATAATGTTTTTTTTTCTGCAAGTAATAAAAAGTCTGCCTATATATCTTGGAGCAAAACAAGACACCCAAAGTGTGAAGTGTGAATGCCATAATACCAAGGATGAGACTGAAAATTACTGAACTCAAGCAGAAAACCAAATTCTGTAGCTGAAGCGGAGGGATTGTACCAAGCAAGTAAATGGTGTAAAGCAAACAGAAGTTTTTACCTAGCAACTACATATTCAGCATTCCTAATGAGAGATTATACCTAGCAAGTAAATGGTGTAAAGCAAATAGACGTTTTTACCTAGCAACTGCACATCTTGTATACCTGATAAGAGAAAATGCATGCACAGTACTGCTGATATTGTAAAAAATTACCCAAGAAAGAAAAGTCTACAGAGATGCCTGAAAGAGCTCCGACCTCTATAAGCAAAATATGCCCACCTGTAGGACTACCACAATTGGGGGGTTCTAGCAAATACAGTGGCAACAGCTGCAATAATGCCTCCTGAGGTCAGGAAGAAAATTACACCTGATATTCTAAAAATGGAGGACAAGATGCAGCTTTCCTGTAATGAACCCTACCCCACGAAAGAGTGGCCCTTCCAGTCCAATAAAGAGGAAGACATCTCTTACGGGGAACCCGAACCGAGTCACACTCACAAAACACCCCAAGAATGGTGGGGGTGCCTGAACTCGGCACGAACAGAAAAGACCGCCCTCTATGATGACGAATATGGTCAACAAGAGAAAGAGCGGGAGCAGCAGATCACCCAATATCTCTGTCAGCTAAAGCAACTGCAAGAAAAGCCTGGCGTATATAATGAAGCTGCTAAAGTATCAAATAAAGATGGAGACCCCAGTATTCCGGATGGGACAGAGTCATCAAAAACAAAAAAGCGGAAAAAGAAAAGCGGTTCTTCATTTACCGTGGAAGTAACAGACACGTCCGCCGATCCTGTGGAGGAAAAGGGGGACCGAGTTGCGGTTAACCGAATATCCAGAGGGCCCAAGGCAGAAGTCATGTACCCCAAAGAAGTGTCTGTCCGGTGCCAACAGTGAGGAACCCTCAACCAACCATCCCAGGGAAGTGGAGCCGGAACCAGTGAGTGACAATCCCTTGACCAGCCCTGAAGATGCCCTGAAAAATGCCGGGCATAACTGTGATCTGTTTCGTGAACAATTAAAAATGGAGAGAGAAAATAATGCTGAGCTACAGAAGACTGTGCTGTTACTATGTGTTACTGTGTCTTTCACTGTGTTTGTCACTGTGTGTGTCACTGTGTCAGTGTGTCGTCACTGTGTGTGTCAGTGTGTCTCTCACTGTGTGTTACTGTGTGTGTCAGTGTGTCTGTCACTGTGTGTGTCATTGTGTGTGTCAGTCATTTTGTGTGACAGTCACTGTGTGTGTCAGTCACTGTGTGTCAGTCACTCACTGTGTCTGTCACTGTGATGTCACTGTGTCTGTCCCTGTGTGTGTGTGTCACTGTGTCTGTCACTGTGTGTGTGTCACTGTGTGTGTCAGTATGTCTGTCACTGTGTGTGTCAGTGTGTGTCCCTGTGTGTGTCGGGGGCGGGGCAAAAACGTAGAGGGGGCAAAAACGGAGCTGGGGTGCAAAAATGGAGCTGGGGGGCAAAAATGGAGCTGGGGGAAAAAACACACATGTCTCAGCACCAACTAGCCCCGCCCCTCTGTCTCCTGCTCTCCAATGCACCCGCTTTCCTCACTGACACAGGCACTCACAAACACTTGCTCATTAAAACACACCCCTCCACCCCCCAGCAGCAACAGCCACCACCACCAGGGAGCATCTCTTCACCTCAGACAGCAGCAGCATGCAGAAAGCGGGAAGACGGCACGCGCTCAACACTCACCGGAAGTGCCGGGCTGCTGGAGCATGCTCCGAGGAGGGAGGAGGAGAGCCAGGGGCCGCACTGAGTGCAGGCTTGAAAATCACTGGTTTAGCCCGTGGCTCCTCACCTCCTGCTGTGCGGCCGGTTCCTAACAGGCCACGGACCGGTACAGTTCTGCGGCCCAGTGGTTGGGGACCCCTGCCTTAGCTCACAAGGAAGCTGACATAAGAAAAAGGAGGGCTATGGTCTGAGAGCAAGACAAAAGGGGACCAGACCTCTATGCCTGGACCCTCAAGCAGACACCTACCCAGACCCCACTGACTTGAAGGGCCACCTGTGTTAAGGTACCACTGAGACTGAAGTGATAAATGAGTAAGGGTTTCCCCCCCCCCCACCCCACAGCCTTGCAGAGAGGGACTGGGGAAGTATATTAGCCCTTACACAGGGAAACAATCATGTGAAAAAGAAAGTACACCCTCTTTGAATTCCATGATTTTACATCTCAGGACATAATAACAATCATTTGTTCCTTAGCATGTCTAAAAAATTAGGTAAATACATACTCAGATGAACAACAACAAATGACATATTACACTGTGTCATGATTTATTTAACAAAAATAAAGTCAAAATTGAGAAGCTATGTGTAAAAAACTAAGTATACCCTTACTGCTTCCATAGGAATTAAGATGCCAATTAGCAGACAGGTGCTGCTAATCAAATGCCCTTGATTAATTGATCATCGGCAAGTGTGACCACCTCTTTAAAAGCTGAAGTTTTAGCAGTTTGCTGGTCTGGAGCATTCAGGTGTGTGTTAACACAATGCCAAGGAGGAAAGACATCAGCAATGATCTTACAGAAGCAATTGTTGCTGCCCATCAATCTGGGAAGGGTTATAAGGCCATTTCCAAACAATTTAAAGTCCATCATTCTACAGTGAGAAAGATTATTCAAAAGTGGGAAACATTCAAGACAGTTGCCAATCTTCCCAGGAGTGGACATCCCAGCAAATTCACCCCAAGATCAGATCGTGCAATGCTCAGAGAAATTGCAAAATATCTGAGTTACATCTCAGACTCTACAGGCCTCAGTTAGCATGTTAAATGTTAAAGTTCATGACAGTACAATTAGAAAAAGACTGAACAAGTATGGTTTGTTTGGAAGGGTTGCCAGGTGAAAGCTTCTTCTCTCTAAAAAGAACATAGCAGCACGGCTTAGGTTTGCAAAATTGCATCTGAACAAACCACAAGACTTCTGGAAAAATGTCCTTTTAACAAACGAGACCAAAGTGGAGATGTTTGGCCATAATGCACAGTGCCAGGTTTGGCGAAAACCAAACACAGCATATCAGCACAAACACCTCATACCAACTGTCAAGCACGGTGGTGCAGGGGAGATGATTTGGTCTTGATTTGCAGCCACAGGACCTGGGAACCTTGCAGTCATTGAGTATCCAAGTTTTCTAGAGTTAAATGTGAGGCCATCTGTCCAACAGCAAAAGTTTGGCCGAATTTCGGTCATGCAACAGGACAATGATCCCAAGCTTACCAGCAAATCTACAACTGAATGCTGAAAAAGAAAAGAATCAAGGTGTTGCAATGGACCAGTCAAAGTCCAGACCTCAACCCGATTGAAATGCTGTGCAGGACCTTAAGAGAGCTGTGCATAAACAAATGCCCACAAACCTCAATGAACTGAAGCAACGTTGTAAAGAAGAGTGGGCCAAAATTCCTCCACAACGATGTGAGAGACTGATAAAGTCATACAGGAAACGATTACTTCAAGTTATTGCTTCTTAAGGTTGTTCTACAAGCTATTGAATCATAAGGTATTCTTAGTTTTTCACACATGGCTTCTCCATTTTGTCTTTATTTTTATTAAATAAATCATGACACAGTGTAATATGTCATGTGTTGTTGTTCATCTGAGGTTGTATTTAATTTTAAGACCTGCTAAGGAACAAATGATTGTTATTATGTCCTGATATGTAAAACCATAGACTTCAAAGAGGGTGTACTTTCTTTTCACATGACTGTAGGTGTTTATTGTTTTATGTATGTTTATTTGCTGTTTTGTTTAAAGGAACAGTCAATAAAGTCTTATTTTAATTTCACCTTAAAAACAGTCACCATTGCATACCTCTGCACACATCTCTTACATATGGTGTTAGCAGTGGGGTGAGAGGTGACCCTTGAAGTTCAAAGGGGCCCCGGAGACTGGCTGTAAAAATGTTTGTGCTTTTGCCTGCATACGTTCCTGCAACAGTCTGAGCAACAAAACATGTGCAGAAGTGACAAGAATTAAAGGGCTACACATGCAGGGAGGACGGTGACCCACACAAGGTGCTGATGCTGTGACCAGAGTCTACCCCACCACTTGTGAAAGAAACAAAAAAAAAACCCATGGGATTTTAAAATGGCCGCCCAACTGAAGTCAAATACAGACTCTGCAAGAATGGGGAAGTAAATATGTTCCTGGTGTAAAGAGCCCAGACACACAGAGTAGTGTCCCTTCAGACCTTATTCAGATGATCCCTACGTGGCCCCAGAAAAAGGGCAACAGCCAGAGGACTATTTTTTTCAACGAGCCAAGGAGCTGCAGCATCAGCAAGCAATGTGCTGTGTTCACAAGGAATGTACAGAAGTTTTATTTAGCACGTGCACATCCAGAACCACTGATGAGAAAGAATGTGTGCACATACTGCTGATGTTTCAAAACATACCAAAGTAAAGAAGAAAAAGTCTACAGAGACGCCAGTGAGAGATACAAACTCTGCTAGCAAAGTCTCCCCCAATAAATTACAGTTGTATAAGATATATATTCCCAAATAAACAGGATAGGACATAGGGGTTAATTGAAGTCAATTGTGAAGTAAAGTCCCTAGATGGGCCAATGATTCCTGAAGGGTAAGACTATTGGTCAAAACCACAAACAAATCCTCATTGTGATTGTCCCTGGACTCACAATAAACAATTGTAATGCATAAGAGAGTAGTACTCAGAGATGCCCCTGTCCTGATATCCTGGTAGGCGTGCAGCCCAGTGAAGTAGATTTGTCCTGAAGAGAAATTGAAAAACTGGCACACAGCCAATGGAGTGGGTCCCAAAGTGATGTATAAAAATATCTTTATTGATCCATCATAAAAAGAAGGAGGTACACACCCTCCTACGCGTTTCGTATATACACGATGTAAAATGTAGGACAGGATGCGGCAGAAGTGGCCCTTCTGGTCCTATGAGGATAAGGATGATGATATCTCTTATGGGGAACCTGAAACAAGATGCACCCACAAAACACCCCTAAGATGGTTGAGGTGCTAAACTCAGTACGCACCGAACAAACAGGTCTCTTTGACCCCGAAAATTCCTGACAGCTAATGCAATTGTAAGAAAAGCATGGTGGTTGCTGTGAAACTGCTGAAGTTTCAAACCTAGAAGGAGACCCCAGTACCCCTGATGGAACAGAGTTGTCCAAAGCAAAAAGGCGTAACAAGAAAAAGAAAAGAGGTTCTCCAATTACCATGGAAGGATCAGACACGTCCGCAGATCCCATGGAGGAAAAGGGGGGCTGAGATGCCCTGCAGCCTAGAGGAAATTGAGAATTCGTCCCGCGGATTACCGAATATCCAGAGGCCTCAAGGCAGAAGTCGTGTACCCCATAGAAGTGTCTGTCTGGTGCTGACAGTGAGAAATCCTTAAACTATATCAGGGAAGTGGAGCCGGAACCAATGAGTGACGATCCCTTGACCAGCCTTGAAGATGCCCTGCAAAATGTCAGGCATGACTGTGATCTGCTCCTTGAACAATTTTAATTGGAGAGGGAAGATAACGCGGAGTAACAGAAGACTGTTCTCGCAATGTACTCTGAATCTGGGACAGAATTGGAGGATCTACGGACAGATCTAGATACTGCAAACGCCTCACACCAAGAGATCAGCAATTGCCGCACAAAACTGGAAGTCTCTAAAAAGGAACTTCAAAGGCTCGCTGAGGAGGTGGACATCTCTCAAAAAGCTATCCTCAGTCTTAGTATGGATCTTAAAGTCTCTCTGAAGGAACGGAAGTTTCCAGAGAAACCTTTAATGGACTGCCCTGAGGCTGTTCCTGAAGAGGGGGGCACTGTTAGGAATCAGCATCCCCTGGGTCCCCCACACAGAACACTCTCTACCTTCAGGGAGACCCTGGAAGCACGGCGCAACCCTGCCTTTGGAAACCCTGCCATACCGGCCTCCGTGGCTCCTCGTTTCTGCCGCCATCGCGGGATCACCCCACTCGGCGATTCCGCTGCTATTCCCTCTTCTCAGCGCTGGGCGCGTTCCCTTCTCCCCGCACGCACGCGTGCAGTTTCCACCGGCGCGGGCTGCGCGCACACGCGCCTTACGGAGCGCGCGCACAGTGCACACTCTTCTCCCTGCCCTCCGGACCTCAGGCTCCGCCCCCGCATGCCACGCGGGCGTACTCACTGCAGTACTAAGATTCACCTGGCTTGTAATGGCTGCACCAATCCGGAGAGTCTCCCTGCACTTCCTCCTGACCTGCCCCCGCTCCTGATTGGACCTCCCTGCTTTATCTATCTTCTCTGTACTCTCAGTCTTCGCTCGACATAGTCTCTGCATGGATGATACTCTGTCTACTCTTGGTGATTTCACAGGTTCTGACACGGCTCGTATGACTCCCCTTAAACACGGCTTGGGCTTCGACCTTCCTCCACTCTCCGCTCCCTGACCTCGGAGTGACAATCACGATTCTACTTCTACACCCAGTACCGGCAAGTATTGTCTACCTTACTACATCTGGCCTGGCAACGCTTAATACCACACTCCGGACACGCTCCCTTTGCTGCGGGTGCGTGTATTACCACTTCCGCCTTCAGCTCAGGGGACGGGTCTGGACTGCAGGCAGCACCGCCATAACAGATGGAGACCTGGTTACATCAATATTATACAAACAAATCAGATGGGCACTTATTAGAGATGGGTAATCATATCTGCACTGATTATTTTTGTTTGATGAAAAGAATACCCTTAAAAGAAAAAGATTTTAAATGTGTATGCATACAAAAAAGGTGATACTTCTATCTGAAGATATTGATCATTTCATTTCATTAAAGGAGTACAAGTGAGCATCCAGATCTAGATTTTTTTTTACACCAGTCTCTATATAAGATCTACAGTGTACTGTAGATGATTGATTATAATATTAATCATGTATTAATAGCGAATCATATGCAAACAATAGAGATAAGCTGCACACCAAAAAGATTTAAACCAAATACATACAGTTACCGGTGCTGCTGGTTCAAGGAGTACCTGTCAGAGTAATCCAAACTCAATAAAAGGAAATGGATTTTGTAATTAAAGTAGAAATGTATTTAGCCTTGTCACTTGATAAAGACCATGTTTGCTGGTCAAAACATTGTGTGGCTAAATACATTTCTACTTTGATTACAAAATCCGTAGTGCTCTGGATCTATTCCTTTTAATAGCGAATCATATCGTGAAGAATCATCCTGTAGTTTTTGTGTATAATTGTTAATGAATCTCTACCACGTAGACCTAATGACCCATTAGAAGCTAATTTTCCCCATACATTATTTCCTCTAAAGGATTTACATTATCTACTGTATATGGTTTATCGTCACTTGTCCCTAATTACATAGTTTGGACATGGAACTATTAAATTACAGTATCAAAATAGCTTGGGAACACTTTTACTGGAGAAATGAAATTGTCTTATTCTAAACCTTGTGTTTTTAATGGGTACATACACTGTACATTATTTATTAAAACCCTGATAATGCATATAATGGAAATGATGAATAGGCAACCAGATGAGGATTACTTCAGATAACACCTTTTTTGGTGAATGAACGGCAACAAAAAAACACCACCCCCTATTCTATTAACTGCGATAGAGCTAATCTGGTACGGAAAATCTTATTATTTTTCAACCTCCCGTTGTCTATGTTATTTCAATTGTCATTGATAATAGCAGAATAGTTGTGCATGCATGTAACTGACTAGCTGAGAACTAAGTATAACAGATGAACAATTTTAAATATCTTAGTCCATAGAGAGATAATAACCTTACGGGGATCACACAACCTGTATTCTCTGTTTCTGGTAGACGAGTGCTACTAGCTATGTAATAACCATGTAAGTCAATGTCTTTGCTGCTGAAACACTGTGCAGCTGTGAAGCAGAGCTGAAAGTGTTGAGAACCCCCACCCCCCCTGCCCCCCAGCAAAAAATTAATGTGGGCATTATTCTTATAGTGTCTACTCCTCTTCATTCCACCAAGATTACTCATCCTGCTGTCAAAACCAATTCAATCTGGATGATATTATTTAAGCAATATTGCAAGTTGTACCCCATGACAGATCTCACAAGAGAGATTATCAAGAAAATGGATGTGACAAAATTCAGCAAAGTGATTATAAGATCAGACGTTCTTTTATGCGTTACTAATTAAATGCTTTACAAAGTGAAAAATTGCATTTTGTTTGTTTATATATACAATTAAATTGCAATTATTTGAAGACATAGGGGGTAATTAATGTAACTGCAATAGTGCCGGTCGGGGCACTATGGCATAGAAACACCCATTGAAGTTAATTGGAATTTCCATGCAAAAGTGCCACGATTGACATTATCACAGTTCAATTAATTACCCCATAATCTTTATTGAAGTTGTCTTTATTGGGTTATTATTCTCCATTGTTTTTTTTGGCACTTTGATTTTTTTTTCACTATCTTTTTTTATTCTTTTCTTTGTTTATTGATAAGTCAACACACAGGCACACCAACGTAATTCAATTTTCAGATCAAAGTACAGCCTAGTGTTTGTTCTGACTACAACTTTTATAGCAGCCCAGGGAACTCAACTCCAAAATACAAAACAATTACATGAAGACCTGCAATTTAAAGCAAATATATACTTAAAACACTCTGAAGCCAGGTATAGCATCCAAATGATAAAAACAGAACATTTGTTCCTTGTGATGGAAACACAGCTGTGGCATAAGGCATCTCCTGTCTTATTCTTCAAACCTTTTTACTTCATTGTTTTATTGTACAGTACTGCAGACACTCCAAGCACTTAAGGATGTAATGTCAGACCTGCATGATTAAACCCATATATCTTCAACATCATATGTTTTACATTATAACAATATCCAGAAAGCTTTTCACATACTTTGAAAACCCTAATGCCAAAGTCTACTAACTTTCAGATTTGTAAGTGTGTGACACCATATGTGAGTGGGGGAGGTTGAAATCAAACCACATTGATAGTCAGGGAGGGAGAAGGCAACCATCCCCAGATCCCAATATCCCTTGAACCAATGATCAACCCCCACACCAGTCCCTACCTGCTCTTGTGATTTGTTGGTCCACTAGGGGTGTGATACACTTTGCAGACACCCGCTGTGCTCCTGTAGCAGGGGGTTGCATGCTGTCCAGGGTCACCTCTGTCTCTTGTAATGACATCCTCACTCAATCCTTAGAATGTTTATAAACATTCTTTAACTTGTAGACCCTTCCTCTTGCTCTAGTCCCTACCTGCAAATTCCCTTTAATTAAATACTGACATATTAAGTTGGGTACAACTCACCACAGTCTTTTATTAATTATCCGTGAACTTGAGGATTGGTCAGAAAAGTGCTCTATCAAACACAACCTTTTCTCACTGCCACACATGAGCCTAGAAGAACACCACAAGCCCGTTTAAGGAGGATACCAACAGGCCTGCTGCTCTTGGCCCAGATCTAAGACTGCCTCCCCCACTCAACCACCATGGGACGAACCAGCCATTAATCCCATAGGGTCTCGCTGAAGTCCAACCACCTCCATCTGTAACTAAATTCTCCCCCCCCCTTTTTTTAAAATCTATATTTTATGTTTTATTGTTTTTTTACAATAACAAGTTACTCAACAATAACCAAACAGTAACAAATATACATAGTGGGGAGGGGAGGATTTGTGTTGGTCTGCTTGCTGCCATAGAGGTATGTTGTTATCCTTTCTCCTTTAAATCACACACAGCTCTATCCCCTAATCCAATCTATCCTTCATTAACCCCACCCTACCCTCCTACCACTTCCATGAAAAAAGACAAGAGAGGGGGATACCTAATAGCAGTGTAAAGAATAACTCTGACCCCTAAGCATTGTGAATTCTTATAGGCCTGCAGCTCAATGGAGAATTGAAACCCTGAGAATGAGGGCTGGACTTGATTTTCATAATAAAGCATAGGGGAATGGGGAACAGTCCCTTAACTGGTGCTACAAAAAACGTCACTGTGTGGTATACAATGTATAAGGTAAATCCAGGATCCAAGTATGAAACAGAATTCTATCCAGGTGCACAATAAGGTGTATTAATGAAGTCAATCTCACTCCTATTAAAGCCCCATAAGATAAGACCAATTAGGGGGGTCTAACTGTGCTAACAAGGGTAAGTGAAGGGAAACCAAACACTCACCCAAGATGAAAGCACATGCCTCTACCCGGCAGTCTGGAAGGCTGGAGGGATGTGAGAAGCACACTGGCAACAGGAGGAAGTTCCGTAGAAATAAATAAATAAACTCACAGTAGTGGAGTCAGCTGGATCCCATAGGAGCGTGCTTCAGTCCAGGTAAGTATAGCAAAAATCAGAGAAAAGGCTGATTACAGCAAGTGATAGGGCTGGAGGCAGATAACCAATAAAAATGATTTATTAATTAAACAGCATGAAAACAGACAGATGCAGGGTCCTCTGACGCGTTTCTCGCCCGACAGGCGAGAAACGCATCAGAGGACCATGCATCTGTCTATTTTCATGCTGTTTCATTAATAAATAATTTTTATTGGTTATCTGCCTCCAGCCCTATCACTTGCTGTGATCAGCCTTTTCTCCGATTTTTGATTTTCATAATGGCTTGCAGGTGGGCTTGATATATTGGATTTGAGGCCAGCCACATTTACCTGGCTCCTGATCAGGCACCACTGTTGTTCCAGAAATGCTTTGAAATTGAGGTACTTATTTTCTATTTTTTAGTGAGTTAGTAGAGATATACAAACAGTTAGAAGTATAAAATAGTACAATACAATGTGTGCATGATTTAACGATATGATATAGACATATTAATCAAACATGCCCAGTACGTTGGATGGCACTGTTTTAATGGGAAGTAGGACTTGGCCCCCCACCTTTAGCGTATAGGAGTTAGTCTAAAGGAAAATAATAGGGGGGTTACACATATACTATAAAAAGCTGACTACAGTATACAGCTATATTCCATTCCATTGAAAGTAAGGCTTAATAATCTCCCAATACCATTACAACATCTTGTCTGAGATTAGTTGGACATTTCAGGAGGATCAAGAGATAGAAGGCTTAAGAGTAACTGAAGGAGCTTTGAACTGTTTAACATATCAGGGCATTACTGCACCTGAAATTTATAACAGAAAAACGTTATCTAAATCTTATGCTACTGCTCCTAAGACCATTTGATTTTTTTAATTAAAGCAGGAATACAACTTATTGTGAATAGTATTATGGTGTTGTTTATTTTTATATTTTGTATGTACACCCACAATTTTTGAAACTATCATATTTATTTGTTCTAATGCAGGTTACAGTGACGAGGGCTCCAAAGCGAAAATACGTTGTCAAATTGAGAACACTGTAAAACTAGGTCATGTTTTCATAATGGGTTATTTTAATTACCCAGGCATAGACTGGGGCAATTAGATTAGCATTGCAACTAAAAGAAATAGGTTATTGCGTGTGCCAAAAGACAATTACATGACCCAAATTATTGAGGAATCTACAAGAAGAGGAGTATGACTGGATTTGGTATTATTAAACAATGTAGAAGTAAAAACAAATAAATCAGGGAACATTTGGGAAACAGTGATCATAACATGGTCTCATTGAAATAAATTATCAAAAACCATAAAATATTGATTCAAAATAGACTCTAGATTTTAGAAAAACAGATTTTAATAAACTGAGGAATAATCTACAATGAATAATTTGGGATAAAATCTTTGCAGCAAAAAATGTGGAAGATAAATCGGCAGTCTTTAAAACAATACTAGATAAGTACACTTATAAGTGTTTACCCATGCACAGAGGCAGAACTAGGGGGGCAAGCTGGGAAGCTGCCCCTGGCGCAGCAGTGTGGGGAGCACAGCTCAGGTGGGTGGGTGGTTGAGGATGGAGTGTGATGGCAGTGTAGGGGTAGGGGCATGCATGTGGTGGAGGAGGGAGCCTGATGGTGGCGGAAGAGGAGGGAGCAGGACGGAGCTTCATGGCGGCAGAGGGGGCAGGTCAGTCACAACTTCTGGTGTCTCCCACCAGGAGGGACTTGGGAGGGAGAGAGACTTGGGGACGGGAGTGAGAGAGAATTAAGGTTGGGTGTAGTGAGAGACTTGGCGAGGGGGAAGTGAGAGATTTGAGGAGGGGGAAGTGAGAGAGACATGGGAAGGGGTGAGGTGAGAGAGACTTAGAAAATAAGAGAGTCTTATGGATGGGAGAGGTGGAGTGAAAAATGCATGGAGTGGAGTGAAAGACTTGGGGAGGGTGGGAAAAAGAGACAAGAGACTAGTGGGAAGTGGGAAATGAGAGAGACTTGGTGAGTGACATGTGAGAGACGTGGAAAGGGGAGAGGGGGTGTGAAAGCACTTGGAGAGGGGGGAGTGAGAGGGACTCATGGGGAGAAGCGGAGAGAGACTGGTGGAGAGAGGGGGAAGTGAGAGACTGGTGGGGAATAGAGACTGGGCAGAGAGCAGGGGGGAAGAGAGAAAGGAAAAAGAGAACATACAAAATATTCACAAATAAAGTTAAAAATCACAGAACTGGTGGCGCATGCATGGTGGGCCGACAAGATAGCCACAGTAGCATGGAACTCCTCCGATCCCCGAGCATAAAATTAAAAAAAAAACAGCTGATCGCGCGTTTGTGCAGAGAACAAAACTGCCGACAACAGCAAAGACAAAGACGGAAAAAATTATACTACTATATATATATATTATTAGGGGAGTGAAGTTCCGATTGCACACAATCTCATCAAATTAGGAAATATATGTGAAAAAAGAAAAAAGAAGAAAAAACACAATAGTGTACTATTGTATGCAACCGTCAAGGTTAAAAGTAATGCACTCACATTAGGCAAGGTTAGATGAGCATTTCAGTTGTTAAGTGAACCACACTGATGAGCAGGAATCTCTTTTGATAGGATATATCTGGTAGTGCAGACCTTCTCGAATAGCAGGACTCGCAGCGTTAGTGCAGGTACCTCATCAGCAGGATATTCTCCTCCAATCGCAAGACTTGCAGCGTCAATGTAAGCTCCTCATCAGCAGGATATTCTCAATAAAGAGATAACACAAAATAGTGTAATACTGTATACATAATTGGTTAATTGCTTAAGCCAAATGGACACTCACATTAGAATAGAATTAAAAAGACTTATGGTTGTTAAAGTAACCAACTTAGACAGGTTATACTGAAATTGCTGGAAAATTCCAAGAACACAGGAAAAGGACGCATCCTTCTAGTTCACAGTTTTTGCGCTTGTTCCCTCCCCCTTTTATATATATTATTATATATTATATATTATTAATTAATATTATTATCAATGTGCATTATTCAGGATTATCCACCGGCCGGCCCTCAATTTCCATCTGACAGAAGAACTTAATAAAGACTCCATCATGTATTATTCATGATTAGTTTTATATTTGTTTTTTTTGTTCCTGATAAAATAAAACAAATATTTATTTACATTCATGATAATCATAATCATTGACAACAACCCCCCCCCCACCTACTGTACACCAAAGAAAAAGAAAGAATGACAAAGCAACATAAATCAGTTAATGGTTTTTTTAACTCTCAATTCTCACAGTGCTGTGCAAATCAGATATAAATATCAAATTCGAGAAGGGATTTTCCAAAGTGTTACCTTAAACAAAGCCTCAAAGGGTTGGGGGGGGTGTTCGGTGAGTCATGCGCAGTAATCAACTAGCTCCCATTCCAAAGAGGAATACACGCAGGCGCAGAGAGGTAATGCTCGGCTAGGAACGGATTAAAAACACAATGACACGCTTCAGAAACTGAATGACTCTGTCGATAAGAGTTTAAAATCCTTGAGCGAGCCTAGTGTGTGTGCGTGGGGGATGGGGGTACAGGGTACAGCAGCATGAATGATTAGCTCTACTGCAGTTCAAAGAAATGGCATATTTTCAAAAGGCAGGTCATCATAATAATTTGATCCCTACACCCCCAAATACAGTACATAAAAAGCACACAAATCAATCATGTGCATCAAACGCAGTGTCGCAGTCAAAAGCTACAGCACAGATTGAATATCATAATATCAAGATGGTTTATGCAGGCTTGTGTGGAGAAAATAAAAATAAAAATGAGGAGAAAAAAAAATATTATTTTTTTTGGGTCACTCACTCAAGCAAGCAGTGGTGAACTTTCAGACGCATGCGCAGTAATCATCAGCTATCAAGCAGGAATGTGATTGAAACCAGAAAGACACACATTCAAAGGAATGGTGTGGGAGAGGTGGACTGTACTGTACTGTAGATAAGATAAGAAGTTGAAATTATCCTGTGTATTATCCTGTGTGTGTGCGGGGGCGAGCAAGGGGAGAGCGCCGTACTGTATATGCCGAAATGTGACACTGTTACAGCACACGCCACACGCCTATGCATTTCAACAATTTTCAAATGAGACATACAGCACTGCACATGCATGTATAAATATGCAAATTTACAATTACTGCGCGCGCACACGCAGACTGTGTACTGACGTAGGTTTAACTGCTAAAGTACTGTATTAGACTTCCAAGACAACAGCTCGCGAACGCCCCCCTTAGTTTTTAGACGGTATTGCAGTATTGCAGACAGCGATAATAAAATGCTAATTTTATGAGCACTAAAATAACGCAATTCACTCCGGACCAAAAAAAAAACGCATCTGCCCACGATTATCAGAGCGCCGCGGATCCGGCCGCATTAGGATAAAGGCGGCTGCCACTGTATAAGTGGGGTTTCCCATTTAAGCTAATGATCTGGCATAATGGTTCAACAATAGTGGTGAAGAATCCGGAAGAAGGATAAAAAGCACTGATCAAACTGGGTCTAATACAAAGATCTAATTCACCTCCGACTGCAGGGTAACCCAGAAAATCTACCAGAATACCCGTCTGGACACAGAGGAAGTCCCAGAAAGGAAGTAAGCAAAAAGGCCAAGAGGACCGAGAAAGTATCCAAAAAGTATCATAAAAATGACTACCGGCCCGTTACCAAAGGTTTTAACTGATAGTAGCTCACACAAAGAATGAATAAAATGACTTGATATTTGATCCCACGCAGGATCTTTTTTCCACCCCTGCCCGGGAGACAAGTGTCAGGAATCGGCGTTCTCCTCGCTTCTCACACAAAGCACTCCCTCTCCGCAAGGAGTCCCTGGACAAAATAAACAATCCTGCCTTACCGGTCTCCACGGCTCCTCGCCCCTGCCGCTGTCGCGGGATCACTCCCCTCGGCGATTCCTCTGCTCAGCACCGGTCGCTCCCACGCCCTCCTACACGCACGCCAGCCCCAGACGTTATGTGCATGCATTCTCAGTTTACAGAGCACACGCCTAACAGAGCACTTTTAACCACTGCTGCTGCAGTGAGGCGTCGCCCCCAAGCATCACACAGTTCAAGGCAAATCAATGATTACACTCAGCTGGGCTGTAACACCTCCCTCCTATCAGGGAGGACTCCTTGCAGTCCTCCAGGCCTGCCCCCTTTTCCCATTGGCCTGCCCAGCTTTATTATGCCTGTGCTTCCCATCACTCGTCGCTCGACATAGTTCTGTATGGAAGCATTTGACTATTCACTCAGTGACTCCTCAGGTATTGACGCGGATTGGACGACTACCCCCTCTGGCTCTCGACTTTGGCTCTACTTGGACTTCGTGACTTCTGGCATCCCTGATCTTGGCAACGGCAATAACTACTCCTTCTCTACTACCGGTACCGGCAAGTATTGTCTTCACTACTATACCTGGCCTGGCAACAATAACACCACACTCCGGACACGCTCCCTTTGCTGCGGGTGCGTGCTTCCCTACGTCCCATCTCAGCACAGGGGACGGGTCCGGCGTAACATTATGTCGAGCCCACAAGACGCAGACCAGACCGAACTACAGCAGTTTCTCTCTAATCTGCTTCAGCAAAACCAGGCCATGGCAGATCAAATTGTGGCACTTACACGCCAGGTCGCAGTACTCTCAGACAGGGTACCGACCGCGACCCCGCCAGATGTAAGCCCCCACTCCGCAAGCACAGTTAGCAGCTCAGATGTAAGGATTCCTCCTCCCAAGCCTTATGCAGGTGAACCGCAAGATTGTAGGGGTTTCCTAAACCAGTGTGAGGTGCAGTTTAAAATGGCCCCCCATCTCTACAATACTGATCGCAAGAAAGTAGCCTACATTTATTTCCTCCTCACTGGCAGCGCCCTGGCTTGGGCTTCCCCGGTTTTTGAGCGACGTTCTGACCTTACCCAAGATTACCCAGCATTTAAAGCCGAGTTTCAACGGGTATTCGATTCCCCCGCTCGTCGGGAGATGGCATCTGTTTCTCTCCTCCAGATCACGCAGGGACGGCGAACGGTGTCGCAGTATGCTGTGGAATTCCGGACTCTAGCAGCCGAGACTAACTGGGGACAAGAGGCCCTCGTCTCCGTATTCTGGCAAGGCCTGGCAGATCCCATCAAGGATGAACTCTCTCGCCAATCCAGGCCGGATCAACTGGAGGTCCTGATTGATTTGGCCATCCGAGTGGATCAACGCATACAGGTACGCCGCACAGAGCGTCAGCGCACTCGCTTCTCTAACTTTCCAGTTCCGTTCTCCAGTACTCCCAGCAACACTCCTGCTCCCTCAAGTGCTACCACACCTCTTCGTCCTGCACTGGAGTTGCCAGAGCCAATGCAATTGGGGGTACAACGCTTCCGCACACCGATACGGCAGTTCCGCCACGCCGGGGGATTGTGTTTCTACTGCGGATCCATGGAACATTGGGTTCGGGAGTGTCCATTGTGTCCGGGAAACGGGAACACCCAGTGAGTACAGAGGGGCTCTCTCTGGGTGTAATGTCTCCACGTCCCCTTCTTAAAGGTGAACTCCCTAAGAAACTTACATTTCCAGTCTTCCTTTCAGGCGATAAGTTCAAGACTTCTACCGCCGCTTTCATTGACTCAGGAGCTGGAGGAAACTTCGTGGATCTAGAATTCACCAGGGTTAACCGCATACCACTAGTGAGAAAGAAGGTTCCCATCGCACTCGTCGGTATCGATGGACGTCCTCTTACCCCGGCCCAAATCTCCTTAGAGACGGCTCCCTTGCTTCTGTCTTCACATCTACACAAGGAGACCTTAGTTCTCGATGCCATTCACGCTCCTGGGATACCCATCACCCTTGGTCTTCCTTGGCTACAGCTTAACAATCCTCTCATTGACTGGACTTCCTCCGCTCCCATTTCCTGGAGGCCGAGGTCAGGCGAGACTCATCAACTGCTGGCCAATACCTCTGTTCCCGAAGTTATTCTACCTTCCGTTTACCATCAATTCCGGGACGTTTTCAATAAGCTACAGTCAGACCTCTTGCCGCCACACAGGACTTACGATTGTCCAATCGATCTAGTTCCTGGCTACTCCCTACCTAAGACCAAGACCTACCCCTTGTCGTTACCAGAATCTCACGCTATGGATGAATATATCCAGGAGAATCTCAAGAAAGGCTTTATCCGTCACTCCAATTCCCCAGCAGGGGCTGGGTTTTTCTTCGTCAAGAAAAAGGATGGGTCGTTGAGGCCTTGCATCGACTACAGGGGTTTAAACCACATCACTATTAAAAATCGTTACCCCCTTCCCCTTATTACCGAACTGTTCGATAAATTACAGGGGGCCAAGATTTTTTCCAAGTTGGATCTACGTGGTGCCTATAACCTGGTGCGCATCAGGAAGGGGGATGAATGGAAGACGGCCTTCAACACGCGTAGTGGACACTACGAATATCTGGTAATGCCTTTCGGCTTATGTAATGCTCCCGCTGTCTTCCAGGATTTCATCAACGATGTCTTTTGTAAGGTACTCAATATTTTAGTTATTGTATACTTGGATGATATCCTGATTTTTTCCAAAGATTTCCAGGACCATATACGCCACACCTCCTACGTCCTTTCCCGTCTCCGTGAACACCATTTATACGCTAAACTGGAGAAGTGCCCCTTTCATATGACCTCTACTCCGTTCCTGGGGTATATAATTTCAGATGAGGGGTTTATGATGGACTCCGGTAAACTTCAAGCGGTCACTGAATGGCCAAGACCCAATCCTCTCAAGGCCATACAACGTTTTTTAGGCTTCGCTAATTATTATCGTAAGTTTATACGGAGTCTTTCCACCATTGTGGCACCCCTTACTGCGCTCACCAAAAAAGGAGATGATCCTTCTGCTTGGTCATCTGAGGCCATCTCCGCCTTCGAGACACTCAAGGATGCCTTTATATCCGCACCTATTCTCCGTCATCCCGACATTGAACTTCCCTTTGTACTGGAGGTCGACCCTTCTGATTGTGGCGCTGGTGCTGTTCTGTCTCAGAGACCCATG
The DNA here is from genome assembly GCF_040206685.1 of Ascaphus truei. Lineage (NCBI taxonomy): Eukaryota > Metazoa > Chordata > Amphibia > Anura > Ascaphidae > Ascaphus > Ascaphus truei. The sequence goes on from NC_134484.1 coordinate 263,078,155, forward strand.
TCCTAAGACAAGTTACATCCCTGTGCATATTTTTCCAAAAAATTCTCGTCTGCCGAGAGGAACTATGACGTGGGTAACAGGGAACTTCTGGCCGTGAAGATGGCTCTTCAAGAGTGGAGACACCTGCTGGAGGGGTCGAAAGAGCCGTTTACTATTCTCACGGACCACAAGAACCTTCTTTACATAGAGAATGCTCAAAGCCTTGGTCCACGACAGGCTCGTTGGGCTCTTTTTTTTCTCGATTCGATTTTCACCTGTCCTATATCCCCGGGACCAAGAACGTAAAGGCAGACGCTCTCTCCCGAATACATTCTTCTGAGGAGAGGCCAGAGGAATCGTTGGAGACTATCCTTCCACATGAGAGGATTCTCGCCACGTCTACTTTCAAGAATCTTGACAAGATTTTGCACTCCCAGAGACGCATTCCCAAGGACTTGGTCGTTCCCGACAACAAACTCTTTGTACCATCCAAATTTGTTCCAGAAGTCCTGTCTTGGGGTCACTCCTCTAAATCTGCAGGTCATCCAGGTTTTAAGAAGACTAATGATCTCATTCGTAGGAATTTCTGGTGGCCAAGAATGTCTCAAGATATTCTGGAATTTACCCGCGCATGCCCCACGTGCGCTCAAAGCAAGACTTTCCATCAAAAGCCTCAGGGTTTTCTGTTACCCCTTCCAGTTCCCGACCGCCCCTGGTCCCACATTTCTATGGATTTCATCGTGGAGTTGCCCAGGTCCAGAGGAATGAACACTATCTTGGTGGTCGTGGACAGGTTCTCGCAGATGTCCCATTTCATTCCACTTAAAGGATTACCCACCTCCTCCGCCCTTGCTGATATGTTTACGGAGCAGATTTTCCGGATTCATGGGATTCCTTCGTCCATTGTTTCTGACAGAGGTTCTCAGTTCGTAGAAAAAGTGTACCTGTTCCGGTTTGGAAGGGGTGTTTCAGCGGGCACCACGAGGCAGGAAAAAACGTAGCAACTGCTGGACTGTATATGTGCTCCTGTTCGTGTAGTTCGCCCACATGGCCCATCAATATACTCCTTTGAGTAAGTGATCACAATCAATATGATAAACGACAAAATGAATAAATTTGTCTATTTGTAATGTTGGGTACCTAGCATTTATTTAAAATGTTGATATATCTTCCATTTGGTCCTTTTATATCATGTTTAATGAGGAATGCAAAATACCACATATATTTATATTTTTTGCTCACTAAATCCATTCCATATGTCTACAATATATTGTTACAAATATGACAATATTTAATTCATCTTCTGGTCCTTTGCCCTTCTTTTCCTCCTTCCCGCCCCCTTTCCCCCCCCTCCCCTTCCCCCCCCCTCCCCTTCCCCCCCCTCTAACCCCCCCACACCCCTTCCCTTTCCTTCTCCACCTCCATTCTCCATTCTTGTCCTACCCTTCCCTTTCCCATTCCTTTAACACATACTGCTGCGGCAGAGTTTATTCGAGCATTTGCCCGTTCTCTGCCGCAGCAGTAACCTGGCGTGCGCCGGAGGGTGCCGGGCGCGCGCCGAAGCAGCGGAAGAGCGCCCTCCGATCGGGGCGCTCTCCCTACCGCTGCCGGGTCCGCCGGGTCCCCCGGAACCCCCTGCCGCCGTCCCGCGATCGCGGGACACCAGGGCTCCCTCGGGGAGCCCTGGACGCGCGTGCAGGGGGCGCTGACACCCGATGACGCGTGACCGCGCATCGGTGACGCGCGGCACGCCGAGGGAGTGGGGCTAGCAAGCCGGGGCATCCCCCGGCTTGCGGAACTAGCCCTGCTCGATTTAAACGTGTCGGCAGTGTATATCATTAATCATGAGATCTGAAAAGTTCACACTTGTATGTTCAGTAAATTATATTGATAGCATGTCCAATTATGCAATGTTTTGCTGGTCTTGTTATTCTATCCCATACAATTGCATTTATATATACTGTACTTGATAATTTTAAAGTGCAACAAAGTATGCTCTGATCAAGCAAATTGTTCTAATTATGAATTGTAATAATAACAATATAAATGTACTAAATGTATGTTTTACATCAATTAGATATTGGAAATCTCCATTACCCCTGCCATTACTTGTTTTTATTTTAATTATTATCATTATATATTTTTTTCATCTATTTTTTTCATTTGTTGCTTTCTATTATGACATATACATTATGAAATTCATCTTTGTATTTATTTAGATTTCATTAAGGTTTATATTTGATTAATAATATGAATTATATTGTTTTTGATGTTTAAATGTAGATTGCTTAAAATGTTCGTTTTCATTTCTTTTGTTTTTAACCTTTTAGTCCCTACTGCGCATGTCACTGAAGCCCATGGGTTCCGGGTGAATGTCATTCAGCTAGGACTCAGTATCCCATCATGCAGCCTGCTGTGTGTGTGGTGTAGGCTCACTGGCAGACAGGCACCATAGGTGGCGCACTTGCGCTATGTGTGAGCGTCTTCAAACCATGAGCCTGGCAGTCTATCATACAGCATGCAGCATACTCAGAGACCATTTGCTGTGTGACGTCACTTCCGGTTCACATCCGGTATATCAGAGGCCTGCACACGGATAATGTCACTCTTTGAAAAAGCCCATGCTTGGGTGAAACGCGTTAGAGGTGCAGGGGCATCCTTTTTCCCCCCTCTTTTTAACTATGCTATAATAAAGGACATTTCACTGCACAGTCCAGCAGTTGCTACGTTTTTTCCTGCCTCGTGGTGCCCGCTGAAACACCCCTTCCAAACCGGAACAGGTACACTTTTTCTGCATCCCTTGTCAGCCATGGAGCACACAGAACCGGCGTTCACACCGCATGTGAGTAAATCTGCTGCTTAAATGAGAGCCACCCCAGGCATACAAGATTATTCAATTCAGGGAAATTGCAGAGGTCAAGGGGGGGTCCAAACACTCCCTACTTACAACTCTGCACACCTCTGTTATACCTTGTGCCTTCTAGGGGTTTAATGCATATAGCCTCAAGCATGCAATACCCCACCAAGTGATCCGGTTTAAAACGCAGTTAAAAACATTTACTTTACAATTACTGTGGGTCACATATGCTCTGTAGACCTGGTTAATTGGGGCCACTTACCCCTTACAATTTTGTTCTCAGTTCGTATCCAAATTTTGTAGAGCCTTCACGAAGAGATTGGGCATCTCTTCTTCCTTCTCTTCCCGCCTATCATCTTCAGTCCAATGGACAAACGGAGAGAATTAATCAATCCCTGGAGAAGTACCTCAGATGTTTTATATCCGATTTCCAGGATGATTCGGCTCAACTCCTCTCTTGGGCAGAGTATGCCGTCAATTCTGCAAAAAACGAGTCCACCCGGGAGTCTCCCTTCTTTATAAATTATGGGTTCCACCCTCCCTGTCTTCCCATCCCCAACATTCCTTCTGGAGTACCAGCCATAGATGAACGCATTTCTTCCCTCCAAACCGCATGGTCCACGATTCAGTCTACCCTTCTCAACTCCTCCCGCAGATCGAAACGACAGGCCGATCGTCGTCGTCGTCGTTCGGCGCCCAGTTACAAACCAGGGGATTTGGTATGGCTCTCCTCTAGGAATATCCACCTCAAGGTACCATCTCCTAAACTGGCACCTAAGTTCCTGGGTCCCTTCCCTATTTGTGAACAAATCAATCCTGTGGCATTCCGGCTCCAACTACCACCTAATATGAAGATTCCCAATGTCTTCCATGTGTCCCTCTTAAAACCATTTATCTCCAGTCACTTCTTTCCAGATCAGACTCATAAACCGGATCCCATTACTGTACAAAATAACGAGGAATATGAAGTTCACTCCCTTTTGGATTCTCGCCTTTTCAGGGGTCATCTTCAGTTCTTGGTGCAGTGGAAGGGCTTTGGCCCTGAAGAGAGATCCTGGGTACCTTCAAAGGACATTCATGCCCCGGATCTTCTTAAGTCCTTCAGGAAAAAGTTTCCAGAGAAACCGTTCTTGGACCGTCCTGAGGCCGTTCCTGAAGAGGGGGGTACTGTCAGGAATCGGCGTTCTCCTTGCTTCTCACACAAAGCACTCCCTCTCCGCAAGGAGTCCCTGGACAAAATAAACAATCCTGCCTTACCGGTCTCCATGGCTCCTCGCCCCTGCCGCTGTCGCGGGATCACTCCCCTCGGCGATTCCTCTGCTCAGCACCGGTCGCGCCCACGCCCTCCTACACGCACGCCAGCCCCAGACGTTATGTGCATGCATTCTCAGTTTACAGAGCACACGCCTAACAGAGCACTTTTAACCACTGCTGCTGCAGTGAGGCGTCGCCCCCAAGCATCACACAGTTCAAGGCAAATCAATGATTACACTCAGCTGGGCTGTAACACCTCCCTCCTATCAGGGAGGACTCCTTGCAGTCCTCCAGGCCTGCCCCCTTTTCCCATTGGCCTGCCCAGCTTTATTATGCCTGTGCTTCCCATCACTCGTCGCTCGACATGGTTCTGTATGGAAGCATTTGACTATTCACTCAGTGACTCCTCAGGTATTGACGCGGATTGGACGACTACCCCCTCTGGCTCTCGACTTTGGCTCCTTGACCTTGGCAACGGCAATAACTACTCCTTCTCTACTACCGGTACCGGCAAGTATTGTCTTCACTACTATACCTGGCCTGGTAACAATAACACCACACTCCGGACACGCTCCCTTTGCTGCGGGTGCGTGTATCCCTACATCCCACCTCAGCACAGGGGACGGGTCTGGTCTGCGGGCAGCACCGGCGTAACATTATGTCGAGCCCACAAGACGCAGACCAGACCGAACTACAGCAGTTTCTCTCTAATCTGCTTCAGCAAAACCAGGCCATGGCAGATCAAATTGTGGCACTTACACGCCAGGTCGCAGTACTCTCAGACAGGGTACCGACCGCGACCCCGCCAGATGTAAGCCCCCACTCCGCAAGCACAGTTAGCAGCTCAGATGTAAGGATTCCTCCTCCCAAGCCTTATGCAGGTGAACCGCAAGATTGTAGGGGTTTCCTAAACCAGTGTGAGGTGCAGTTTAAAATGGCCCCCCATCTCTACAATACTGATCGCAAGAAAGTAGCCTACATTTATTTCCTCCTCACTGGCAGCGCCCTGGCTTGGGCTTCCCCGGTTTTTGAGCGACGTTCTGACCTTACCCAAGATTACCCAGCATTTAAAGCCGAGTTTCAACGGGTATTCGATTCCCCCGCTCGTCGGGAGATGGCATCTGTTTCTCTCCTCCAGATCACGCAGGGACGGCGAACGGTGTCGCAGTATGCTGTGGAATTCCGGACTCTAGCAGCCGAGACTAACTGGGGACAAGAGGCCCTCGTCTCCGTATTCTGGCAAGGCCTGGCAGATCCCATCAAGGATGAACTCTCTCGCCAATCCAGGCCGGATCAACTGGAGGTCCTGATTGATTTGGCCATCCGAGTGGATCAACGCATACAGGTACGCCGCTCAGAGCGTCAGCGCACTCGCTTCTCTAACTTTCCAGTTCCGTTCTCCAGTACTCCCAGCAACACTCCTGCTCCCTCAAGTGCTACCACACCTCTTCGTCCTGCACTGGAGTTGCCAGAGCCAATGCAATTGGGGGTACAACGCTTCCGCACACCGATACGGCAGTTCCGCCACGCCGGGGGATTGTGTTTCTACTGCGGATCCATGGAACATTGGGTTCGGGAGTGTCCATTGTGTCTGGGAAACGGGAACACCCAGTGAGTACAGAGGGGCTCTCTCTGGGTGTAATGTCTCCACGTCCCCTTCTTAAAGGTGAACTCCCTAAGAAACTTACATTTCCAGTCTTCCTTTCAGGCGATAAGTTCAAGACTTCTACCGCCGCTTTCATTGACTCAGGAGCTGGAGGAAACTTCGTGGATCTAGAATTCACCAGGGTTAACCGCATACCACTAGTGAGAAAGAAGGTTCCCATCGCACTCGTCGGTATCGATGGACGTCCTCTTACCCCGGCCCAAATCTCCTTAGAGACGGCTCCCTTGCTTCTGTCTTCACATCTACACAAGGAGACCTTAGTTCTCGATGCCATTCACGCTCCTGGGATACCCATCACCCTTGGTCTTCCTTGGCTACAGCTTAACAATCCTCTCATTGACTGGACTTCCTCCGCTCCCATTTCCTGGAGGCCGAGGTCAGGCGAGACTCATCAACTGCTGGCCAATACCTCTGTTCCCGAAGTTATTCTACCTTCCGTTTACCATCAATTCCGGGACGTTTTCAATAAGCTACAGTCAGACCTCTTGCCGCCACACAGGACTTACGATTGTCCAATCGATCTAGTTCCTGGCTACTCCCTACCTAAGACCAAGACCTACCCCTTGTCGTTACCAGAATCTCACGCTATGGATGAATATATCCAGGAGAATCTCAAGAAAGGCTTTATCCGTCACTCCAATTCCCCAGCAGGGGCTGGGTTTTTCTTCGTCAAGAAAAAGGATGGGTCGTTGAGGCCTTGCATCGACTACAGGGGTTTAAACCACATCACTATTAAAAATCGTTACCCCCTTCCCCTTATTACCGAACTGTTCGATAAATTACAGGGGGTCAAGATTTTTTCCAAGTTGGATCTACGTGGTGCCTATAACCTGGTGCGCATCAGGAAGGGGGATGAATGGAAGACGGCCTTCAACACGCGTAGTGGACACTACGAATATCTGGTAATGCCTTTCGGCTTATGTAATGCTCCCGCTGTCTTCCAGGATTTCATCAACGATGTCTTTTGTAAGGTACTCAATATTTTAGTTATTGTATACTTGGATGATATCCTGATTTTTTCCAAAGATCTCCAGGACCATATACGCCACACCTCCTACGTCCTTTCCCGTCTCCGTGAACACCATTTATACGCTAAACTGGTGAAGTGCACCTTTCATACGACCTCTACTCCGTTCCTGGGGTATATAATTTCAGATGAGGGGTTTATGATGGACTCCGGTAAACTTCAAGCGGTCACTGAATGGCCAAGACCCAATTCTATCAAGGCCATACAACGTTTTTTAGGCTTCGCTAAATATTATCGTAAGTTTATACGGAGTTTTTCCACCATTGTGGCACCCCTTACTGCGCTCACCAAAAAAGGAGATGATCCTTCTGCTTGGTCATCTGAGGCCATCTCCGCCTTCGAGACACTCAAGGAAGCCTTTATATCCGCACCTATTCTCCGTCATCCCGACATTGAACTTCCCTTTGTACTGGAGGTCGACGCTTCTGATTGCGGCGCTGGTGCTGTTCTGTCTCAGAGACCCATGTCCCAAGACAAGTTACATCCCTGTGCATATTTTTCCAAAAAATTCTCGTCTGCCGAGAGGAACTATGACGTGGGTAACAGGGAACTTCTGGCCGTGAAGATGGCTCTTCAAGAGTGGAGACACCTGCTGGAGGGGTCGAAAGAGCCGTTTACTATTCTCACGGACCACAAGAACCTTCTTTACATAGAGAATGCTCAAAGCCTTGGTCCACGACAGGCTTGTTGGGCTCTTTTTTTTTCTCGATTCGATTTTCACCTGTCCTATATCCCCGGGACCAAGAACGTAAAGGCAGACGCTCTCTCCCGAATACATTCTTCTGAGGAGAGGCCAGAGGAATCGTTGGAGACTATCCTTCCACATGAGAGGATTCTCGCCACGTCTACTTTCAAGAATCTTGACAAGATTTTGCACTCCAAGAGACGCATTCCCAAGGACTTGGTCGTTCCCGACAACAAACTCTTTGTACCATCCAAATTTGTTCCAGAAGTCCTGTCTTGGGGTCACTCCTCTAAATCTGCAGGTCATCCAGGTTTTAAGAAGACTAATGATCTCATTCGTAGGAATTTCTGGTGGCCAAGAATGTCTCAAGATATTCTGGAATTTACCCACGCATGCCCCACGTGCGCTCAAAGCAAGACTCTCCATCAAAAGCCTCAGGGTTTTCTGTTACCCATTCCAGCTCCCGACCGCCCCTGGTCCCACATTTCTATGGATTTCATCGTGGAGTTGCCCAGGTCCAGATGAATGAACACTATCTTGGTGGTCGTGGACAGGTTCTCGAAGATGTCCCATTTCATTCCACTTAAAGGATTACCCACCTCCTCCGCCCTTGCTGATATGTTTACGGAGCAGATTTTCCGGATTCATGGGATTCCTTCGTCCATTGTTTCTGACAGAGGTTCTCAGTTCGTATCCAAATTTTGTAGAGCCTTCACGAAGAGATTGGGCATCTCTTCTTCCTTCTCTTCCCGCCTACACTGGCGACACACTTTATTCGAGCACGGCTAGTCCCGCGAATTCGGGTATACTCGGGTGTATTCAGGTTTCTGATAGTTTTCTGCCAGAGTACATTGCGTTATTTTCCGGTCGGAATTTAAGCTTTTTATTCCGGCTGGTTACAATACTGCAATGCCGTCAAAATACACATGGTGGCGCTTGCGAGCTATTCTCTGTGAAGCCGTCCCCTATAATGAATTGTAATGCAGTATACTGTATACTGTATACTATATACTGTATACTGTATAACAACAACCCCTGTAAGCCCTAACATACAGTACTGTACAGTACTGTACTGTATATGCACATACATAAATGATACTACTGTATGGGCGGCGGGGGCGAGATGTGTTTGCAGCAGAGAGAGATCCGCTGCTCTCTCTCTGCGCAAACATCCGCACATTAAAAATTATTTGAAATACATTTTTATTGATAGTGTAGATGTGCAGGGGGTCTGCGGAGCTGAACCGCGTTGGTTTTAGGTCTGGGGACCCCGTGCCCCCTGAGATACAGGCCCCTTTAGGGGGTGCCGGTATCCCTCTGCGTTTAAAGATCCCGATCACGTGACCGCGGCCTGTAAACCAAGCAGAGCAGAGGGATACCGGCACCCCCTAAAGGGGCCTGTATCTCGGGGGGCACGGGGTCCCCAGACCTGAAACCTGTGCGCTTCTGCTCTGGAGACCCTCTGCACATGTACACTATCAATAAAACACATACAATATACAGTATAAATAAACACTCGTTCTTTACCTTAGCGTCTATGCGCTATGGTAAAGAAGCATTATTTTAATAATATTGTAAAGTGAGCAGGGGGTTCCCTGAGCCAGAAATTAATGCTCAGGGAACCCCCCCCCCCTGCTCCTGATCAATATTATTAAAAATACGGAAAATGCTGCGTCATTACCATAGCGGATAGCCGCTAAGGCAATGAAGGGGTTAACCCACCGTGCCCGCTTTATTGTGTGTAGTGGGGATTGGTGAGGGGGGTATTTGGCCCTTGGTGTGAGTTTAGGACTTGCGGGAGGGGGGGGGGGGGGTAGCGGGTGCACTTAACCCCTTCACGACCGTAGCAGTTAATACCGCTACGGTCATGAAGGGGTTAAGCCCTCCCGCTACCCCCCCCCCCGCAAGCCCTCCCCAACCATCGTTGGGGCGAATACCCCATTCACCCACCCTCCCGCAACCCACAACAATAAAATACACACAGCAGCCGCCAAAAAATAAATAAATAAATGACAATAAATACATTTGAAATACATTTTTATTGATAGTGTAGATGTGCAGGGGGTCTGCGGAGCTGAACCGCGTTGGTTTTAGGTCTGGGGACCCCGTGCCCCCCGAGATACAGGCCCCTTTAGGGGGTGCCGGTATCCCTCTGCGTTTAAAGATCCCGATCACGTGACCGCGGCCTGTAAACCAAGCAGAGCAGAGGGATACCGGCACCCCCTAAAGGGGCCTGTATCTCGGGGGGCACGGGGTCCCCAGACCTGAAACCTGTGCACTTCTGCTCTGGAGACCCTCTGCAATGTACACTATCAATAAAACACATACAATATACAGTATAAATAAACACTCGTTCTTTACCTTAGCGTCTATGCGCTATGGTAAAGAAGCATTATTTTAATAATATTGTAAAGTGAGCAGGGGGTTCCCTGAGCCAGAAATTAATGCTCAGGGAACCCCCCCCCCCCCCTGCTCCTGATCAATATTATTAAAAATACGGAAAATGCTGCGTCATTACCATAGCGGATAGCCGCTAAGGCAATGAAGGGGTTAAGGCATAATAAACAATTAATACATTCAATACATATTTTTCACGTCTGTGTTAAAACTCCCTGCCTTCTCTCTAATCTATGTAAAACCCCCTCCCCCTATTCTCGCTTTTAAAACGCCCTGCCTTCTCTCTAATCTATGTAAAACCCCCTCCCCCTATCCCCCTATTGTGTGTGTGCGTTAAGCTTCCCTGCAAGCTATGTAAAAAAACCTCCCCCTATTGTGTGTGTTAAATCTGCCTGGCCTGTGTTTCTGATTGCTGAGTGCTCTGCGTTTAAAGGTCCCGATCACGTGATCGCGGCCTGTAAACCAAGCAGAGCAGAGGGATACCCGCACCCCCTAAAGGGGCCTGTATCTCGGGGGGCACGGGGTCCCCAGACCTGAAACCTGTGCGCTTCAGCTCCGGAGACCCCCTGCACATGTACACTGTGAATAAAACACACACATCATTAAAGAATCATTCTTTAGCTTAGCGGCTATGCGCTATGGTAAAGAAGCAGCATTTCTGTCTTTTTAATAATATTGTAGAGTGAGCAGGGGGTTCCCTGAGACAGAAATCTAATCTCAGGGGACCCCCTGCTCCTGCACAATATTATTAAAAGTTCAGAAACGAGGCTTCATTAGCATAGCGTATAGCCGCTAAGGTAATGAAGGGGTTAAGGCATAATAACCAATAAATACATTCAATACACTACCCACTACCCATGGCAACCTCCGCTGCTGTACAGTAAAACAGAGAAAAAAAATAACACTTTCAAAGTAATGTCCCCTAACCCCTTAATCACCATAGCGGTTATTAACCGCTACAGTCATGAAGGGGTTAACCCGCCCTCACCCACCACTCGGGACGCCTACTGTACATACCCTCCCACTCTAACCCCCCACCCCGTGAGGCCTAACCACCCTCAACCCTTACCCACTAACTACCCACAAGGGAGGCCTACCCACATACCGTTGGGGAACATTCCCCCCCCCACCCCCCACCCCCAGTCCCCGCAATCAAAACAATGCACAGCCCCACAATAAACAGCATTCTATTTATTAAATACATTACCCACCCCCTGTGCCCCCCCCCATAAATACAAGATTTATTCTTTTACATTCAGGGTCCATAACGCAGCCCCACGCTAGTCCCCGGTGGGCTGGCAGGGCACCTGGACAGACCTACAGTTTACCAGCAGCATTCCACAGGTTCTGGAGGCCTGCTGGTGGATCCTGCCAGCACCATGGCGCCCAGGTGGTCTCCTTGGGTCACCGTGAGCCACAATTGGGTCCACACGGTAGGCCCAAGGATGTCTGGGAGCCCCGGGTCAAACCCACAGGTGTCTGCGGGGCCTCGGGTGGTTCCCATGGGGGTCTGGGGAACTCACGGGTGCTCACTACGGGTCCGCGGTGCCCCCACAGAAGTGGGACCACACATCATCATCCCCGCACCTACGGCTCGGAGGTGCCCCCACAGAAGTGGGACCACACATCGTCATGCCCGCAGACTACGGGTCCGCGGTGCCCCTACAGAAGTGGGACCACACATCATCATCCCCACATGTGTCACCCGTGGAACCACCAGCCTGCTACCCTTTAGGATACCCGAGGATTCCCCGCGGGTGGTCTCCAGAGGTCCCACGCAAAACCACGGAAGTAACCCTGAATGTAAAAAAAATAAACCTGGCCTATACATTCAATACATACACCCTCCCCCCCAACACCTACAGTACAATAATGTGCAAAATAACTATTATCCAGATATGGATAATAGATTAATTGCCCATTATTAAAAACATTAACTAGCATATACAAATAAATAAAGTACTACTGACCTCATCAATACGAAGTGTCCGATGCCAGCGCCTTCCTTCTCTTGCCCACACAAAACATAGCCAAAACCAAGCCAATACATTGCAATTACATTCAGATATCAATTAACCCCTTAAACACCTTATCGGATAATAACCGCAAAGGTAATTAAGGGGTTAAGCCACACAGGCACGATACCCACCCTTCACCCATGAATTTGTACTGTGGCTTCATCATGCAACTATATATATATACTGTATATATATACATACAGAGAGACAGAGAGAAAGAGAGAGAGAGAGAGAGATATATACAGTATATATATATACACACGTTATATACACACCCATGATAAACCAAATATACAGTACAAATAAATGTAGAAGGGTTATCAAAACCATACTGTTCTACAACCAAACACTTCTCCATACAGACACTACATTAAAATCAATTTCCTTTAAAAATCCTAACTGATCTCACAATCTACTGTACTGTATATGATCACAAACCAATGAAAAAAGTCACATTCCAAAATGCATAAAATCTATGCACCATACTGTATACATTCTGCAAATTAATCAACGTAAACAAAAATCAATTAGCAATCATTATTTAGATCCCTAAACATTTCACACTCAATAATGAACAATGAAACCATTAACAGATTCACGCCTAGAGCAGAACAATTAAGCCTTTGAAAAAATATAAGTACCGACAAAAATACAACCTTTACAGTACAACCAAGGCTATCTATCCCTGACCTTCCTCAAACACACAATACAATACCAAGGAATAATACATCTATCTAATTTTAAAATACTTTAAACTCACAAAATAATTAAAAACACATCCAATCCAGCTTTTAAAACATCATCATTTCTTACCCTGAATGTATACTGTACAGTATATCTCTCTAGACATATATATTGTACATACATACATACAGTGGCAAGAAATGATACCACAAAAAAAAAAAAATACACATGTTAAAAAACCTTTTGAAATAATTAACAAGTTAAATAAAATACATTTCTTTACTGTAGTTCACTTACCATTACTTGCCCCCACCGACTCCCGTTGCCCAGCTTACTCACGAACCAATCCACGATCAGGAACCCATAAAATAATAAACCATTCAAAATAATAAACATTAAACTAAAAATCCAAACCAATCCACGGGTCTTCTACTTGTAATACATCTTCATCTGTATTCTTCTTTCTTCTATCTCCTTCCGGGCGGGGCAGGGCGTGTTCTTCTTTCCATCATCGGCCACGCCCTTGTCTTTTTTCTTCTCCGGAGGTCCTTCCTCCGCGGCGGCTGGCTGCAAAATGAGACGACATAGGCTTTTAAAGGCCTATGACGTCACATTTTGCGTCATGGTTCCCACGGTCCTGATTGGACCGTGAAAACCATGTGTTTTGGCCGATAATAAAAAAATGATGACGTCACTTAAAGGGAATGAAAGCACAGCCAATCAGAATGGCTTTGCTTCAATTGCCTTTAAGTTGACGTCATTAAAAGACACATGGCCGTGCACACATGGTACTAGAGCCAATCAGAGCGTGGGAACTTTATCCCTACTCTGATTGGCTCTGGTATACCATGTGTCAGGGGCTTGGGGGAGAAAGGATGTGACGTCAATGAAAACCTGTCACGTGGTACGGTAGCCAATCAGAGCGTGGGAACTTTATCCTTATTGACGTCACATCCTTTCTCCCCCAAGCCCCTGACACATGGTATACCAGAGCCAATCAGAGTAGGGATAAAGTTCCCACGCTCTGATTGGCTACCGTACCATGTGTGCACGGCCATGTGTCTTTTAATGACGTCACCTTAAAGGCATTTGAAGCAAAGCCATTCTGATTGGCTGTGCTTTCATTCCCTTTAAGTGACGTCATCATTTTTTTTTTATCGGCCAAAACACATGGTTTTCACGGCCCAATCAGGACCGTGGGAACCATGACAAAAAATGTGACGTCATAGGCCTTTAAAAGCCTATGTCGTCTCATTTTGCAACCAGACGCCGCGGAGGAAGGACCTCCGGAGAAGAAAAAAGACAAGGGCGTGGCCGATGATGGAAAGAAGACCACGCCCCGCCCCGCCCGGAAGGAGATAGAAGAATACAGATGAAGATGTATTACAAGTAGAAGACCCGTGGATTGGTTTGGATTTTTAGTTTAATGTTTATTATTTTGAATGGTTTATTATTTTATGGGTTCCTGATCGTGGATTGGTTCGTGAGTAAGCTGGGCAACGGGAGTCGTTGGGGGCAAGTAATGGTAAGTGAACTACAGTAAAGAATTGTATTTTATTTAACTTGTTAATTATGTCAAAAGGTTTTTTAACATGTGTATTTTTTTTTTTTGTGGTATATCATTTCTTGCCACTGTATGTATGTATGTACAATATATATGTCTAGAGAGATATACTGTACAGTATACATTCATGGTAAGAAATGATGATGTTTTAAAAGCTGGATTAGATGTGTTTTTAATTATTTTGTGAGTTTAAAGTATTTTAAAATTAGATAGATGTACTGTACAGTATTCCTTGGTATTGTATTGTGTGTTTGAGGAAGGTCAGGGATAGGTAGGCTTGGTTTGTAAAGGTTGTATTTTTGTCGGTACATATATTTTTTCAAAGGCTTAATTGTTCTGCTCTAGGCGTGAATTTGTTAATGATTTTATTGTTCAGGATCTAGTGTGAATTGTTTAGGGATGTAAATAATGATTGCTAATTGAGTTTTGTTTACTTGGTTGATTACAGTAATTTGCAGAATGTATATGCTGCATACAGTAGATATTTAGGCATCATTTATATTGGAATGTAAGTTGTTTAAATGGCTTTTCAGAGGTTTAGTGATGATTTACAGTAGATTGAGAGATCAGTTATGAATATTAAAGGAAATTAATTTTAATTTAGTGTGTATGTATGGAGAAGAGTTTGGTTGTAGGACAGTGCTTTTGATAACCCTTCTACATTTATTTGTACTGTACAGTATATTGGTTTATCATGGGTGTGTATATAATGTGTGTATATATATATACTGTATATATCTCTCTCTCTTTCTCTCTGTCTCTCTGTATGTATATATATACAGTATATATATATAGTTGCATGATGAAGCCACAGTACAAATTCATGGGTGAAGGGTGGGTATCGTGCCTGTGTGGCTTAACCCCTTAATTACCTTTGCGGTTATTATCCGATAAGGTGTTTAAGGGGTTAATTGATATCTGAATGTAATTGCAATGTATTGGCTTGGTTTTGGCTATGTTTTGTGTGGGCAAGAGAAGGAAGGCGCTGGCATCGGACACTTCGTATTGATGAGGTCAGTAGTACTTTATTTATTTGTATATGCTAGTTAATGTTTTTAATAATGGGCAATTAATCTATTATCCATATCTGGATAATAGTTATTTTGCACATTATTGTACTGTAGGTGTTGGGGGGGAGGGTGTATGTATTGAATGTATAGGCCAGGTTTATTTTTTTTACATTCAGGGTTACTTCCGTGGTTTTGCGTGGGACCTCTGGAGACCACCCGCGGGGAATCCTCGGGTATCCTAAAGGGTAGCAGGCTGGTGGTTCCACGGGTGACACATGCGGGGATGATGATGTGTGGTCCCACTTCTGTGGGGGCACCGCGGACCCGTAGTCTGCGGGCATGACGATGTGTGGTCCCACTTCTGTGGGGGCACCTCCGAGCCATAGGTGCGGGGATGATGATGTGTGGTCCCACTTCTGTGGGGGCACCGCGGACCTGTAGTGAGCACCCGTGAGTTCCCCAGACCCCCATGGGAACCACCCGAGGCCCCGCAGACACCTGTGGGTTTGACCCGGGGCTCCCAGACATCCTTGGGCCTACCGTGTGGACCCAATTGTGGCTCACGGTGACCCAAGGAGACCACCTGGGCGCCATGGTGCTGGCAGGATCAACCAGCAGGCCTCCAGAACCTGTGGAATGCTGATGGTAAACTGTAGGTCTGTCCAGGTGCCCTGCCAGCCCACCGGGGACTAGCGTGGGGCTGCGTTATGGACCCTGAATGTAAAAGAATAAATCTTGTATTTATGGGGGGGGCACAGGGGGTGGGTAATGTATTTAATAAATAGAATGCTGTTTATTGTGGGGCTGTGCATTGTTTTGATTGCGGGGACTGGGGGTGGGGGGTGGGGGGGGGAATGTTCCCCAACGGTATGTGGGTAGGCCTCCCTTGTGGGTAGTTAGTGGGTGAGGGTTGAGGGTGGTTAGGCCTCACGGGGTGGGGGGTTAGAGTGGGAGGGTATGTACAGTAGGCGTCCCGAGTGGTGGGTGAGGGCGGGTTAACCCCTTCATGACTGTAGCGGTTAATAACCGCTATGGTGATTAAGGGGTTAGGGGACATTACTTTGAAAGTGTTATTTTTTTTCTCTGTTTTACTGTACAGCAGCGGAGGTTTCCATGGGTAGTGGGTAGTGTATTGAATGTATTTATTGGTTATTATGCCTTAACCCCTTCATTACCTTAGCGGCTATACGCTATGCTAATGAAGCCTCGTTTCTGAACTTTTAATAATATTGTGCAGGAGCAGGGGGTCCCCTGAGATTAGATTTCTGTCTCAGGGAACCCCCTGCTCACTCTACAATATTATTAAAAAGACAGAAATGCTGCTTCTTTACCATAGCGCATAGCCGCTAAGCTAAAGAATGATTCTTTAATGATGTGTGTGTTTTATTCACAGTGTACATGTGCAGGGGGTCTCCGGAGCTGAAGCGCACAGGTTTCAGGTCTGGGGACCCCGTGCCCCCCGAGATACAGGCCCCTTTAGGGAGTGCCGGTATCCCTCTGCTCTGCTTGGTTTACAGGCCGCGGTCACGTGATCGGGGCTTTTAATGCAGAGCTGGATACCGGCACCCCCTAAAGAGGCCTGTATCTCGGGGGGCACGGGGTCCCCAGACCTGAAACCAGTGCGGTTCAGCTCCAGAGACCCCCTGCACATCTACACTATAAATAAAAATGTATTTCAAATGTATTTATTTGTATTTATTTATTTATTTATTTATTGCGGGGATGCTGTGTGTGATTATTTTTTATTGTGTTTAGCGGGGGTGGGTGACGGGGTTTATAAATGTGAGTTTATAAATAAAATAAAGAATATTATTTATAGGGGCCTTAGAACAGAAGTTCCCACGCCAATTGCGCGCTCATTGCTCTTTTGTTACAATGTTGCTGGTCTTGCGGGTTTGCAGTCTGGCAGCAAAAAGCAGTTTGTAGTACTGAGTGTGAGATAAAGTAACCAGTTCTTTTATTGCTGAAGTCGCCACCAAAAACTTTTATTTACAAATACAGTACAAAAACCGTGCAACACACAACAACATTCAGTATCCTTTGTTTAAGTACAGCAGGTACTATAGGGTAAAACATGTACTGTACAGTACAGCACAATATTACAGTATGGTTTCACTGAAAGTTCTCCCCATTTTCCAGCCATGGCCGATGCCTTGCATGGCGCAAAACGCCATTAATGCAGTCTCTAACGCCTCTCATTACAGGATCTGTAACAGGGTAATAGCGCTGCATTTCTTCCACAATCTTTTTCCTTAAATTGGCAGGAAGGGCATTTTTTTGGCGATTCCCATCATAGTTCACTTTGAACACCCACTCGCAGTACAATGTGTAGGGAACATGGTGTTTAAATATGATCAAGGCATACTTGTGTGGTATACCAGCACTCCTCACCCTATACTTCTCCCTCAGCGCCAGTGGCAGATCGCACAGGGAGATGTCGGGCACTGTTTGTATGCGAGCGGGTGTAGGAAGTCTTTTGGGAGCGGGTGTACTTGAGGCGATGGGCAATGGTAGGGTGTCTGGGAGGAAGCTTTCCTCCGGTAGTGGTCGCCGGGTTGTCTCCTGGCGTGGTCTTGACGGGGTTGTCATGTCCTCCTCAATAGCATAGTACACTGTATCTTGTGGTGGAGGGGGTGTGCTTGGTGATGGAAGGGGGTCGAAGGTACCATGCATCACATCCATGTCACCCCCCTGCTCCAGCGTCGGGGAAACAGGGGCATTAACACCGAGCAAATAATGTATGCCCGCTATGTCTGCCTCTATCTTGTGCATCCGTTGATCCAGCCGCTGCTCCATTTGTAGCATCCCTTGCTCCATATGTAGCACCGACTCCAGAAGAGGATCTAGCTTTGCCAGCACACAAGAATTCCCGGGGAGATCAACACTTAGCCCATTCAGGATCCGGTCCAACGAGCTGCTTGTGCATGGCATCTGGAGATCTGGGGGGATGGGTGCAACGGAGGATGAGATGGGGGTTCCCTGGAGAGAAGCGGCATCGTTGGAGAGTGGAAGAGGTGACCTGGTACAGGAGAAGCTGCAGCGTGGTGGAAGAGGGATGGAGAAGGTGACCGCTGGATTTCCGGGCGAGAAGCAGAGTCGTCCAAGAGCAAAGGAGACAGTGACCCGTTGATTTCAGAGGCAGCAGCATCTTCAGATGGAACCGGAGAAGATGGGGGTGGAGAAGCCGGGCTGAAGATTTCCGGGACAGCTACAGCAGAGTCGTCGAAGCTTATGGGAAGTGGTCTGCGGATTCGGTGAGTTGGCTGCCATGCGTCTTGCGTACCGAGCACAGTACCGTATTTCTTCTTCACATAATAAGGCTGACGTGTTTTAAAAGCCTTAGCCTTTGGGGTCAGCAGAAGGTTTTCTTTGTTGGCCTTAGCCTGTCGCTTTGCCTTTGGCTTGGAAACGGTAACTGCCTTTCTCTTTTTCAGTGTGGCAGGCACAGCAGAGGTGAGATGATTCTTTCGTCCATAGAACCGGGGCTGCTCCATGTAAGCGGGAGACACAATGCAGTATCTGGACAATGGCTCAGATAAAGATCAGCAAGTGGTGGGCTATGCAACGTGTACAACCTTTTATGCATGGCTGCCAGGTACAGGTGTTGAAAGTGGGTGGTCTGTTATGTGAGCCATTAACATATAAATACACCATCCATTTTGTGGATTCACTGCACATTGAATACACATCAACTAAACATCGAATATACATTCTTGTGTTTGTATTTCTTTCTACAGTACTCGCAGCAATGCCTGTTAAGAAGATTTCAAAGGATCTCAGCATGAGAATGAAGGAGATGTACACGAGCGGAAAACGAATTGCAGATATCCAGCGCTGGTTAACTGCTTCTGGCCTCGTTGTGCCATCAAGCACCGTGTGCTATCATGCACAAGGAAAAAACAGAGACCGCAAAAAGGCACCAAAGATAACAAATGCGTAAGTATACTGTATTTATAAAACTTAACCAAAAAAAATATAGAAAACTGTAGTGTACATCTACAGTATACCGTTTTTATATAGTATATTTATTATATTACAACAGTATATACTGTAGTGTACTGTATGTGTGGTCAATTTATATTTTTTGTGCAGCAGTATACACTTTTGGTATATTGCAATTCATCTGACAACGAATATACTGTACAGTATATGATGTGTATTTATTATGATATAACAACAGTATACCGTTTTTATATAGTATATTTATTATATTACAACAGTATATACTGTAGTGTACTGTATGTGTGGTCAATTTATATTTTTTGTGCAGCAGTATACACTTTTGGTATATTGCAATTCATCTGACAACGAATATACAGTATATGATGTGTATTTATTATGATATAACAACAGTATACCGTTTTTATATAGTATATTTATTATATTACAACAGTATACTGTAGTGTACTGTACTGTATGTGTGGTCAATTTATATTTTTTGTGCAGCAGTATACACTTTTGGTATATTGCAATTCATCTGACAACGGAATATACAGTATACAGTATGATGTGTATTTATTATGATATAATAACAGTATATTTATATAGTATATTTATATTACAACAGTACTGTATACTGTATATTTTGTCTATTTATATTTATAGTACAGCAGTATACATTTTTTGTATATTTATATTTACTGTATATTACAACATTACATGTACAGTATACAGTATACATTTTATATTGCTGCATATTAATAACACAATATAATATCTTTGCATTGTAGGGAGACTACTCTTCTGGTGGACAGAATAAGTGAGGAGAATGATGAGAGGAGCGCATTAAGGGTTAAAAACACTCTTCAGGAAAACCACAATCTGACTGTATCCGAGAGCAGCATAAAGAAGATGAGACGCAGAATTGGATGGAAATATGGACGTGTGAGGTTAGTAGTGGACAGTACAGGAGGTACTGTACTGTAAAGTAAAAGTGTTGTTTTGCAAACTGTACTGCGCTGTGACGCTAACATTTTTTATTCATTGTCATTACAGAGCATACCCCATGATACGGGACGCAAACAAAATCAAAAGAGTGCTCCAGGCCCAGGCATGGATCGACAGCGGTGAGACTTTCCAGGATTGCATCTTCACTGATGAGTCTACTGTGTCGCTGGAGAGATTTGCAAGATTTGCGTTCCACAAAAAAGGCCGCATAACTTTGAAGCCGCGGCCAAAACACCCTGTGAAGCTGCATGTGTGGGTTGCCATCTCTAGGCGTGGACCGGGATGCATTGTCGTCTTTGAAGGTACAATTTCTCAAATATAATGCCGCCTAATGCACTGTACTTGACTAGTGTTGCCTTACCGTATGCACTGTACTGTACTATTGAGCACTTTTCTTTTCTTGCTATAGGAATCATGAATAAAGATTTCTTCCAAGACAACATTGTGCCCGTGATAGTGCGATACATCACACAAGACTTTCCCAATGGTCATCGCTTTTACCAGGACAATGATCCCAAGCACACCGCGTCGACGGCGCATATCCTTGAGCGCGGCATCAACTGGGTGAAGACGCCAGCGGAGTAAGTGCAGTAGACCGTGTCCCATTTATGTTCCCCACTGTTTGTACTGTGTACTGTATCTCTTAAACTAATTGTCCTTTCTTTCCAAACACAGATCGCCAGACTTCAATCCGATCGAAATGGTCTGGCATCAGCTGAAGGACCACATCCGTAAAGTGGCGAAACCCTCCAAGAAGGACGAGTTGTATACAGCCATAATGAGTTTTTGGATCGATGTACTCACCGAGGAACGATGCAATAAATATATAGACCATATTGCCACTGTGTTGCCCATTGTCATCGCGCGCAATGGACAAGCATCAGGAAAGTAGTAGAGTGCTGTAGTATTGTACAGTAGGTACAGTATGATACAGGTAAGTATGGCACAGATTTTAGCTTTCCCAATAGTCAGAGTATACAGTAGTTCCAGTATACAGTACAGTAGACTAGTTTGACATACTACAGTAAGTGCCTACTAACTGCTCCATTTTTTTCTTTCCAGAGAAAGCTGCACCAGCCACCTTCTGTACAGTAGTTCTACCATAATACAGTATGCACATACAGTACAGTACAGTAACTGAACAAAGTTTTTGTTTTCTTGTCGTTCCAGGAAAAAGGGTGCACCAGGGGGGAGGGGGGGCCTTGTGTTCGTCAAATCTGCTTGTGCAGTCAAATGTACAGTATATAAACAGCAGTAATGATGTACACAAAACCTCTCCTCTCTCAATGAACTACTGTACCGCAGACACAATTAGGATACTGTTACAGTATGAAGGGAAAAAGAACAGGATGGGTTATTTAACATTACAGTATACTGTGCAATATTTATACTGTATATTTATATATACTGTATTTTTATTCTAAAGGTATTCGAGAATGTACTCTACTAGATGAGGACCTGGTGACTTTCAACCCTCTCAGACACACAGAAAGGATTATTTCACATCACTGTATATTTATCCTGTATATTTTCAGTAATTTAGAAGCAGTGGCTGTTCTGAACAGCCCAGGGCCAGATTAACAAAACAATGGCTTGGATTGGATTAGCCAGACGATTGATGCTTGGCCAGGGAGGGATTAAAAACTCTAAGGGAGGGGGTGGGTGGTGTAGCTGTAGGATTGTACTGTGTCAGTATTTCCAACGCCAGGTCACCCTAATAATTGCATGAATAAACCCCCAAAGACAAGGCCCAAATATACTAGTACAGTATACTGTACAGTACTGTAAAGTATGTATTATTGTGTGTTGATGTTTTGAATTGCTGTTAACTTGAAAAGTTTCACCATTGTATTGTACTGTATTTGTAAATAAAAGTATTTTGTGGCGACTTCAGCAATAAAAGAACTGGTTAATTTATCTCACATAAAGTATGTGAATACGACCGCAATCACCATTGTACAGTAAATGGGTGCATAGGATGGAACGACAGGTGCTAAAGGGGTATAAATATGATACTGTATTTATCAGTATTGATCAAAGAGAGTTGATCAGAAGGATTCCGCTTATAAAGTATACAGCACTCTATTGTCATTCATACAGTACAGTATACTGTAGTAAAAGGTAGACAACACATGGTCTTGCAGTACAGTATACTGTATTACTAAAAATCTGTCAGGTTGACCAGAATCACTGCGGATATCGGAAAATAATACAATTTTATTAATTCTACGTACTGTATATAAGGGGAATCCTTCTGATCAACTCTCTTTGATCAACACTGATAAATACAGTAATTTATCTCACACTCAGTACTACAAACTGCTTTTTGCTTGCAATAAACAAACAAACAGGGAAGCGCTATACTGTATGAGTTAGGATCAGGCCCAGCAGCCACTTTATGTTGAAAACCACATACAGTACAGTATGAAATGAGCATAAATTTGCATGAATAATTACACAAAAATATATAAAATAAATAGCACAAGTCTCTGACAGAGAGAAATTGTCCAGGTGGTGTGGATACAGGTTAATGCCCCTGTCTGATAGGACAGACCCGGGCAAGAATGGCCTGTGAGAGGTGAATATCCAGAATGGTAGCTGGGATGGAAAGCGCTACCAACTGTGCAGGTATTGAAGTGTGTAGAAATGGGAAGGTGCCGTAGGCATCAAATGTGGAAAGCGCTCACCCAGACTTCATACTGTACACTTTGCGCTTTTTGCTTGCAGACTGCAAAGCCGCAAGACCAGCAACATTGTAAAAAAAGAGCAAAAAAAGAGCAATGAGCGCGAAATTGGCGTGGGAACTTCTGTTCTAGGGCCCCTAGAAATAAAATTCTTTATTTTATTTATAAACTCACATTTATATATAAAGTATATATTTATTTCTCTTCATGTATTTATTTAGATTTATTTATTAATTGTGGAGCTGCTGTGCGTGAGGGGCCATGGCCAGGATGGGGGGGGGGGGGGTAACGGTACAGTATGTGGGTAGGGGGTGAGGGTGGTTAGACCTCACACTACATTATGCACATTGGGCCCCCCCCCCTCCCCACATTTACATACTGTACACTGCACGACATCAATGCAGGGAGGGTTTACCAATGCAGGGAGGGTTTACCAATGCAGGGAGGGTTTACCAATGCAGGGAGGGTTTACCAATGCAGGTAAGGCTTTAGGCCTTTATATCTCTCTCCCTTCAGTGTAATCTGCTTAACAGAAACATTAGGGGGGAAGGGGCTTTAGGCCTTTATATCTCTCTCCCTTCATTGTAATCTGCTTAACAGAAACATTAGGGGGGAAGGGGCTTTAGGCCTTTATATCTCTCTCCCTTCAGTGTAATCTGCTTAACAGAAACATTAGGGGGGAGGGGGCTTTAAACAATGCTGTGTATAATGTATAATGTATAAGGTTTTTTACAATTAGATAGATGTAATCCTTGGTATTGTAAGGGTTAGTTTGGTTTTAAATTGTCTTTTCTGGTTGGTACTTACAGTATATATTGATTTTGGTTTACTTGATTGGTTAAAATACTGTAGTTGACTTGTTTGGAAGTGTTTGTACAGTATTTACTGGTAGAGTAGCTTGCAATTATATTGTTAACATTCATTTGCAGAATGTACAGTACTGTATATGGTGCATAGATTTAATGCTATGCATCATTTACAGTATACAATGTACTGTAAATGCAATGTACTGTGTGGATTGTAATGTTATGTTTTATACTGTATGCTATTCATTAACTTCATTGCTCTACACATCTAGGGATTTCATTCCACCTTACCACCTTTCCTACACATGATTTGTGCTGTAGGCATTGGTTATATCACTGTCTGCTAATGCAGATGTGTGATGCTATGAGACTGTCATTTATACTTTGACAAGTCTACCTTTTGGTGTGTAGTGTGCATTATCCTTAGCGTTGTATACTGTAGGTGCCTTTGATCCCAGTAACCTATTGTGATTCACTTTGATTCTCCCTAGTGTTTTTTGAGTCACTATCCTTTTCATGTTTAGGGTCGACAGTGTGTGTCGTTCCCTAGTGCTGTTCATTAGTGTTTAAGGGTCCATGCCTCTTTTTTAAGTGTTTTTTAATCATGTACTGTTTATTCATCCCTTTTTGCACTGTGTCAAATAAATAAACAAATATATCAATTGCATACCTGAGTGCTCCCATACGGGTTACTTTTTTCTCTTTTCACTCACATACAGTATGTATGTATATATATATATATATATATATATATATATATATATATATGTATACTGTATATACTGTATATATATATATATATATATATATATATATATATATATATATATATATATATACAAATATAGCTGTATGATATATATATATATATATATATATATATATATATACTGTATATATATATATATATATATATATATATATATATATATATATATATATATATATATATATATATATATATATATATATATATATATATATATATATATATATATATATATATATATATACACAGTGTATATATGTACAGTATACTGTATATATATATATACAGTGTATATACTGTACAGTATATATACAAAGTATATACTGTACAGTATATATTTATTTCTCTTCATGTCTTTATTTATTTATTTATTTAGATTTATTTATTAATTGTGGGGCTGCTGTGCGTGAATTTTTTTTTATTGGGGGTGAGGGGGGTGTTTGGCCCTTGGTGTGAGTTTACGACTTGCAGCAGCAGCAGCAGCACAATTAATAAATAAATCTAAATAAATAAATAAATGACAATAAATACATTTGAAATACATTTTTATTGATAGTGTACATGTGCAGGGGGTCTCCAGAGCAGAAGCGCACAGGTTTCAGGTCTGGGGACCCCGTGCCCCCCGAGATACAGGCCCCTTTAGGGGGTGCGGGTATCCCTCTGCTCTGCTTGGTTTACAGGCCGCGATCACGTGATCGGGACCTTTAAAAGCAGAGCACTCAGCAATCAGAAACACAGGCCAGGCAGATTTAACACACACACACAATAGGGGGAGGTTTTTTTACATAGCTTGCAGGGAAGCTTAACGCACACACACAATAGGGGGATAGGGGGAGGGGGTTTTACATAGATTAGAGAGAAGGCAGGGCGTTTTAAAAGCGAGAATAGGGGGAGGGGGTTTTACATAGATTAGAGAGAAGGCAGGGAGTTTTAACACAGACGTGAAAAATATGTATTGAATGTATTAATTGTTTATTATGCCTTAACCCCTTCATTGCCTTAGCGGCTATCCGCTATGGTAATGACGCAGCATTTTCCGTTTTTTTAATAATATTGATCAGGAGCAGGGGGGGGGGGGGTTCCCTGAGCATTAATTTCTGGCTCAGGGAACCCCCTGCTCACTTTACAATATTATTAAAATAATGCTTCTTTACCATAGCGCATAGACGCTAAGGTAAAGAACGAGTGTTTATTTATACTGTATATTGTATGTGTTTTATTGATAGTGTACATGTGCAGAGGGTCTCCAGAGCAGAAGCGCACAGGTTTCAGGTCTGGGGACCCCGTGCCCCCCGAGATACAGGCCCCTTTAGGGGGTGCCGGTATCCCTCTGCTCTGCTTGGTTTACAGGCCGCGGTCACGTGATCGGGATCTTTAAACGCAGAGGGATACCGGCACCCCCTAAAGGGGCCTGTATCTCGGGGGGCACAGTGTCCCCAGACCTAAAACCAACGCGGTTCAGCTCCGCAGACCCCCTGCACATCTACACTATCAATAAAAATGTATTTCAAATGTATTTATTGTCATTTATTTATTTATTTTTTGGCGGCTGCTGTGTGTATTTTATTGTTGTGGGTTGCGGGAGGGTGGGTGAATGGGGTATTCGCCCCAACGATGGTTGGGGAGGGCTTGCGGGGGGGGGGGGGTAGCGGGAGGGCTTAACCCCTTCATGACCGTAGCGGTATTAACTGCTACGGTCGTGAAGGGGTTAAGTGCACCCGCAACCCCCCCCCCCTCCCGCAAGTCCTAAACTCACACCAAGGGCCAAATACCCCCCTCACCAATCCCCACTACACACAATAAAGCGGGCACGGTGGGTTAACCCCTTCATTGCCTTAGCGGCTATCCGCTATGGTAATGACGCAGCATTTTCCGTATTTTTAATAATATTGATCAGGAGCAGGGGGGGGGGGGGTTCCCTGAGCATTAATTTCTGGCTCAGGGAACCCCCTGCTCACTTTACAATATTATTTAAATAATGCTTCTTTACCATAGCGCATAGACGCTAAGGTAAAGAACGAGTGTTTATTTATACTGTATATTGTATGTGTTTTATTGATAGTGTACATGTGCAGAGGGTCTCCAGAGCAGAAGCGCACAGGTTTCAGGTCTGGGGACCCCGTGCCCCCCGAGATACAGGCCCCTTTAGGGGGTGCCGGTATCCCTCTGCTCTGCTTGGTTTACAGGCCGCGGTCACGTGATCGGGATCTTTAAACGCAGAGGGATACCGGCACCCCCTAAAGGGGCCTGTATCTCGGGGGGCACGGGGTCCCCAGACCTAAAACCAACGCGGTTTAGCTCCGCAGACCCCCTGCACATCTACACTATCAATAAAAATGTATTTCAAATGTATTTATTGTCATTTATTTATTTATTTTTTGGCGGCTGCTGTGTGTATTTTTTTAATAATATTGATCAGGAGCAGGGGGGGGGGGGCTCCCTGAGCATTAATTCCTGGCTCAGGGAGCCCCCTGCTCACTGTACAATATTATTAAATCTCTCTCTGCTGCAAACACATCTCGCCCCCAGTACAGTATGTGCAGTAATTTACTGAACATGTACTGTAGAATAAATGCATAGTTTTATTTATTCGGGTTTATTACACAGTATACTGTTCGGCTGGAAAACATCAGCATACTGTACAGCACAATATTACTGTATCCATCGAAATCCCATCATTAGCCATTTTCTTTTCTTTTCTGAGGAAAAACAAAATGAAAAGTTTTAATGTACAGTAATGGTCAGCCCCCTAAAGAAGTACCCAGCCAGCCCCACCAAAATAATAGTACTCACCATACTGTATTACTGAATTTCCCATTCAGCTTGCGCCGGCGCCGGCCCACTTCCAGTCCAGCTTTCATCATCACCCACGTCGATAGTTTGCAGAGGGACTAGCCCACCTGTAGTCAGCGGGAAATCGCTTAGGTACATGCAAGCTTCATCAAAACTGGCTGCGAAATCCATCTCAGAGTTGTCACCGATGGAGATGGCATCATGATAAGCTGGTGCTGCTGCTGGTTCTGGTTCTGGTTCTGGCGCATTGCTTGGCAGGGACTGTCGCTTCTTATTTCGTTTTAACACGACCCTTCGCCTTTTGCCGCCTCCATTATCATAGATACGGGAAAAACCCGGTGCCACACACCAATACCCTCCAACAAATTGGGGCTCAATACGGTGAAAACAGGGGTCACTACATAACCTTTTCCTTATTGCGCGCTTCCACAAATGAGGAGTTGGCGAAAATCTGTAAAAGTCATAATTTTCGATAAAATACTGATAAATTTGAACAACTGTTGCCATCTTATCCTCTGTTGCATTAATAGCGGCCCATATCAAATAAGCATAACTTCTGTCAGGTTTTTGGAAAGCGGGCTCCACTTGAACACTCATGTCTCTGTAGAATAGTGTAAGCGAAAATGATCTTTGTCTTTATTTAATACAGTACTGTATGTAAAGCCTAAATTGATACATTTTTTGCAACTCTTCCTTCAGTCTCAAGGACAAGTTACAATACTGTAGCATACTGTACTGGGATAAAGTATCTTTTTTGGTATAGTAAACGAAACAACTTGCAAATTCCACACATTACTTAAGTCATGAGTTTATGCCATCTGGTGGACAAACGAAACATTGCCGCCTAGTAAATTCTTCTGGTTATCATGAGTTTATGCCATCTGGTGGACAAACGAAACATTGCCGCCTAGTAAATTCTTCTGTTATCATTTAACAGATCAGATCCCCCGTCAGCCAGGCATGAACCGTGGCTGGGAAGGCAAACGCAACGCAGCATGCAAGAGGTGAGCAGCGGCGGATTCAAAGTATCTGCCAGGTACAAATCGGGCATTTGCTCGAATAAAGTGTGTCGGTGCAGTATCATCCTCAGTCCAATGGACAAACGGAGAGAATTAATCAATCCCTGGAGAAGTACCTCAGATGTTTTATATCTGATTTCCAGGATGATTCGGCTCAACTCCTCTCTTGGGCAGAGTATGCCGTCAATTCTGCAAAAAACGAGTCCACCCGGGAGTCTCCCTTCTTTATAAATTATGGGTTCCACCCTCCCTGTCTTCCCATCCCCGACATTCCTTCTGGAGTACCAGCCATAGATGAACGCATTTCTTCCCTCCAAACCGCATGGTCCACGATTCAGTCTACCCTTCTCAACTCCTCCCGCAGATCGAAACGACAGGCCGATCGTCATCGTCGTCGTTCGGCGCCCAGTTACAAACCAGGGGATTTGGTATGGCTCTCCTCTAGGAATATCCACCTCAAGGTACCATCTCCTAAACTGGCACCTAAGTTCCTGGGTCCCTTCCCTATTTGTGAACAAATCAATCCTGTGGCATTCCGGCTCCAACTACCACCCAATATGAAGATTCCCAATGTCTTCCATGTGTCCCTCTTAAAACCATTTATCTCCAGTCACTTCTTTCCGGATCAGACTCATAAACCGCATCCCATTACTGTACAAAATAACGAGGAATATGAAGTTCACTCCCTTTTGGATTCTCGCCTTTTCAGGGGTCATCTTCAGTTCTTGGTGCAGTGGAAGGGCTTTGGCCCTGAAGAGAGATCCTGGGTACCTTCAAAGGACATTCATGCCCCGGCTCTTCTTAAGTCCTTCAGGAAAAAGTTTCCAGAGAAACCGTTCTTGGACCGTCCTGAGGCCGTTCCTGAAGAGGGTGGTACTGTCAGGAATCAGCGTTCTCCTTGCTTCTCACACAAAGCACTCCCTCTCCGCAAGGAGTCCCTGGACAAAATAAACAATCCTGCCTTACCGGTCTCCACGGCTCCTCGCCCCTGCCGCTGTCGCGGGATCACTCCCCTCGGCGATTCCTCTGCTCAGCACCGGTCGCGCCCACGCCCTCCTACACGCACGCCAGCCCCAGACGTTATGTGCATGCATTCTCAGTTTACAGAGCACACGCCTAACAGAGCACTTTTAACCACTGCTGCTGCAGTGAGGCGTCGCCCCCAAGCATCACACAGTTCAAGGCAAATCAATGATTACACTCAGCTGGGCTGTAACACCTCCCTCCTATCAGGGAGGACTCCTTGCAGTCCTCCAGGCCTGCCCCCTTTTCCCATTGGCCTGCCCAGCTTTATTATGCCTGTGCTTCCCATCACTCGTCGCTCGACATAGTTCTGTATGGAAGCATTTGACTATTCACTCAGTGACTCCTCAGGTATTGACGCGGATTGGACAACTACCCCCTCTGGCTCTCGACTTTGGCTCTACTTGGACTTTGTGACTTCTGGCATCCCTGATCTTGGCAACGGCAATAACTACTCCTTCTCTACTACCGGTACCGGCAAGTATTGTCTTCACTACTATACCTGGCATGGCAACAATAACACCACACTCTGGACACGCTCCCTTTGCTGCGGGTGCGTGTATCCCTACATCCCACCTCAGCACAGGGGACGGGTCTGGTCTGCGGGCAGCACCGGCGTAACAACAAGAAAGGCCAGCTGGTCTCCGTGTGGAGTGGCATCGGAGGCAGCCTCCACCTGCAACTCATCCAATACCCTGAACAGGAGAAGAAAAGAACTCAGGAGCTCTGGAAGCACCCTAAAAGTTACTTTCTGGTGGTGTTTGATTTTTTTTGTTTTTTTGTTTGAGGTCCCAATTTGTACCTCCCTCCCCCCTCCCATCCTCCGTTTTTTTTTTAGAGAATGGAGAAAAAAGGCATTTTGGGATTGTGGGATACTAGCTAATATACCCGGCGTTGCCCGGGATTTCAAGTCCACGTGTACAGGCCCAGTCGTGACCCAGAATGGAGCTGCCAGGACTTCAAACCTGCACGGGTAAGTAATGGGTGTGTGTGTGTGTGTGTGTGTTACTGCTCCTCCTGCTCCTCCTGCTCATGCAGTGTCCCCCCCTCCTGCCCATGGTCCCTGTGGCTGGCTGCCAACACGGGGTGGGAAGTGGTAGCGGGGGTTTTCCTTTCTCCCCCCCCAGTCCCCGTGGCTGGCTGCTGTGTTTCTTAACCCCCCCTCCCCCGGTCCCAGTGCTAGTATTATGACCCTGTAGGTGGGTGTCTTAATATCTGAAGGAGATTTTGAGTATGGGAGAGTCCTTCGACCCAATTTGATGACTAAATCTGTGAGAGGTTGTAATTGGATGAGATATAGTGATACAGCGGTGTTGTAATTGGGTTGCCATGGTGTTGAGTTGGAGTTTCTGCGATGTTCGCGTGATGATGCCACAGTGTTTGCGTGGGGATGCCTTGGCGTTGATGTGGGGATGCCGTGGAGTTGGTTTGGGGATGTGGTGGAGTTGGCGCGGTGTTGACCTGGGGATGCCGTGAAGTTGGCGCTGGATGTTATGGAGTTGCCGCGGTGATCAAATGGGGATGGCGTGGAGGTGGCGTGGGGATGCTGTGGAGTTTCCGCAGTGTTAGTAGAAATATCGTTATCCAAGCAAGCGTTCGGCAACGGGAAATCAGGTGAGCTCTTCTTCAGCGTAGGAGCCGCAGCAGCGTGGGAGTGGCCTCTGCAATAAGGAGCGGGAATGGAAACATGGTACCGGTCACAGCAAAGGGAGAAGGAGACCGGAACAGGCACACCGCCGGGCAGCGCTGGCAAACCAGCGCTTCAGCACATGAGTCCAAAACAGGCCTCTGCAAGGCGAGAGAGCAGCAGACCTAGGACTCAGTAGGCAGGCCTCTGCTATGGGACAAGACAGCAGGTCACAGGAACCAGGAACAGGGACCAGGAACCAGGAACCAGATCTAGGAACCAGGAACAAGAATACAGGAACAGGGCGGCCAAACAGGTAGCTTGTGGCAAACACAGTAACATCCTATGAGAAAGGACTATGCTCAGCACTGAGGCAGTGTAAGAGCACAGTATAAGAAGGCGAGGAGAGAGGTGTCAGTGGCACTGTCATTAGGAGTAGAAACAAGGACACTGAAATTACTAAAACTAAATTTCAATTTTAAATGGGAAGACAATAGTATAACATATTTGGGTGTGTATCTGACTGCTAGATATTCAGAATTTTATAAGGTCAACTATCCAAAACTGTTTCAGACAATAAAGAGAGATTTGGAAAAGTGGAATAGGTACTGTATATCATGGATTGGTAGAATAATATCAGTAAAGAAGAATTTTCTCCCTATTTGTTCTATCTGTTTCATAGCCTTCTAGTCTCCATTCCAACCAAAATTTTAAATGATATGCAAAGTAAAATTGATACTTTTACTTGGGGAAAGAAAAAAAACGAGAATAAAAAGAAACGTGCTTAATTTATTAAGGTCAGAAAGTGGACTAGTTTGACGGTATTAAATGAATATTTTATAGCAGCACAAATAAGCCACTTACCGGCCTGGCACAGACCCACCCAGGAGGTTAAATGGGTGGACATTGAGGCAAATGAGAGCTCCATGCAAAATATAGATATACTGTGGATCCCTAAAAAGAATAGACCTCGAGGTATACAGTCACCCAATTATTACATTTACATGATATATTTGGGAGAAAAGAAAGGGATTAAAGAGACGACCCACACTTATGACCCCTCTATGGAGGAATGAGGATTTCCCCCCAGGATGTATACGAGTAGGAATAATATTTGGATCTTAAGAGGAATACTTAGGGTTAAAGATGTTATGTTTTAGGGGAAAATATATTCATTTGAAGAAATTCAAAAGAAATATAATATTCCACTCAGAGCATTTTAGATACACAAAAATCAAGCATTTTATCATTTCAAAATCTTTCACGCATGGGGGTACACAATTTACAAAATTTGAAGAAAGGTGCACAGTACAAACGCACCGAAGAGGGTTGATATCAAATATATATTCTAGACTGTGCTCTCAGGACAAAAACGAAAAACACTCATATATGACTCAATGGGAAAAAGATATAGGAGCAGAGATTTCTAAAGAAGATTGGACAGAGATATGGATGGCTTCCGTACAATGTGACGGCGGCCATCTTGCTTTTGATGACGTCATCTTAAAGGCAAATGAGGCACAGCCATTCTGATTGGCTGGCATCATTTCCTTTAAATGACGTCATCAATTTTTAATTTATTTTGCAAAATCACATGGTTTTCACGGCAAAATCAGGGCCGTGTGAATCATATGACGAAAATGTGACATCATAGGCCTATAAAAGCCTATGTTGTCTCATTAATAAGCCAATCACCGAGAAGGAAGGACCTACCCTTCCAAGAAGAGGACCAGGGCGTGGCACAAGAAGACAAGAAGTCCCCAGAAGACCCCGGAAGAAAAAAGAAGAAGAAAAAAGTCACACACCTGGATTGTAATGGTTTTTTATTTTATGGTTACCTGGTTCCTGTCGGTGGATTGTTGGTTCGAGAGCTTGCGGAGTCGGTGAGTGGGTCATCTAATGGTAAGTAAACAGAAGAAATATATTTTATTTTACTTTTACAAGTTTTGATTTTATGTCAGCGATTTTTTTGTATGCCCATTTATTGCCTATGTATTTATGTATGTCCCTACGGATATACATACATACAAGAAAAATAAAAGCTTGTATTGTATGTTTATTTTTAATGTTATTAAATTGTTTTTTATGCTCATATATTGACTCTGTATGAATACTGTATATGTCTAGATGGACATACATACAGGGATAATAAAAGCTTGTTTTGAAAATATTTGCTTGGCTTGTTTTGGTGGCTTTTAAATTGAATTTTATGCTTGTTGTACAAATGTGGATGTAATGTAAATTTTATTTAAGTCGAAGTAATATTTTAGGGTGGTTGCAATTGTGTATTTAAGTGTCCTATTTTGGAAGTTTGATTTTGTTTGATGGTGGTTACTTTGAAATAGAATATTTTTCTGAATGGTTTGGATTTAGGATTTGAATAGTTAATAGTGTAATAGTGTAATTGATTTTGATTGGATTGTAATTGATTTTAGATTGGATTAATTGATTGATGGTAATTTAATTTGGTATACTTGCTTTGTTTTTATTTAATGATTGTTTGGAATAGTTTATTTGATTTGGAGCATTGCTTGGCACAGTGTACAAGAAGCACAGATTATTTGCATCATGTACACATTGTAAAATGCAATGTTTTAATTGCCATTAGATAGATATTGATTTGGATAGGTGCTGTGTTTTCTTTGGAGATGAGAATCTTGTTATTTTTCTATGTGCTATTTTTTGTTATTTGGCTGTGATGTGTTTTCATTTGGAGATGTGAGATTTTTATTTGTGCATGTATATCCTTAACCATTTCTTTGTATATTGGTTAATCATATATTTCTTTTTATATATATATATATATATATATATATATATATAGACCTTACGATACCGGTTGGAGCACGACATCAAGGGACAGCACACAGGTAAGTTGATCACAAGTACTTTGTATTGAAACAGAGACACAAAAAACGACGTTTCGGTCCCCCAGTGGGACCTTTCTCAAGGTGGTGCTGGGGGACCACTTGGGGACCGAAACGTAGTTTTTTGTGTCCCTTTTTCAATACAAAGTACTTGTGATCAACTTACCTGTGTGCTGTCCCTTGATGTCGTGCTTCAACCGGTATCGTATGGTCTATTATTGTGTTATGGGATAAGCACCAAACTTTGTTTACTTTCAAGTGGAGTGTCGGCTGTTTTTTGGATTTTATATATATTTGCATGATGAAGCCACTGTACAAATGAATGGGTGAAGGGTGGGTATCCGGGCAGGGTGGCTTAACCCCTTAATTACCTTAGCGGTTATTAATCGATAAGGTGATTAAGGGGTTAAGTGACACAAGAATGTATTTGCAATGTTTGGCAACGGAGGACAGAGGGAACTTGAATGCAGAGGGGATTCATATTGCTGATGTAAGTAGAACTCTATTTATTTTATTATGCTAGTTAATGTGTTTAATAATGGACAAATCATCTATTATCCATATCTGGATAATAGTTATTTTGCCCATTACTGTACTGTATGTGTGTTTGGTGGTGGTGGTGGGGGGGGGGGGGGGGTGTATTGATTTCTTTAAATGTATATGAGAGGTTTATTTTTTTTACATACAGGGTTGGTTCCTTAGGTCTGCGGGGACCTCTGGAGACCACCTGAGGACTCCCTGGATGCCCACAGGTACCAGGGGAAGAACCGGGGGCCCCACAGATGCCTAGTGACAAGCCCTAGGGCCCTAGTCCCCCGTGGGAACCAACCGAAGACCCTCAGACACTTGTGGGGCAGAACTGGGGACCCCAGATACCCGCGGGCCCACTCGTGGAGACCCCATTTGAGGCCCACGGTGACCCGCGGGGACCACCTGGAGGACCACGGCGCCTAGCGGGGACCACCCGTAGGCCTCCAGACCCTGGAGTACTATTACACTGTGGGTCTTGTGGACACCCGCCAGGACCACCAGGACTCCCGTGGGCATGGATTATTAACCCTGTATGTAAAAGAATAAATCATATATTTATGGGGGGGCACAGGGGGTGGGTGGGTTATGTATTGTTTATTGTGATGTTTATTGTTGGTAGCGGGGGTGGGGGAAGGGGGTATTGTCCCCATGCCAGGTTGGGAAGGCCTTCAGGTGGGTAGTGTGTGAAGGTGGTTATGCATCATCAGGTGGGTAGTGGGGGAGGGTGTTTAGGCCTCCAGAGTGGTGGGTGAGGGTGGGTTAATCCCTTAATGACTATAGCGGTTAATGACCGCTAAGGTAATTAAGGGGTTAGGGGACATTACATTGGCTCTTTTTATTCTTGTGTATGTTTTGTAGTACCAGAAGGGGACATGGGCAGGATGAGGATGAAGACGGCCTTCATCGTGGGTGCCTGGAAAAGGTAAGTGCAATATGCATTTACTGTATTTATTGTGATTAATGTATTTTAAATGGGCAAATGCATTATTATCCATATGTGGATAATAGTAATTTTGCCCATTACTGTATTCTACTGTATGTATTTTTATTAATAGTGTGCGGGAGCAGGGGGTCTCCTGAGCTGAACCGCATTGATTTCTGCCTCAGTGACCCCCTGCTTCCTGAGTTACAGGCCCCGGTATGAGGCATCGGTGCCAGTGTTGATGCCATCTTTATAGAGTCCACGTCGCGTCTTGGAAGCTTTAAAGATGGCGGCGACACTGGCATCCGATGCCCCATACCGGGCCTGTAACTCGGGAAGCAGGGGGTCTCTTAGCCAGAAATCAATGCAGTTCAGCTCAGGGGACCCTCTGCTCCCGCACACTATTATTAAAATGTACATTAATGCAGCTTCATTACCATAGCGGCTATCCGCTACGGTAATGAATTATTGTTTATTGTTGTTTGTGTTTTGACAGTAGTGTTCATGTGTAGGGGGTCTCCAGAGCTGATCCGCATTGGTTTCAGCCTCGGGACCCCCTACTTCAGGAGTTACAGGCCCCGTTATGGGGTGCTGGTATCCCCTGCAGAATTTAAATGTCCCGGTCAAGTGACGCGGAAGCTTTAAAAGTGCAGGGGTTAACGGCACCCCATAACGGGGCCTGTATGTCATGAAGTAGGGTGTCCCTGAGGCTGAATCCAATGCGGTTCAGCTCCGGAGACACCCTACTCATGTACATTATTACTAAAATGTATATTCTTAATGCACGATCGCCTGTAACAGCCGTGCATGGAGTTCCAGAATCTCCATGCAAATGTTACAGCAGGCTTTTTTTTTCTATCAGCTATCGCATTTGAACTTTAAGCGTGATAACAGGGGGGGGGGGAAGGGGAAAGCACGCACGATTCAGCAGATTTGAGCATGGCCGATCCCAAATGCGCTGAACTCCTTCGTGAATCGTGCCTCCGGCTTTACTTTTTAGCGGACGTGAAAACATTTTTCACGCCTGCGCAAAAGCTCACCTCTTAGTGCATTGCCCCTATGTGCTGCCTGGGAGAAATAGCAATATGGAAGGTAAGTACAACAATGCACTTGAGGAAAATCTCCCTCTGCAGTGCACAAAAATAAAAAGGGATACGTGCATTGTTGTACTTACATTACATACAGTATAGCGAGTTCGCTGGGATGAAGAAATTGTGGCTGCAATTGATCATTTTTTAATATTTTCTGGGCCTGCCCAAAGGCTGTTCCCTTGTGGAGGAAAATTATAAGAAAGATAACCAAGGTGTTTGATGTTTCTATACCAATGGACCCCGTAATATTGATCTTAGGGAAACCAATGTCCAATGTATTGTATGCCACAAACAAATCTATTGCACATCTGTTGACAGCAACCAGATACATAATAGCACTAAACCATATCATAATCCAAAAAGCAATGATTCAGGGAAAATAAAAGGACTATCACCAAATGGACCTCTTGCCCGTCGGCCCCTTCAAACCCCCACCCCCCTCCCCCACTTCCACCGTGGTTGGTTGTTTGTGTCTAAAAAAGAAATAAAAATTGTTTGAAAAAAACAACAGCTAAAAAAATTCACATAACGTTTTTTCCTTGGTTCTAATTACGGGACTACCGGTAACTTTGCCCCCCAGAACTCCTACACAAAATATAACACATTTTGATCCAATTAACCCCCTTGAAACTCCCACTCCCACTCCCGAAATCACATGTTTATTGGGGAAGGTGAACAGGTAAACCAAACAGGTCAGGTTTTTCATATATATTACGGTTTCAGGAGTAACCAGTCGGGCTTCGCCTTTATTATGAAGACTGGCTACCCCTACATCACACCTCCCCCACTAAGAAGAAGGCTTTGGGGCAATCACCAAATCAGGTGGCTTCCCAATCCTGGATGTCTTGGAGGCTCGCTGATCACGAAGTGTCCTGTCAGGAGAGTCCATCTGTAGTGCCATGCTCACTGCCCTTCTTGTGCTGAATAGCAAATTCCTGCAGAGCAAGACTCCAGCGAAGCGACTTTCCATTCTCCCCTGACACCCTCGGTAACCAACTTAAAGGGTTATGATCAGTAATCACCGTAAAGGCTCTGCCATAAATGTAGGGTTGTGGCTTCTTCAATGCCCACACGATAGCTAGGCACTCCTTCTCAATGGTGGCATAAGCCACCTCCCAAGGGATGCTCTCCGCGTCCTTGCCTACCTGGCTCAGCACTGCCTCAATGCCATAGTCCAAGACAACGGTCTGCACCATGAACCACTTGCTGTAGTCAGGAGTTGCCAGGATAGAAGCGCTTGTCAGGGCAGACTTCAGTGCCTGGAATGCCTCCCCACATGCGGGAGGCCAGGCTACCAGAACCGAGAGTTGTTTCTCAGTCAGTTCCGTCAAGGGTGTGACCAGGGCACTATGCTGGGGTACTAACTTCCTATAGTAGCCGGTGGTCCCTAAAAATGCAATCACTTGCTTTTCAGTGTGTGGTATATTGCCTCCTCTTTAGCAGGCTCAGGTTTGAGGTGCCTCCCTCCCACCAGGTGCCCGAGGTACAATACCGCTTCCATGCCAACTAGGCACTTCAATGGTCTGAGGGTTAACCTGGCTTCCCTGATCCTCTCCAGCATCAACGCTACAGTCTACAGTGGCGGCCGACCTGAGTCTAAATCGGCTAGATCTGCGATTTTCAGATTATCCCAGTTATGTGCGTTTTTTTGTCGTTTTTGCCCGGAGTGAACTGCGTTATTTTCGCGATCGTGATATTAGCATTTTATTCTCGCTGTCTGCAATACTGCAATGCCATGTAAAAACTCAGGGGGGCGTTTGTGAGCTGTTATCTTGGAAGTCTAATACCTTCCCGGTTCAACCTACTTCAGTACACAGTCTGTGTGTGCACGAGCAGTCATTGTAAATTTGCATAATTAAAGTATACATGCATTTGCAGTGCTGTTCTGCAGTACAGTATGTCTCATTTGAAAATTGTTGAAATGCATAGGCGTGTACTGTACTGTAACAGTGTCTCATTTCGTCATATACAGCGCTCTCCCCTCGCTCAGGATAATTAACTGCACTGCAGGGTATTTCAACTTATCTACAATGCAGTACATCTCTCCCACACCATTCCTTTGAATGTGTGTCTGGTTTCAATCATTTTTGGAATCTTGCCATTGTGTTCTTAATCCGTCCATAGCCGAGCTTCAAAGCCTCACTGCGCCTACGTGTAATCCTTTTTCAGATGGGAGCTATTTAGCTGCTTACTGTGCATGAGTCACCCAACCCCCCCTCTCCACAGAGTCATTCAACAGACACCTCCACAGAGTCATTCATTTTCTGAAATTAGTCATTGTGTTTTTAATCCGTCCCTAGCCGAGCGTCAATCGCCTCACTGCGCCTGCGTGTACTCTAAGCCTCTTTGAGATGGGAGCTAGCTTCTTACTGCGCGTGAGTCACCCAACCCCCCCTCTCCACAGAGTCGTTAATTTTTTTAATCTTGCCATTGTGTTCTAAATCCGTCCATAGCCGAGCTTCAAAGCCTCACTGCGCCTGCGTGTGATCCTTTTTCAGATGGCAGCTATTTAGCTGCTTAGCTGCTTACTGCGCATGAGTCACCCAACCCCCCCCCTCTCCACAATCCGTCCATAGCCGAGCTACTGTACAGTACAAAGCCTCACTGCGCCTGCGTGTAATTCTCTTTGTGACAGGAGCTTTGAGGCTTTGTTTACGGCAACGTTTTGGAAAATCCCTTCTCGAATTTGATTTGCACAGAGCATCAACTTGATATTATAATAATAATAATAGCATGTTTTTGTATAGCGCTGTTAGTTACAGAATACATAGCGCTTTCCAGAGACATTTTGCAGGCACCGGTCCCTGTCCCGTGGAGCTCACAATCTTTGTTTTTGGTGCCTGGGGCACAGGGAGATAAAGTGACTTGCTTTTTATGTACTGTATTTGGGGGTTGTATTTGGGGGTTTATTGATTCAATTATTATGATGAACTGCCTTTTGAAATTACTGTACTCTACTCTACAGTATGTAATTTCTTTGAACTGCTGCACAACTAATCCTTCATCCCTCCCCCACGCACACACAAACTCTTTTCGACAGACACCTCCAGAGAGTCATTCATTTTCTGAAGTTAGTCATTGTGTTTTTAATCCGTCCCTAGCAGAGCATCAATCGCCTCACTGCGCCTGCGTGTACTCTAAGCCTCTTTGAGATGGGAGCTAGCTGATTACTGCACATGACTCACCCAACCCCCTCCCCCCAACCCTTTGAGGCATTGTTTACGGTAACGCTTTGGAAAATCCCTTCTCGAATTTGAAATGTAAATCTGATTTGAACAGCATTGTGAGAACTGAAAGTAAATAAAAACATTAACTGATTCATGTTGTTTTGTCATTCATTCTTATACTGTAGGGGTGGGGGGGCTGGTTGTTGTCAATGATTATGATTATCAGGAATGTGAATAAATATTTATTTTATTTTATCAGGAACAAAAAAATACAAATATAAAAATAATTATGAAAAATACATAATGCAGTCTTTATTAAGTTCTTCTGGCAGATTAAAATTGGATAAACATTTAGAAAACATTTGTAAAACATGGAGAAACATGAATTATGCACATTTATAAGAAAATTATTTAATAATATATATACGGTAATGTATAATATATATATATACTGTAATGTATAATATATATATATACAGTATACATAGTAATATTATTTTTACGTCTTTATCTTGTTCCTCATTCCGTGTACAGTACAGTAGTTCATTGAGAGAGGAGAGGTTTTGTGTACATCAATACTGCTGTTTATTTACTGTACATTTGACTGTAAAAACAGATTAGACTGGACACAACACCCCACCTCCCCCCAGGCCACACTTTTTTCCTGAAACGACAAGAAAACAAAAATGTTGTGCAGTTATGTGCGTACTGTATTATGGCATTGTGTGATGTGTAGGACTACTGTAGATGGCTGGTGCTGCTTTCTCTGGAGAGAAAAAAATTGAGCAGTTAGTAGGCAGTTACTGTTCTACTGTCAAATTACTCTACTGTATACTGGAACTACTGTATACTCTGACTACTGTTAAATACTACTGTATGTAACCTGATGGCTGGTGCTGGTCTTACTGTAAAGAAAAAACTGTAACTACTGAACTGTATACTCTGACTACTGTTAAATACTATTTAACCTGATGGCTGGTGCTGCTCTCTCTGTTAAGAAAAAACTGTAACTACTGTATACTCTGACTATTGGGAAAGAAAAATCTGTGCCATACTTACCTATATCATACTGTACTTACAATACTACAGCACAGTTCTACTTTCCTGATGCTTGCCCATTACGCGCGATCACAATGGGCAACACAGTGGCAATATGGTCTATATATTTATTGCAGAGTTCCACGGTGAGTACATCGTTCCATAAACTCATTATGCATTTCAACAACTCGTCCTTTTTGGAGGGTTTCGCCACTTTCTGGATATGGTCCTTCAGCTGATGCCAGACCATTTCGATCGGATTGAAGTCTGGCGATCTGTCATTGGAAAAAAAGGACAATTAGTTTAAGAGATAGAGTACACAGTAAAAACAGTGGGGGGGAAATGAGACACGGTTACCGCACTTACTCCGCTGGCATCTTCACCCAGTTGATACCGCGCTCAAGGATATGCGCTGTTGCTTCGGATCGTTGTCTTGGTAGAAGTGGTGACCATCCGGGAACTCACGTGTGATATATTGCACATCTCAGGGACAATGTTGTCTTGGAAGAAAGCTTTATTCATGATTCCTATAGCAAGAAAAGAAAAGTGCTGAAAAAACTGCACAATAGTACAGTACAGTGCATACAGCAAGGCTACACTAGTAAAGTACAGTGCATAAGGCTACATTATATTTGATATATTTTACCTTCAAAGATGACAATGCATCCTGGTCCATGCCTAGAGATGGCACCCCACACATGCAGCTTCACGGGGTGTTTTGGCCGCGGCTTCAAAGATATGCGGCCTTTTTTGTGGAATGCAAAGCTTGCAAATCTCTCCAGCGACACAGTAGACTCATCAGTGAAGATGCAATCCTGGAAAGTTTCCCCACTGTCGATCCATGCCTGGGCCTGGACCACTCTTTTGATTTTGTTTGCGTCCCGTATTATGGGGTACGCTCTGTAATGACAAGGAATAAATAATTTTAGCGGTACAGTACAGTTTCCTAAACAACACTTTTACCTCCTGTACTGTCCAGTACTAACCTCACACGTCCATATTTCCATCCAATGCTGCGTCTCATCTTCTTTATGCTGGTCTCGGATACAGTGAGATTGTGATTTTCCTGCAGCGTGTATTTGACCCTTAATGCACTCTTCTCATCATTCTCCTCACTTATTTTGTCCACCAGAAGAGTTGTCTCCCTACAATGTAAAGAAAATATATTGTTTTGTTAATATGCAGCAATATAAAAATTATAAATACTGTTGTACTGTAATATAAATATAAAATATATATATACTGTTGTTATATAAATATAAATATAAAAAAATATATACTGTTGTAATATAAATATAAATATAAAAAATATATACTGCTGTAATATAAATATACAAAATATATATACTGTACTGATATAAATATACAAAATATATATACTGTACTGATATAAATATACAAAATATATATACTGTACTGATATTAAAGCAAATATACAAAATATATATACTGTTGTAATATAAATATAAATATAAAATATATATATACTGTTGTAATATAAATATAAATATACAAAATATATATACTGTACTGATATAAATATAAATATACAAAATATATATACTGTTGTAATATAAATCAACAGAAATAACAAAAATATTAGATTTAAATTAAAAAAAAAATTTTTTTTAAGTTGTATAAATATACTTACACGTTAGTTACCCTTGGTGCCCTTTTGCAGTCTCTGTTTTTTCCGTGTGCATGATAGCTCACGGTGGTTGCTGGCACAATGAGGCCAGAAGTTGCTAACCAGCGTTGGATAGCAGCAATTCGGTGTCCGCTCGTGTACATCTCCTTAATTCGCATGCTGAGATCCTTGGAAATCTTTTTAACAACCATTGCTGCGAGTAGAAACAAATACAAACACAAAAATGTATATTCGATGTTTAGTCGATGTGTATTCAATGTGCAGTGAATCCACAAAATGGATGGTGAATTTGTACGGTAATGACTCACATTAGATTACGCCCACTTTCAACACCTGTACCTCGCTGCCATGCATAAAAGGTTACACACTCTGCATAGCCCACCACTCAATGATCTTTATCTGAACTTGCCCTTGTCCAGATACTGCATTACTGTATGCCATTTGCTTCCATGGATCAACCCCGATTCTACGGACGCAGGAACCCACTAGCCTCTGCCATGCCTATCAAGCAGAAAAAGCAAAAGGCGGTTGCCGTTTCCACGCCAAGGCAAAAACGACAGGCTAAGGCCAATAAAGAAAACCTACTGCTGACCCCAAAGGCTAAGGGTTTTCATAGACGTCAGCCTTATTATGTCAAGAAGATATACGGTGATGTACTCTCGACGCAAAACGATTGGCAGCCAACCCATCGAATCCGCAGACCACTTCCTCACATACACTTCGACGACTCTGCCGCCACTGTCCCAGAAATCTTCAGTCCGTCTTCTCCACCCCTCGTCCTCGACGCTGCCGCCGCCCTCCCGGAAACACACAGGCTATCCTCTCCAGTTCTATCCGACGACGCTGACTCTGAAATCCACGGGTCACTTTCTCCTTTGCTCTTAGATGACTCTGCTTCTCGCCCGGAAATCCAAAGGTCACTTTCTCCATCCCTCTTCGACGACTCTGCCGCTTCTCCTCTACCGGATATCCACAGGTCACCTCCTCCACCCTTCTTCGACGTCGCTGCCGCTTCTCTCCATGGAACCCCCATCTCATCCTCCCTTGCACCCATCCACCCACATTTCCAGACGCCATGCACAAGAAGCAG
The DNA here is from genome assembly GCF_040206685.1 of Ascaphus truei. NCBI lineage: Eukaryota > Metazoa > Chordata > Amphibia > Anura > Ascaphidae > Ascaphus > Ascaphus truei. Next base: position 263,121,318 of record NC_134484.1, read on the forward strand.
CTCGTTAGACCGGATGCTGAATGGGATAACTGTGGATCTCCCCGGGAACTCTATTGTGCTAGCAAAGATAGCTTTGCTTCTGGAGACCATGCTAAATGTGGAGCAATGTATGATACATATGGATCAACGGATGGATCGAAGGATGGAGAAGATAGAGGCTGACATAGCGGGTATACATTATTTGCTCGGTGTTAATGCCCCTGTTTCCCCGATGCTGGAGCAGGGGGGTGACATGGATGTGATGAATGGGACCTTCAACCCCCTTCCATCACCAAGCGCACCCCTTCCACCAGAAGATGTAGTGTACATGTATGCCGTTGAGGAGGACATGACAACCCCGTCAAGACCATGCCAGGAGACAACACGGCGACTAAGACCGGAGGAAAGCTTCCTCCAAGACAACCTACCATCGCCCGTCGCCTCAAGCACACCCCCTCGCAGAAGACCTACATTCGCTCGCATCGATACGGTGCCCGACATCACCCTGTGCGATCTGCCACTGGCGCTCAGGGAGAAGTATAGGGTGAAGAGTGCTGGTGCACCCCACAAATATGCCTTGTTACTTTTTAAGCACCATGTTCCCTACTCGTTGTACTGCGACTTGGCCTTCAAAGTGAACTACGAAGGAAATTGCGTTAAAAAGGCGCTTCCTGCCAATTTAAGAAAGAACATTCTGGATGAAATGCGGCGCTTTTATCCAATTACAGATCCTGTAATGAAAGGCGTTCGAGACTCCATTAATGGCGTTTTGCGTCATGCAAGGAATCGGCCATGGACAGACAATGTGGAGGACTTTCTGTAAGACCATACTGTTGTGCTGAACTGTATTGTACTGTACTGTACATGTTTTGACCTGCTGTACTTGAATAAAGGAGATGTTGTTGTGTGTTTTTTTACTTGTATTTAAACAGAAATGTTTTAACTTGCTGTCCACACACACAGGACCTGCACAATTCCAGACCCTGAGGGCCGCAAACAGGCACGGTTTTCAAGGTTGTCCTGAAACCCTGCCCTGTTTGCTGCCCTCGAGGACTGTAGTGGTGCAGGTCTGACTGACAGTTTTGCACACCATCCCACTGTACTGTATATGTTTCTTTAATAAAGGAGATGTTTCGTTTGTATACTGTATTTTATGAATAAAGTTTTTTTTGTAATCACAGGTAAGACCATACTGTTGTGCTGAACTGTATTGTACTGTACATGTTTTGACCTGCTGTACTTGAATAAAGGAGATGTTTTTGTGTGTTTTTATATTTGTATTTATACAGAAATGTTTTAACTTGCTGTCCACACACACAGGACCTGCACAATTCCAGTCCCTGAGGGCCGCAAACAGGCACGGTTTTCAAAGGTTACCCTGAAAACCCGCCCTGTTTGCTGCCCTCAAGGACTGTACTGGTGTAGACTGTTTTGCACAGCATCCCACTGTACAGTATATGTTTTGACTTGCCGTTCTTTAATAAAGGAGATGTTGCGTTTTGTTTATTTTATGAATAAAGAATTTGTTTTTAAAACATGTGACTGTAAACCATACTGACTGACATAATTTTTTTCACAACTGTAGTAGTAAACCATACACCTGTTGATGTTTTGAATTGCTGTGCACTTAAAATGTTTCTACATTGTACAGTATTTGTAAATAAATGTTTTTGTACTTACTCCACCAATAAAAGAACATGTTGATTTGTTTTACATTGTTCCATTGGCTCCTTTGCTACTGTAACAAAAAACAGTTTTTCTAGAATGTCGAGGCATACTGCACTGTATACTGTAGGCACGCTCAGTATAAGAGTATTAAAAAAAATAGAAGACACAAACTGTACTGTACTGTATGTACTGGCACTGAATACTGTAGAAGACACATAATGTATGTGATACATGTAGAATAAATGCATAGTTTTTATTTTTTCGGGTTTATTACACAGTATACTGTACTGTATATAAAAATGTATTGTACACTGTACGGCCGGAAAACATCAGCATACTGTTTCAGGTACAGTATTCTATCCTAATCAATAACTACGGCCGCTAAACTATAGACTCCGGTACGTGGTTTTTTAAATCCGATTCAGCAATGTGCAGGCATTGTTACACAAAGCGATATTATCCATCAAAATCCCTCCATTAGCCATTTTCTTTTCTGAGGAAAAACAAAAAGAAAAGTTTTACTGTAATGGTCAGCCCCCTAAAGACGCTCCCAGCCAGTCACACCAATAATTTTCTCGGGGGGCGTCTCCTGTTCACATGCGCACGCGCCTACCGTCGATGTAATGACACGCATATGCGTTTCAAGAAGGTTCCAATGCGCATGCGCCTAGAGTTCCACCAATTGTTCAGTATCTGCAGTACAGTACTGTAGAAGCCGCTCAGCCAATGATATTGCTTACAGGAGAATCGCTTGACTTTCGAATCGCACCGATATTGATACTGCATTGTCAAAATAAAAAAAATCACAGAAAATAATACGGCAACAATACTAACAGTACTCACCATAGAATTTCCCATTCAGCTGGCGCCGGCGCCGGCGCCGGTCCACTGCCAGTCCAGTGTTCTTGATCATCCACGTCGATAGTTTGCAGCGGGACTAGTCCAACTGTAGTCAGCTGATGAGGCTTGAAATTGCTTAGGTACATGCATGCTTGATCGAAACTGCACGCGAAATCCGGCTCAGGCTTGCTGGATAGACAGCCAGGGTTGTCACTGACGGTGGGACCGTCATTGGAAGCCGTTGCTGGTGCATTGCTTGGTAGCGACTGTCGTTTCTTAGTTGGTTTTAACACGACCCTTCGCCTTTTGCCGTCATCATGATCATAGATACAGGAAAAAGCCGGTGATACACACCAATACCCTCCAACAAATTGTGGCTCAATACGATAAAAACAGGGATCGCTACATAACCTTTTCCTTATTGCACGCTTCCACGTATGAGGAGCTGGCGAAAATTTGTAAAAGTCATAGTTTTCGATAAAATACTGATAAATTTGAACAACTGTTGCCATCTTATCCTCTGTTGCATTAATCGCGGCCCATATCAAATACTTGTAACTTCTGTCAGGGTTTTGGAAAACGGGCTGCACTTGAACACTCATGGCGGGCGGCGGGTCTCTGGAACATACTGTAACCGAAACTGGTCTTTGTCTTTCTTTAATATGAAAAGCCTAAATTGATACATATTTGCAACCTATTCCTTCAGTCTCAAGGCCAAGTTACAATAGCACACTGTGGTATCTTTTTCACACGAAACACCTGCAAGTCGACACATTACGGAAGCCCATGCGCATTACAATTCATGAATATCTGCCATCTGGCGGACACGCGAAGAATTGCAACCTATTAAATCCGATCCATTCTCAATAAACGCATCAACCGCGCGTCAACCGCGCATGACCCGTGGCTGGGAATGCAAAATGAACGCGGCATGTGCCAGGAAAAGCCAGGGAAAAACGGCGATGTGTTAGAATAAAAGCTGCCGCAGCAGTATAAATGTTTGTCCCAGCTATCACTAAACACAGCAATATCATCCTTGCAAAACCCTGCATCCCTTTCAGTAACCGATTGACCAGGTGCTGAAAGGTAGCCGGGGCATTCTTCATCCTGAATGGCATAACCGTGAACTCATATAAGCAACTCGGGGTGATGAAAGCTGATTTCTCCTGCACCTTCTCTGTCAGCGGGATCTGCCAGTACCCCCGGGACAGATCCATGGTAGTCCAATACCTTGCCCCGGCAAGCTCATCTAAGAGCTCATCCATGCGGGGCATGAGATAGAAAAAATAGGGAATGACCCCCAATGAATCCGATGCTACAAATCCACGTATAGCTAGATGGCAGGTCCTACAGCCAATGTACAATCCACAGGGGAACGAATCTCACTGCAAGTGTAACGCAATATGTGAATCATAAAGAAAGGTAGCGTATACAGACCTAACTCCAGGCTGCGGGCTATAGAGCAGAATGAAAGATAGAAATACGAGATGACACATCCACAGGCACGCCACTCGTAAGCTCACATGACCTCACAAACTGCTGCCCTTACCCGACCCGGTGTCCTCGCTACCTGTCCAACCGGTCCGTGCTCACGGTTAGTGGAAACAACGCCATCTCTTGTGCTGATGAGAGGCTGTAACCCGGCTGTGTCCCAGCATGCCAAGTGCCACGGCGGGTTCCGAGATTCAAACAGATGGCGCCGGCCCTTTCGCTGGAAATGGAAATGTATCCTCTTTGCTATTTTGGTGAGATCCCTGCATGCTCCAGCCAATGTAGATATAGGTTAGAACGAAGTAGTAGGGGGTCACTGCTCCCATGAACTCAACCAAGTTTGAAGAGTAGGGGCAAGAGATAGGCATCTGACACAGTCTGAGCGTTGAACCACACAGATCAAAGTGGTCTTAGGCACTAGGACCAGGACTACTAGGACTACCAGTGAAGCTCAAGGACTCTGAGACTGTACTATCACCCCTAGGGCTAGCATCTTTTCTACCTCCCCCTCTATGCTCCGCTTTACCTCCGCTGATACACTGTAAGCCTTCTTGGGAATAGGTTTTTGATCCCTGGTGTGGACCGGGTGATCAGTGAGATGGGCCCTGCCCGGCTTATCCATGAACAGGAGTTGGTACCTTACCAACATAGCTCTCGCTTGCTCCTGCTAGGGAGCTGTGAGCTGGGGACCTATCTCTACCTGCTTTACTATGCCCTCCCTGCCTGGTTTCTCCAAGGAGATCGGACAGAGCTTGGCTCACCGTGTCCCTCACCGGTGTGCTACAAATAGCCAGCACCGATGGCTCACTCGTGTGATATGCTTTCAGCATATTGATGTGATAAGTCCTATATCTGTCTTCATCTAAGTTAACCACATGTTATACTCATTCATCCTCCGGTGTACCGTATACGGGTCAGTCCAGGCAGCTAGAAATTTGTTCTGCCGAGTGGGCTTCAGAACAAGCACTTGCTGCCCTGGTATGAGTTATCTGCTATGAGAATTTTTATCATACAGTACCAATGCTTCGGCTTGGTCTAACCTGCCTGGAGGTTAGCCTGTGCCAACCCAATAAACTTTTCTAACCGGTCCCTGAGCTCTACCACATCCTGTAGCACAGAAGCACCAATATTGGCAGTCTCCCCTTCCTATCCCTCAAGCAGTCCCCGGACGCTGCGCCCATATAGAAGCCCAATGGTTGAGAAACCGGTGGACTCCTGGTGTACCTCTCGGTAGGCAAACAGCAATTGCTGTAGCCTGGCTTCCCAGTTTCCCTTTTCAGCTGCTACAGAGGCTTGTAGCATTTGCTTCAGGATCCCTTTGAACCGCTCACACATTCTGTTCGTTTGGGTGTATTAGTAGGTAGAGCGGAGGGCTGTAACCCCGCATGTAGCCCAGTGACACTGGAGCAATTCAGACAGGAACTGCACCCCCTGATCAGTTAGAATCTCACTTGGGAAACCTGCCCTAGTAAAAATCTCTATCAGAGCCTCTGCCATATTTCTTGCCTCAGGGTACCTAGTTGCAAAATCAATTACCGTGAGGATTTAAAGCTTCACTGATTGACTATGTATCATGAGGGGTCCCACTATATCTACAGCTACTCTGGAGGGGCTCGGTGATGATCGGAAGTGGTCTCAGGGGGACCTTCACACGGTCGCCCGAGTTGCCAACACGTGGGATTCGTGGAGTCCAGGAGAAAACATGGGCTAAAGCACAGATTCTCTCAATTGAACAAAACAATATTATTCTTGTAAGTTGACAACCTTCTAGTCCATAGAACTGAAACCTGGTGCTTGTTACTGCGCAATGGTCTCTTTTTTCTTATCTATTCATCTTTAGGAGGATCATTGCCAGCCAGCAGCAGACTCACCACTTCATTTTCGCTTGAATTACCAAGAGAACTTTTAAAGCTATGTGGACATTTCATTGTACTGGGGTAAACTGTAATTTTAAGCGCCGGGGTTTTTTGCATTATGTATTATTGTAGTCTGTATGCGAATTTGTGAGTAATTTGTTAGGTAGGAACCCCACGGCAGCTCTACCAATCATGCACAGAGTTTGGTCACGTTCACCACATTTCACATTTTATTTTTATTGTATTCATCACATTTAATGGTCATAGCGCTGAGTTATAGGGTGTATTAGTTAGCCACCTTAATTCACATTGGTTCTGGGCAGGCAAGGTACACGGAACCCCAGAAGAAGCCTGCAGACGGACGTTCACAGAGGTACACAATTAGGAGGCTTTATAATGGGAAATTATAATATGCTTTATTGTGCCTGTTCCTTTTCATCAGGAAATTATCCAAACACAGGGGGGGGAACAAAGCTTCCATTAACTTGGGAGTATTTCTAGTGAAATCCTATGCAATTAGTTCACATCTCCATTAGTTAAGCATGTCTCGCAGCCCCAAAACATACACATGAAAATAAGCAGATATAAGCAGTCTCTTAAGAATAAAAGTCTTATCTGTTTCTTGGAGGGAAAATCTTCTCACTTCCTGGTTCAGCTTCAGGTGTAGTAGTTTTCCCTGTGTCTTGAAATCAGCTCTGCTGTGCAGAGCTCAAGACCGGTCAGCTCCAAAGGTCAGCTCTCAGTCAGAGCTAAGGAGTCACTTCCTGTCTCAAAGGCAAGCTTTTTGTAAACAATCTAATCAGGCAGGTGGTGTTTAGTAATTAACTACCACACTGCTAGATTAAAGGCACATTACTGAACAGGGATAAGTCCCCTGTTACATACCTCCCCTGTTTGTGGGAAGCTCAGGCTTACCACGGCCAAAGCCCATCCTTCCACTCTCATTCTAGATATCTCTGTGACTTGAATGAGAGTGGATGGAGGAAGAGAACCCTCTGTCCCGCTGGGATTGGAGCCCTTTCTCCAGTTTATTTTTATCTCCTCCCGAAGATGCTTGAGATCAGCACTCCTCAGTCGCTCGAGGAGGACTTTTTCCACGTAAAGTCTTTTTATCGCGTGCGCGGTCTTGAGATTTCTGTTGCGGCGGGCACTCCTGTTTTTCTAGACAATGTGTATGGCAACAGTTGTAGAGCAGTTAGGACAAGCCCTTAGAGTTATCTGCTCTTGAAGTGGTCTTTCTGCAGCTTCTCCACACCACGGAGTCGCCAGTTCAGCTTCTTCAGCTAAGGATTCTTCTGGCTTTGATTCTGCACTCCTACCTCTGTTTGTTGCCTGTTGGGCAGCTGTAGGTTTGGCTAGTGCTTTCTTTGGTGGCTCAAACTTCGTAATTTTGTTTTGAAGTTGCGTGGAGTCCCCAACTCTCACTGTACCCTTGTCCCTGCGGGCATTAGTTACTGTGGGATACTGGTGCTTGGGCAGAGCCAATACCTTTTTCCGTATTGGAGGAATCTATATCAGAGTCTCCTTCATATTCTGGAGCTCTGTAATTTTTGTCGTCAAGGTTGCCGCTGCGTCTGTTTTCACCTTCGTGTACTGACTCAAGGGAATGGAACAGTCTCTCTGTCTCTCCAGTCTACATTTGCTCCAGTTTCTGAGCCTTCTCATGCTCCCTCTCATACAGAGTCACCTGGTATCGAAGCTCCGCTTCCAACGATGCTCTGAAGACATGCAGCGTGGCCTTTAGCTCCTCATACTGCTCTGTGGGGACATACTGGGCATTCAGACGTTCCTGCAGCGCTTGTACCTCTTTAGCAGCCTGCAGTTTTTCTTCCTGTAGCATTTGCTGCTTCTCCTCAGCATACTGGAGGTGTGTACGCAGACCTTGCAGTTGGTTCTGCAGTCGGTGCTCTGCGTCAAACTTTTCCTTGACTTCTTCTGTTAACTGAAAATGTTCTTCTTTCAGTTTTAAGTTTTCTCTTTTTAATGTTGAATTTTCTCCTTTTTCAGACTCTGTATTAATCAGGGACTCTTTGCAGTCCTCCTTCCATTTATGCACATCTGCTTTGAGAATGACAATCTTCTGGCATGAGACTACCTTCTCTAGGTTGAGGGTCTGAAGCTCCTTCTGAGAGACTTTGAGATCTGTTTCAATATTACCAATAGTTTCTTTAGCAATGTCCAGCTCCTCAGTGAGACTGTGTAGTTCATTTCTGGAAACTTCCAGGTCTGTGCGGCAGCTGTTGGTCTCATGATGTGAGGCATCTGCTCTGCGGAGTGTCTGAACCTCTTTCTGAGATACGTCCACCTCTGTCCGGACACTGTTGACCTCCTGTTGTGAGGCATTCAGCTCTATGCGAAGAGTGTGAACCTCTTGCTGGAAGACTATCATCTGCTTCAGTGCCTCCTCATACTTCCGCTTTAGCGTAGCCACCATTTTATCAGATTGGCTCTGCTTTTCCTCCATGGTGGAAATAGTAGCCTTTGCAGTATCTAGCTCAGTCTTGAAATCCTCCAATTCGGTCTTGGCCGCAGAGTAAATTGCGAGCACAGTTGTAGCTCAGCATTATTTTTTCTCTCCCTTTCCAATTCTTCACAGAGTAGATCACAGTCATGCCTGGCAGCTTGCAGTGCATCTTCAGGGCTGGTCAAGGGATCGTCACTCACTGGCTCCAACTCCACTTCCCTGGGATGGTTGGCCGAGGGTTCCTCACTGTTGGCACCGGACAGACACTTCTTTGGGGTACACGACTTCTGCTTTGGGCCCTCTGGATATTCGGTTACCCGTGGGACGAATTTTCCATTTTCTCTAGGCTGCAGGGCAACTTGGTCCCCCTTTTCCTCCACAGGATCTGAGGACATGTCTGTTCCTTCCACGGTAAGTGAAGAACTGATTTTCTTTTTCTTTTTCCGCCTTTTTGATTTGGATGACACCGTCCCTTCAGGGATATTGGGGTCTCCATCTTCATTTGAAATTTTAGCAGCTTCATTATATATGCCAGGCTTTTCTTGCAGCTGCTTTAGCTGACAGAAATATTCGGTGATCCACTGCTCCCGCTCTGTCTCCTGCTGATCATATTCGTCATCAAAGGGAGCGGTCTTTTCTGTTCGTGCCCAGTTCAGGCACCCCCACCATTCTTGGGGTGTTTTGTGCGTGTGACTCGGTTCAGGTTCCCCGTAAGAGATGTCTTCCTCTTTATTGGACTGGAAGGGCCACTCTTCCGTGGGGTAGGGTTCATTACAGGAACGCTGCATCTTGTCCTCCATTTTTAGGCTATCAGGTGTAATTTTCTTCCTGACCTCAGGAAGCGCTATTGCAGCTGTTGCCACTGTATTTGCTAGAACCCCCAATTGTGGTAGTCCTATAGATGGGCATATTTTGCTTGTAGAGGTCGTAGCTCTCACAGGCATCTCTGTAGACTTTTCTTTCTTGGGTAATTTTTTTTTTTTCAATTTTAGCAGTACTGTGCATGCATTTTCTTTTATCAGGTATACAAGATGTGCAGTTGCTAGGTAAAAAAGTCTATTTGCTATACACCATTTACTTGCTAGGTGCAATCCCTCCGCTTCAGCAACAGAATTTGGTTTTCTGCCTGAGTTCAGTAATTTTCAGTCTCATCTTTGGGTATTATGGCATTCACACTTCACACTTTGGGTGTTTGTTTTGCTCCCAAGATAATAGGCATACTTTTTTACTTGCAGAAAAAAAAAACATTATTTGCAGTGGGCTCAACACTCAGCAATTGGCTTTGAAAAACCTTTTCCTCTATAGGGCAATTTTACACTCAGCATTTGTTTGCTAAAAATTCCCCTGCTTCAGCACAGTCTTCTATCAATTTTCACACTTTTCTGCATATACTCCATTCACAGCTGGTAGCCCTATGCTGTGTGGCAACCTTTATTTGCAAAATCAGTACCCCTCGTGGGTCACCATCTGTATTCACTGCTTCAGCGAAACATTTGAAAACAACAAACACCTATCCCTTTTTAAGGGCTGACTCACTTCTTGAACCCTGACTATGGCTGGAAGTAAAAAATCCTATTTCAATGACCATATTACACTTTGTGATAGGCAAAATAAGGTTTAGCTACTTCAGCAGTCTTTCTCCTCTAGGGATTGGGGCAAAGAGTCCATCTGTGGTTTTGTAAGTTTCAGTGCAGTGTGGTTTCAGTGGTGTGTTTCCCTTTAACTCTGATCTCTGCTGCATGAAGTTTTTTTTTTTTTTTCTAAGTTGCTTGTAGGCAAAAATCATTAAAAAAAAAATTCACATAAAAATCTCCGGTCCTTTTTAACTACAAAGACACCTCTTATCCCACTTCTGACACCAAATGTAGAAGGACGTTCACAGAGGTACACAATTAGGAGGCTTTATAATGTGAAATTATAATAGGCTTTATTGTGCCTGTTCCTTTTCATCAGGAAATTATCCAAACACAGGGGGGGGAACAAAGCTTACATTCACTTGGGAGTATTTCTAGTGAAATCCTATGCAATTAGTTCACATCTCCATTAGTTAAGCATGTCTCGCAGCCCCAAAACAAATAGCATGAAAATAAGCAGCTATAAGCAGTCTCTTAAGAATAAAAGTCTTATCTGTTTCTTGGAGGGAAAATCTTCTAATTTCCTGGTTCAGCTTCAGGTGTAGTAGTTTTACCTGTGTCTTGAAATCAGCTCTGCTGTGCAGAGCTTAAGACCGGTCAGCTCCAAAGGTCAGCTCTCAGTCAGAGCTAAGGAGTCACTTCCTGTCTCAAAGGCAGGCTTTTTGTAAACAATCTAATCAGGCAGGTGGTGTTTAGTAATTAACTACCACACTGCTAGATTAAAGGCACATTACTGAACAGGGATAAGTACCCTGTTACAAAGCCTACTGATTTGGCAACACTAGTTAAGCTTTTTGGACCTTGGAGGCCACCATTTCAACCCCGCTACAATCCCGTGCTGGCGTCAGATGTCTCCTGAGTGCTTGCTGGTGAGAGAAGCAGACTGGAGAAACTCTGTTTGGATGACCAGGCAGGAAGAAAGTACCAACTGCTGACGAGAGCGGAGTTAAGGTTTGAGTGCGCCCCAAGTCACTCCCTGCACGCTACCTTGAGGGAGAGTGTGAGTTTACCTTATCCCCTTTGTGTTGTTTGTTGCTTGGAGAAAAAACATTATTGCACCAGCATTTCTGTATGTGTTTCTTCCTACATGTATCTGTGATGGCGGTTTAACCAATGAGACCCTGGATCAATGGAGGAGTGCACAACATCACTTAGCAGGGCTGGTATAATTTAAAACCGTGCAATCACTTTATTATTCACTTTATTATTCACTTCATTCAGTTTACGCCGTGAACACACATTTTATTCACTTCTTGGTTATTGCAGTTGGGAAACTGCAAGTGTTTTTGGCAGCACCTGATATATAATGCACATTAAGCACTGGAACATTGTACTTTAAATAGCTGTATGTTTGTCAATTGTCACTAGTTTAAGTTTGCGCCTTATTTTCTTTATCTTATTAAAAACAGAACAACCTGGAAACTCACAGGAACAGAACTCCATGGTCTGGTGCTATCCAGAGGACGTCCTTAAAGGCAGAGTGCCAGTAACCACGCAGACAGCCAAATCATCAGTGAGAGTGGAAGTAATAAGCAGCACTGTATACAAAGTAAGGCCTTGACCCCGCTGCCTACTACAGCGTCTGCTGTGGCGGACGCTGCACGGATGAGAGCCCTCCCCTCAATGGCGCCGGGCCCGCTGCGAGGGGGGGCCGTAACGCTGGGGCGAAAGCTGCTCCTGCTCTCAATAGAATTGAGAGCAGGACTCGCGTCGAGCGATACGGCAAGTCCCCCAGCGGTTCAGCCAATGAGGGCGAACCTGCCGGGTGACATCATGGCCACGCCCCCGTCACTCCCCCGCCATGCCCCCCCCAGTCTCTCTTCCTGCAGTGAGCTGCAGACCAGGTAATCAGCTGCACGCGCCGCCAATCTCGCAGGCGCGCATTGCAGCGGAGATACCGGGGCCTTAGTCTAAGGGTTCTTTAGTTAAATGCTTTTGCCAAAGTATTATAAGCCTGATACCACATCACGGTAAACCCTCTTCAGCAGGTTCTACACTTCCTGCAATGGTTTTCTATACCTCTCTGGTGGAGGGGGAAATGTTCCAATATCCAGGTTGCAAAAAGAGGACAAGAAGGGGTCCATGTGGAAGTCTAGGCAGGACAAAGCATAAAATATCCAGGAACAAAAAAGGGGAAAGGCAGGGATACAGGCGAGAAATATCCAGGGTGCAAGGCACTATAAAGTGGGCGCTGGCCGTGCCAGAGCCCCATGGCACCCCTCCCTCCAGGAGAGACCTCTGGACAATCCAAGGTCGGAGGGGAGGGCAGTGTTCCCTACCTCTGTGGGTTCATTGCATGGCTCGTGCAAACTGTAATGCTGCTGACTGCAGAAAAGGATACGGACCCGCAGGGCAAAGGTAGGGAGTAGGTGCACTGACCTTGACCTGGGATCTGAAGCCTAGGGTGCAGGGAAAACACAGGTTCGGTTCCAGGGAAGGTGCAGGCACAGGCATGGAGAAGACTCAGGACTCAGGAATGGACTCAGGGACAAACAAGGATGAAGGAACCGTACTGGAACAACAGGAACAACACAGGGGGATCCGGACTGGAATGAAGCAGGAATAACGCAGGGGGTAATCTAGTCCAGGCAGGAGTCAAGACAACAGGATCAAAGGCATAGGTACTGGAGTACTTTGCATGAGCAAAGACAAGTTGCAACTGCCTGCTATTTCAAGGCTAGAGGCAGCTGCTGGCAATGAGTGACAGAGAGACTTACTTCCTGTCAGGGGGGGTAAGGGAAGGATTTGCAGGAAGTAAGATGGCCATGCTTTCTTAAGTGGGATTGAAGTCACTTCTTGTTGGGAAATGAGGGAAGGATTTGCAAGGAAGCAAGATGGTAACGATTGTATCTGTGAGGACGATGTCACTACGTGGCACCGACCATCTTAGGTGACGAACAGATCTCTTATAGGAACGGAACATACAGCTTCCATGAACTGCTCACTGAGCTCCGGCAACCACGGTAAATAAGTCAGGGGATAAGGTGGAAGGTATGTCAGGACGCTGTACTGATTCGGTCTGGCTTACCTGCCTGGTCTCCTCGGGGATCTCAGGATACGTTGGTTCCAAAGGCAGGGGCACTATGATCTCCTCAGTGGGCAGGGGTACCAAAGGCTCCCCTGCCTGGGCAACCACCTGACTTTGGCTCCGGGTGACCGCAGCCACAGGAGCATCTTCTTCTGCAAAAGAGCAGATGAGGTGTCCCAGGACATTGTAGAGCAGGACCTCGGTATCCAAGCCAGGCAGTTCACCGACATATCTGTTGAGGAACATTCAGGAAACTTGGATGGACATACAGCCGTGGCCGCTTTTATTTTAACACTTCTCAGTTATTTTTCAGTTACTTTTTCTGAATGCCACGCAATTCGCCGCGTTCATGCGGCGTTCATGCGACATTCATGCCGTATTCATGCCGCATTCATGCCGGCGTCACCCGCGCTTGATCTGTTTAATGATAATAGTTCGGATTTAATTGGTTGCAATTCTTCGCGTATCCGCCAGGGGGCAGGTATTCATGAATTGTAATGAATTCTAATGTGTACACTACATGTGCTTCAGTAATGTGTCGACTTGCAGGTGTTTAAAAAATACCACAGTGGTCTATTGTGAATTGACTTTGGTACTGAAGAAGTTACAATACTGTATCAATTTAGGCTTTTCATATTAAAAACTCAATGCACGGAGGCGCATGCGCGACGGCAAGGAGTATGGCAGCCTAATCTAATAGCTCCCTGCCTCGCTCACCATAAACTCGCATATAAACCACTGAAATTGAAACCAAACGGCAATAAAATAAAATCAAAGATCGCACACAAATCTAGGATGTCATGGAAAACCCCCAAACCAGCAAAAAAAAGAGGGCTACCAGAATATTTTGGGACCGCAGGGCCGCGCGGTGCGAGCTCAGAAATGGCGCCGGTTTCAAACGCCGGTTCAGAGACTGAGCCTGATGGGGAAGAGGAAGAATTAACCCTCCAAGAGCAAAGACCGGCAAGACAGTGCGATATCAACAGGCTATGCACAGACCTCAAAGCATTTTTTCAGGCTGAAATTAAGGAGCTGAAGAGGGAAGTGACTGGTCTGGGAGAAAGGACAGGGGTCCTGGAAACTAAGGTGGATCAATCCATCCGAGCAATCCGGAGACAAGATAAAAAATCCATAGAGCTGCAGGAGCAAATAAATGAACTGAGGTAGCGTCAAGAAGACGCGGAAAACCGCGACAGACGGAACAATCTCAGAATAAGAGGGGTCCCGGAGAGCGTGCTGGACTATGAGGAGTACATCAAGTAATGGCTGGAAGCGCTGCTCCCTGAGACCCCTAAAGACGCCCTGGCAATGGACAGATGCCATAGGGCCCTGCGAGCTAAGCCTCTACAAACCTAACAACCAAGGGACATAGTGATCCGCCTACACTACTACAGGACAAAAGAGGCTGTTCTCAGAAAAATGAGACCCCTACCTGTGGTGGAATATGAGGGAGTGAGGCTCTCAATCTTCCAGGATTTATCCCCAGAGACACTGGCCCGCCGGCGAAACCTATTGCCAATTACCAGGACCTTGCGGGAGAAGGGGATCAGATACCGGTGGATCTTCCCCTTCGGCCTGCTGGTGGCTCGAGGCGGCAGATCCTTTATCATTAAAGACCTGAAGGATGGACCCTCCTTCCTGCACAAGCTGGGCCTGGAAGAGGCCCCCGGGGGGGCTCCCCCAGTGAGCCCAACCCCAGACCCTATCTGGTCACAGTCCCCGAAATCCCCCCGATCACATCGGGATAAAGACTAGGGGAAAGAGACATAAACTCAGTTCCATGTTATGCGGCTGTTTGGTTAAGCTGCTAAAGTAGATAAGCCAAATCCCAAAGTTTGCTAATGCAAGAGGTCCCTCGGTGCAGTGCCCTAGTAGTAAGACAAACGCTGAAATAAAAAGAATCATACACTCACTTACCTCATGAGAGCTCCGAGCGCACCGTGGAAGATTTCGCTGGATTTGCCATGAAACGCACGATGGTCCCCTGCAAAGAAGATGGCGACGATGCACGAGGCAGCTGGAACCCACGGTGAGACGCAGGAGCCGGAAGGCAGATTCAGGCGGGAGACAGGAGAGCGCGCCCACACCTCCGCACGAGAAGCAAGCTGGATCCAAAATGGCGACAGGCCGGAAGGACGTCATCAGGCAGGGGGCGGAGCCGGCAAAGGAGGCGCCATCTTGGAGGAGGCAGCAAAGAGGAAGGCCCCGAGAGGTGACAGGGGCACACCGGATCAGGACAACATTCTCCGCAGGCAGGAAATGGGCAGCTATAGCTAGAATTTAAAAAAAAAAAGCGGGGATTAGAGAGTTAGAAGCGTTAGACGCCGGCACGATCGAGACACACAGAAGCCAATAAGAGGAAAGAACAGGTAGAGTAAGGAGCGGAGCAAGGAAGGAGTGAGGAGAGAGGGACTCGAGCCTAAGAGGGGGGAGGAGGAAGGAGCAGAAGGCAGCAGTCCTAACACCAAAGAGGGGAAGAGGGCAGTAGTGGAAGGCAGATCAGGGACAACGGAGAAGACAGTTTAAGTAGGTGAGTATAGAGAGATAGAAATGGAGGTTATAACAGACATGTAAGAGGGAAACATGGGAGTGGAGGAGGGAAAGGGGAGGCAGATAGAGGGAGTAGGGGGAGTTGGAGAGGGAATAGAAGGAGGTTAGGGAAGTGTAGATGATTGAGAAGTGAGCAAGACGACAAAGTAAGTGGTAGGAGGGGGTTAACACACTAGGAGGGTATCAACAGGAGAAGGAGAAAAGAAAGTGTTAGAACAAAATGTGAGAAGTAGTTAAGAGGGAAGCAGGGGGACTGACGGATATCAAAAGTACGAGTAGGTAGTAGAAGGAAACAAGAGGAAGGCTGAACAGAGAGATGGATGAATCAAGTAAGTGTCAGTGAGCCTAAAGTAAGGAGGATAAGGAAAAGGTCCCAGAGAGGTACACAGAGCTATGATATGGGGAGAGGCGAATAAACTATAGGGTCGGGTGCTGAGAGGAGAAAAAGTATAGAGGCGGGTCGAAGACAGATGTCACAGGGAACGAAATGCAACGACCACAGACAGGGGCCTTCTCATGATGACACTGACAGCGCTACCGTAGAAAGGGACCCAGGATAAGCGGGATTTGGTTAGTTCACCCAAAGTTCAGTCGGTAGGAGGTGTTAGATAATTAGGGGAAGCGAGGCGGGAGCGGCGAGGGGAGGCCTGCTCCGAAGTCTGCATGGGCCAGGCGCTAGTGATGGGGAGAAAAATCCCTAGGCGCACTAGTGCAACCCTTTGGGTTGGATGTTCGGGGAGAGAAGTTAAACACCATACCTCAAGGCCGAACATTCTGAACAAGAGTCACAAGCCCAAAGGAGGAAGTCTCGGCGAGAGGAGAGAGGCGAGAGAACGTCGAGAAAGACCAAATGTTATTGTTAATGTATGTGGTGTTGTGTATGTGTCCACCCCCATGTCCCCTTGTGTATGTCCCCTCCCCTTTTTCCTTTCAGGTGGGTTAAGAAAGAGGAAGGTGGTCGGAGTAAGACGGAGCCACACGGGCAGACACGCTCGGCAAGGCATGAAGAAGCTACGTCAGACGGACCAGCACATCTCTGCTAATGAGTAAGGCCATAGTGTTAGTATCCCATAATGTTAAGGGCCTCAACAGCCCGGCTAAAAGGAGGGTCGCATTCAGAGATTACAGGCGCAAGGGGGCAGAAGTGCTCTTCTTACAGGAGACTCATTTCTCCCAAACTAACTTCCCCAAGTATATCGATAAAGACTTTCGGACCCACTTCCTAGCCTCAGCTCGAGTAAAAAAAAGAGGGGTAGCCATCCTAATTCACAACCGTATTCCATTCCGACTCGACAAAACATATAGAGACAGAGAGGGGAGATATCTGATAATCACAGGCTCCATTAGGGAGTATCCAATAACACTCGCTACAATATATGCCCCGAATGACAATGCTACTTCTTTTTTCAATAGTTTCTTTGAAAAGCTAAGTAAAGTCGCAAAGGGGAATATCATAGTAGCGGGGGACCTGAACAGAGTCCTCAACCCCAGTCTAGACCGATGCACGACCACTAACAAACCCCACAGACACGACGTATTAACTCTGACAAAAGGCATAACAAGCTGTCAACTTATAGACATATGGAGAGAGCAACACCAGGGAGAACGCGAGTACACTTTCTACTCCCACCCGCATAACACATACAGCCGGATAGACTACTTCCTGGTGTCCAATAGATTGGTCCCTGGGGTCTCTCGCTCAGAGATCCATGATATTTCATGGTCTGACCATGCACCTGTAGAGCTGCGGTGCACACTGATCCCTCTAGACAGACCTCGAGCGAATTGGAAGCTAAACGAGATCCTATTAAAGATTCCAGATCTCGGGCGGGAAGTAGGGAAAAAAATTCAGGAATATTTTGAGGACAACGAGGGGAGCGTAGCGTCACAAGCTACACTGTGGGAAGCTCATAAGGCAACCCTCAGGGGAATTTTGATGAATCTGGCTGCCAAACGGAAAAGGGAAAGAGAGAAAAAAACTAAGGAGCTAGAAACTCAAATAGCTGAGCTCTCTGCCCTGCACAAAACCAATAAGCGGGAACACACGCTCAAACAATTATTAGACACCAAAATTAAACTCAACCTCCTCCTCACCTCCCAGGCTGAGAAGGAAATGGCTTGGTCTAACCGGAAATTTTATGAAAAGGCGAACAAACCTGATACACTACTTGCCAATAAGCTAAAAAAAGAAGCTTCAAAATAACTCTATTCACGCAATTCGGAACCAGAAGGGAGACCTTACCTCCATACCTGGGAAAATAGTAGAGGAATTCAAAATCTACTACGAGAAGCTATATAACGGAGACAAGGTCACCCATAGCACTAAAACGGGTGAGTTATTGACCACCTTCCTGAAAGAGGCAAAATTACCAACCTTAGGAAGGGCCGAGAGAGAGGCGTTGCAGGCGGACTTTACTCTAGAGGAAATATTAGAAGTCATCAAAGCATTAAAACCGGCTAAGGCGCTGGGCCCCGATGGCTTCTCTAGTCTATATTATAAGAAATACGCTAAAATTCTAGCCCCACATATGCTAAAATTATTTAACGGGGTTCTGGAGGGGGCCTCCTTTCTAGCACAAATGCTTCAGGCATCCATCTCTGTGATCCACAAACCTGGAAAGGACCCGGCAGACTGTAAGAGCTACCGGCCCATTTCACTGATTAATTCGGACATCAAAATCTATTCGAAACTTATAGCGAACAGGGTGGGTAGTGTCCTTCCCGGGTTAATTCATACGGATCAAGTTGGATTTATAGGAGGAAGGCAAGTGGCAGACAACACCAGAAGAATCATTGACCTGATTGATCTGGCCCAAAAGAAAAATACATATTCTATGGTGTTGAGTCTGGACGCGGAGAAAGCCTTCGACAGAATAGACTGGCCTTACTTAACGGAAACCTTAGGGGCATTTGGCTTTAGAGGATGCCTACTGCGGGCCATCATGGCGCTGTATTAGGGCCCAACGGCGAGAGTGAGGCACCAGGGCTTTCCCTCTGAGCAATTTCACATAAAAAGTGGAACGAGACAGGGATGCCCGCTGTCGCCGTTGCTGTTTGCCCTTTGTATAGAGCCCTTGGCGGCGCACATACGCAATAGCCCAGATATAACAGGAATCTAAGATGGAGAGCAAGAGTATAAGGCCGCTCTATATGCGGACGATGTTATCCTAACATTATCTAAACCACTCACGTCCTTTCCTAATGTATTTGGAATTCTGAGCAAATTTAACCAGATTTCCAGCTTTAAGATCAATCAGTCTAAATCAGAAGCCCCCAAAATAAATCTTCCCAAAGAAGTAGAAAAACTGATTGATCTCAACTTTAATTTTAAATGGCAACCCTCCGCTATCAAATATTTAGAGGTATATCTTACACGGACTATAAAACTTTATATAAGGCAAACTTTCCCAGGTTAATAAAGGCGTTGAGGGAGGATCTCAGAGTGTGGGCAAAAGGGGGCATCTCATGGATTGGAAGGATACACTGCGTGAAGATGAATCTCCTCCCAAGGATGTTATATCTTTTCCAGAGCCTACCTGTACCATTGTTTCACTCTGACATCCTCTCCCTTCAGTCAACAATTATGAAATTCATTTGGAATAAGAAAAACCCAAGAATTGCTAAGGGGATATAAAAGAGACCCACAATAAGAGGAGGGCTAGCGGTACCTTGTTTGTTGGCTTACTACAAAGCGGCCCAATTGGCTCAAATTCTCCAATGGCACACAGACCCAAGCCTTAGGAGATGGGTAGAGTTGGAGAAAAAGTGTTGTGCACCAATTGACATCCAGAAGCTGATCTGGCTGCCCAAGAGAAGGGTACGCCAAATCGGCACGCCGTTACAGGCCATTGCCAGTTCACTACGAGTATGGGAGGCCACTAAATTTAGTTGTAAATTAACCACAAAAGCATCACTCATGATGCCAATCATTGGCAACCCAGACTTCGCTCCAGGCCTGAACAGTAAAAACATGGTGTATTGGATACAAGCGGGCATTACCCGTCTTGAAGATCTGGAGGGCAGGATACATATACAAACATTTGAGCAAATTATATCCGCAAAGGATATCCCAAATACGAAATTTTTTAGGTACCTCCAGTTCAGAGATTTTTACAACAAAACCCCAATTAGACCAGCACGCACTAATTTTGAGCAGCTGTGCTCCAGAGACACGGACACAAGGGGACTCACATCTAGAATGTACAGGGAAGTAGTCTGTCCGGAGACGTCAAGCGAGACCCAGTTACACTACATGCGACAGTGGGAGACAGACCTAGGGGAGACGTTAGAGGACGAGGAATGGGAGCAGATCACACAAGCAGCGGCTAAAAGCTCCATATGTACCACACTAAAGGAGAACGCGTATAAGGTCCTGATGCGGTGGTACTACACCCCAGCTAGATTGGCTAAATTTGTTAAGGGCTACTCCCCGCTCTGCCCAAAACAGTGCGGGGAGGTGGCTGACCTGCAACACATGCTGTGGTCCTGCACAAAAGTGGTCCCGATTTGGGAACAGATTAGAGATTGGTTACAGCGGATTCTTGATTGGGAGATCCCCCTGGACCCGTGGCTGTTCCTGTTGGGAAGGCGGATCCAGGGTATGTCAAATGCGACGCACAAATTAATCGCGCATTTCGCAATAGCCACTAGGTGCGAGATTGCAGCATTATGGAAGCAACCAGAAATCCCAGTTATCCCCAAGATTCGAAATAGGATTTGGCACGTCTGCCGGATGGAACAATTAACGAGTTTGGTTAATGACACCGGCACAAACTTTCTAAAAGTCTGGTCGCCTTGGTTGGCACAGACAGATATCCCCGGGGTGAATGCCACTGCAATTCTGCTATAATAGGTTCAGACGCGTTCTCCTCTGGGGGTCAGAGACCGGACGACAAATAGCGACGAACAGGTAGTTGACAGCCCCTGGTGTAGTAGCCAAACACGCCAAGCCTATAGGGATAACAAGGCATACTCGAGATAGAAGCAAAGAGTGTCAACCAAAAAAGACAGGAAGCTCGTAAGAGACAACACGTCAGCAGGAATACCCGGAGAAGACCCCTCCCTCCCCTTTCCCCTCCCCTCCTCCCCTTCCCCCCCTCCCCTGTCCGTCGTCTGGTCTGTCTTGTTTGTCCTATACGTACTGTTCGTGTTCTAAAATGTGGCAGTTAAAATCTCCTGATGTATGTTTTAAAAACATTATTGGGGGGACGTAACACAATGGGATGTGATACAATGTAAGAACCTGTGACCCCAATAAAGAAAATTTGAAGTTGAAAAAAAAAAAACTCAATGCACAGTCTCTGGTGTTCTATTCTATTGTTCAGAGAGTTCCGCGATGAGTGCACCACTGCAGTCCGCGTTAAAAAAAACCGACATAACGTACGCTTCTTTAATAAGGGCTGTAATTAATGCAGCAGATGACAAGATGGCCACAGTTGGTCAAATTTATCAATATTTTATCGAAAATTATGACTTTTACAAATTTTCACCAGATGCTCGTGTGTGAAAGCATGCAATAAGGAAAAAGTTATGTATCGATCCATGTTTTTTTCGTATTGCTCCTGCACCCGGAGTTACAGGAGGAGGGTATTGGTGTGTTGCGACAGATTTTTCCAGTGTCTTTGATCATGGAGACTTCAAAAGGCGAAAGGTCATGGAAAAACCAAATAAGAATCGTCAGTCCCAGGCAAGCAATGCACCAGCACCAGAGCCAGCACCGGCTTCCAATAACGGTCCGACCGTCAGTGAAAACCTGCTGACCGGCAACCCTTGCTATACAAAAATACACTATATGGCGCTCTAACACTATATCAACCTCTACACAGTGAAAGTGAACATATAGTGACAAATAAATCAAAATAATGTGCCGTGCAAAAAGTTGGTAAATAAAACACTCAAGCCCTTGGAGGACTATTTCAAGGTCCAAACAGAAGCATAAAAGGAAAAACCAGGGGAGCGAAATTACCTAGAAAAAAATATATAAAACTACCCTAGTGCAGTTATGTTAAAACAAAACACAGTAGTATCAAAAACTCTTAGATTAGCAAATGAGACACACTCGATAATATCAGCAAATGTCCAACAGTAAATGTCCAGATAGCAAAAATAGGAGCAAAAATAGGAGGTAGTGTGAATATCAAAAGAGAAACACAGAAATTTTATAAACTTTTAATGAAATGTATAAAATTTGTATTATGCTAATTCTATGACAGGGAGGGGTTATTTAGCCGTCTTCCCATTAGTATAAATGTCATTATCCATTGACCAATAGGAGGAAAGGTCATTGGTAATTTAGAG
Organism: Ascaphus truei; assembly: GCF_040206685.1. Taxonomy (NCBI): domain Eukaryota; kingdom Metazoa; phylum Chordata; class Amphibia; order Anura; family Ascaphidae; genus Ascaphus; species Ascaphus truei. Next base: position 263,143,125 of record NC_134484.1, read on the forward strand.
GGTATATATACTATCCTTGTAAGGGTTAATGCTACTCCTGAAGAAGCCGTCACTAAGAACGGCGAAACGCGTAGAGCGTGACCCTCAGTGTGCTATCTGGAGGGGGAGAATCTGCCGGGAGGTCCTGTGACATCAACTTCGATCGGCGGAGGAACCGGAAGTGACGTAGCGGCTCCAATCAGAGGTGCAGGACGGAGACCAGTGGACGCAGCGGCGGTGTGACGGGATCCCGAGAACGCGACTCGGCTACCATATGTAACCCTATACCCATGCTGTGACCCATTTGCAATATTGTAAGTCTTCATTTTTACCAGTGTTGGATAAATTGCATTGGTACTTTATCTGGGCTCTGTGTTTCTCTTTTGATATTCACACTACCTCCTATTTCGGCAACCCTTGCTATCTGTCACCGCCTGGATACCTGCAGCCTGAGCAGGATTTCACATACAGATACCAGCAAGCTTACATGTACCAAATTCCAGCCTCATCAGCTGTCAACTACAGGTGTAGCAGGCCTGCTGTCACCTATCAACTACGTGTATAATCAAGACTATGGGACTGGCAGTGGCTCGGCGCCAACCGAATGGCAACGTCTATGGTGGGTACAGCTGCCGTATGTAATTCTTTTTTTACCATATCAATATCAATGTACAGTAAAGCGATTCTCCTGTAATCAATCGCTTTGCTTATGGTTATTTAGTTCTTTTAGTCACAATTCGCCAAAATGTAGTCCAGCAATATCATTGGCTGAGCAGCTTCTACAGTAGATACTGAACAATTGGTGGACAGCTAGGCGCATGCGCATTGGAAGCTTGTTGAAACGCATATGCGCCTCATCACATCTATGTAGACGCATGCGTGTACTGTATGTGAACAAGAGACGCTCCCGAGAAAATTATTGTTGTGACTGACCAAGGGGACTGCGGGAACTTATTTAGGGGACAGACTAATTTGAACCAACAATTACCGTAATACTTTTTATTTTTCTTCCTCAGAACAGAAACTTTGTCATCAAGCTGAGAACGGCAAATGGAGGGATTTCGATGGATAATATCGCTTTTTGTAACGATGCTTGCACACTGCTGAATCTGAATCAGTGCCATTTTTATTGATTAGGATAGAATAACTGTGAGCTTTATAGAAAACCTGAAACAGTATGCTGTTTTTTTCATAAAGTATACAATACTTTTTTACATACTGTACTGTATAATAAACCCCGAAAATAAAAAGTATGCATTTATTCTGTACATCTATTACAGTATGTGTGTTCTAATAATAATACTAATAATGCATTTTAATACTGTTTTGATGTAATGCGCATGCATACAGTATACAGTACAGTACTGTACAGTATGCCTCATGGAACCTTGTTGAAACAAAAATTTCTTGTGTTTACTACAGTAACTACTGTACAGTAATCCTGCACACACTTCGACAGTACCACTTAAACCCTCCCCCCCCCAAGGAGACACAATGATACAATTTAAAACAATCAACATTTTTTTTTATTGGTGGGTGGAGTAAGTAAAAAAAACATTTATGGTGTACTGTAAGTAAAAACATTTAAGAATACAATTTAAAACAAGCAGCAATTTTTTTATGGAAGTACAGCAAGTGAAAACATTTACAGGTGTATGGTGCAAGTAAAAACATTGACAGTACCAGTATGAATACAATCTAAAACAATCAACATTTTTTTTTATTGGTGGGTGGAGTAAGTAAAAAAACATTTATGGTGTACTGTAAGTAAAAACATTTAAGAATACAATTTAAAACAAGCAGCCATTAAAACAAAACAGATGACCAATCACGCACCGAATTCGATCCCCAGCAGATCGTCCTTCCAGGGACGATGCCTTGTATGCCGCAAAATGACATTTATGGAGTCTCTCACGATTTTCATTAAATGATCGCTAATTGTAAAATAGCGCCACAATTCCTCCACAATAGTCTTTCTTAAATTTTCAGGAAGAGACATTTTGGTGCGATTCCCTTCGTAGTTTACATTGTGGGCCCACCCGCAGTACACCACATAAGGCACGTGGTGCTTGAAAATGTACATGGCATGTTTCTGGGCTACACCACCACTTGCAAACCTATACTTCTCCCTGAGTGGCTGGGACAGCTCGCGCAAGATGATGTCGGGCACCGTCTCAATGCAAGCGTATGTGGGTGGGATTCTGGGAGCGGGTGTGCTTCTGGGAGCGGGTGTTCTTCTGGGAGCGGGTGTGCTTGTGTCGGAGGGCGAAGGTAGGTTGTCTGGGAGGATGCTTTCCTCCTGTCTTGGTCGCCTTGTCTGTGTTGTCTCCTGGCGTGGTCTTGACGGGGATGTCATGTCATCATCGTCAACGGCATACATGAACACATATTCTTCTGATGGAGGGGGTGCGCTTGGTGATGGAAGGTTGAAGGTCCCATTCATCCCATCCATGCCACCCTCCTGCTCCTGCGTCAGAGATATAGGGGCATGAACTCCAAACAAATTATATATCCCCGCCATGTCACTCTCTATCTTCTGCTTGCGCTTATCCATCTTCTCCATCCGTTGATCCATCTTCTCCATCCGTTGATCCATATTTACTGTAGCATGGTCTCTAAAAGAAGATCTATCTTTACCAGCATAGAGTTCCCAGGAATATCGACACTTAACCCATTCAGCATGCGGTCTGACGAGCTGGATCTTGTGCATGGGGTGCTGTGGACATCTGGGTGGATGGGTGCTGAAGAGGATGAGATGGGAGTTCCCTGGAGAGAAGCGGCAGTGTCGGCGAAGAGTGATGGAGGAGGTGACCTGTGGATTTCCGGGAGAGAAGCGGTAGCGTCGTCGAGGAGTGATGAAGAAGGTGACCTGTGGATTTCCGGGAGAAAAGCGGCAGCGTCGTCAAAGAGTGATGGAGAAGGTGACCTGTGGATTTCCGGGAGAGAAGTGGCAGCGTCGTCGAAGAGTGATGGAGAAGGTCACCTGTGGATTTCCGGGAGAGAAGCGGCAGCGTCGTCATGGATCGATGGAGGAGGTGACCTGTGGGTTTCCGGGAGAGCAGCGGCTGTGTCGTCAAGGATCGATGGAGGAGGTGACCTGTGGGTTCTGTTGGTTCGATGGGTTGGCTTCCATTTGTTTTGCTTTATGTCTACATCAGCGAATTTCTTCTTGACATAATAAGGCTTCTTGAAAGCCTTAGCTTTTGGAGTCGTCAGAAGTTTTTCTTTATTAGCCTTAGCCTTTTGCTTTGGCCTTGGCTTGGAAACGGCTTCCACCTTTCGCTTTTTCGGCACGACAGGCACGGCAGAAGAGGGTAGGCTCTTGCGTCCGTAGAATTGGGGTTGATCCATGGAAGCAGATGGCACAATGCAGTATCTGGACAAGGGCAAGCTCAGATAAAGATCATCGAGTGGGAGGCTATGCAATGTGTGCCACCTTTTATGCATAAACGGAAAGTGAATCCCTGCGCTTCTACCTAATGTGTTAACAATATTTCTGAAATAAATATATATACATGATGTGCAAATCTATGAGATAAAGGAGACTTTTAGTTACATCCTTTGATCAAATAATGCCTAAGCCTGCCACAAAACGCCAAGGTAAATCTCATAGGCAGGTCCCTACACTGACTGCAACTAATCCAAGCATGTGCTTATATATCTAGTGCAGTTAAAACTGTTTAATATCAGTGAGAACACTTACATGTGAAGTGAATGGGGGTAATCCAGTGTAGGGACCTGCCTATGAGACTTACCTTGGTGTTTGGCGCAGGGATTCACTTTCCGTTTTTCACTATTGTATGGCCAATTTTTTCACCTAGCTACATGCTCCTTACATGGATCAAGCGCAGGTGATCATATATATTTGTTTTGCACCTTTTATGCATGGCGACGAGGTGCAGGTGTTAAAAGTGGGTGAACTCTAATGTGACTCATTAAAGTATAAATACACCATCCATTTTGTGGATTCACTGCACATTGAATACACATCGACTAAACATTGAATATACATTCTTGTGCAGCGATGCCTGTTAAAAAGATTTCTAAGGATCTCAGCATGAGAATAAAGGAGATGTACACGAGAGGACAACGAATTGTAGATATTCAACGCTGGTTAAGTACTTCTGGCCTCGTTGTACCAGCAGCCACCGTGAGCTATCATGCCCACGGTAAGACCAAAAAAGTCAAGAGGACAGCAACAGTAACTACCGTGTAAGTACTATAAAGTATTTTGAATACTGTACTGTATGTTTTCTGTACCGTGCAGTACTGCAATAGCACGTTTATTGGTTAGATGGCTTACTGTTTTTAACAGAATAATTTTCCTAGCAATTATTAGATAAACTGTACTGTACAATTTGTTATTGTGTTGCACCTGCTTCCTCAATTATCATAATTGCATTCCTACATTCTTATAATCAATTCTATTTGAAAGTGAGTTGCACCTCTTTCCTTAATTATCACTCACTTCATTATGACTCACGCACTCACAACCCCCCATTACAGTACACAGTTTACTCACATTATGACACACACACATACACACATTAAGTACCGTTAATATTATATCTGTTATATATACTGTATGTTATATACATATCTGTTATACTGTATATATATATATTGTTATTATTGTAATTATATATCTATTATTATTGTTATCGCTCTATATTTATATAACTCTATTCTATATCTATCTATTATTACTGTTATCGCTGTATATTTATATAACTCTATACTATAGCTACTGTATCTATTATTATTGTTATCGCTGTATATTTATATAACTATTATATTACAGTATTATATATATTTAGCCATACTGTAGGCCTGAGCATAAATTATGTACTGTACTTGTGGCCTACTGTAACGTATTGTTGTTTCCTCTTCTGGTTGACCAAATAAGTGAAGAGAATGATGAAAAGATGAAAAAATGCCTTAAGGGCCAAAGACACTCTGCATAAAAATCACAATCTAACCGTATCATAGACTAGCATCAAGAAGATGAGACGCAGAATTGGATGGAAATATGGACATGTGAGGTTAGTACTGGACAGTACAGTAGGTAAAAGTGTGGTTTAATAAACTATACTGTTCCTATAAAATTATTCCTTGTCATTACAGAGCGTACCCTATGATAAGGGACGTCAACAAGATCAAGAGAGTGGTCCAGGCCCAGGCATGGATCGACAGTGGCGAAACTTTTCAGGATTTCATCTGACGAGTCTACTGTATCGCTGGAGAGATTTGCCACCTTTGCATTCCACAAAAAAGGACGTATATCTATGAAGCCACATCCAAAACACCCAGAGAAGATGCATGTGTGGTGTGCCATCTCTAGGCGTGGACCAGGATGCATCATCATCTTTGATGGTAAAATAATGCACAAAGTCACATGCTGTAGCCTTATGCAATGTACTGTACTACTGTAGTGTGCATTATTTTGAGCACTTTTCTTTTCTTGTTACAGGAATCATGAATAAAGCTTTTTTTCCAAGAGCAAATAGTGCCTGAGATTGTGGAATACATCACATGTGAATTCCCAGATGGTCACTATTTCTACCAGGACAACGATCCCAAGCACACCGCGTCAACTGCGCATATTCTTGCCTGCGGTATCAACTGGGTGAAGACGCCAGCGTAGTAAGTACGGTAAACGTATCTCATTTTTTCCCACTGTTTACTGTGTATCTCTTTACTTTTTTTCCCTTTTTTTTCCCCTCCAATGACAGATCGCCAGACTTCAATCCTATCAAAATGGTCTGGCATCAGCTAAAGGATTATATCCGCAAAATGGAACGATGTAATAAATATATTGACCATATTGCGACTGTGTTGCCCATTGTGATACAGCGTAATGGGCATGCATCAGGAAGGTAGTATGGTACAGTACTGTACTGTAATATGGCAAGTACAGGCACACCAAGTACAGTACGATACAGGTAAGTATGGCACAGATTGTTTTACATTATACAGCATGCACTTAACTGCACTATTTTTTTATTTTCAGAGAGAGCTGCACTCCCAATCTTGTTACAAAGTATTTTACAGAAGTTATACAGTAGTTCCAGTATACAGTAGATTGACAGTAGTAACGGCATAGTCCAATATGGAGTACTGTAGCTATACTGTACACAATGCCATTATATGCACTTAACTGCACTATTTTTTTCTTTTCAGAGAGAGCTGCATTAAAAAAGGATGGGTGGGGGGAGGGGGGTATCATGTGTAAATTGTGTGAACTGTGTGTATAGTGTATCTACAGTCATGATTTACACAACCCCCCCCTCTCTCTATGAACTTCAGAATGCAATGTGGCCATGACGAAGAAGAGAGACTAAACATTTGTATTACTGTTTTTATTATTTTAAATGTGCATTATTCATGATTATTTGTATTTTTCATTCTGCCATGATTATCCACTGGCCCTCAGTTTTCAACTGACAGAAGAACTACAGTACATGTACAAAGAAGATAAAGACTGAATTTTCTATTATTCATGATTATTTGTATTTTTTATTCCTGATAAAATAAAATAAATATTTCATTACATTCACGATAATCATAATCATTGATCTCCCCCTCAAAAAAAAAAAAAGAAAGAAAGAATGACAAAATTGGTCATTTATCAAAAACATGATTCAGATGATGTTTTTTTTAAAAGGTAATTTTTTTTTTCTTTGAACTTTAAATTCACTTTGAATGTGTGGGTGGGATTCTTCAAGAAGGCTTTGGGTTTGTGTGTGAAGTGCTTAAGGGTGGGCTAAACTATTTACTGTAGTTGCCATGAAGGGTTTATCAGATTAACATATTAAATTCCCGAAGGGATTATCACACGTGTGCATGCGTTACCCTAAACAAAGCCTCAAATGGTTGGAAGGGGGTGGGTGGATGAGTCATATGAATAGTCTCTGCATTAATAATCTACAAGGTCTCAAAGAGAATTACACGCAGACGCAGAGATGTGACACCAGGCTTGGGACGATTAAAACCACAAAGCCAACCATTTGAAAATGAATGGTCTGTGAGAGGGATCGATAAGAAGTTGAAATCCTTGAGCCTTGTGTGTGTGTGTGGGGTGGGGGGTAAAGCTGCATGAAGGATTACCTGTACTGTCGTTCAAAGAAATATTTTCAACAGGTCATCATAATGTTTTGATCCATACAACCCCAAATAAATAAAAATCACATAAAAAAGCATTTGCATGACTAGTGTCGCATTAAAAAGCTTGTCACGGGAGACGCCTGTGGCGGGTAGGATCTCGGTGGCCGGAACAGCAGGAGCGTAGTAGGGGTCACAAGCAGAGATCAGAGGCAGGCGGCAGATAGCGAAGTCAGGTAACAAGCAGGGGTCCGAGGCAGGCGGCAGGTAGCGAAGTCAGGTAACAAGCATAGGTCGGCAACGAGGAGACTGGAACAGGACAGGCGAGCAGGGACAGGTCTGGGAGCAGGGACTGAGAACGGGAACAAACAGGGACAAGCCAGATTACCAGCAAGGGCCTTACTGCGAACAGACTCAAATAAAGGTACATGAACAGATCAGGATCAGAGGCATGTGCATAGGAGTCTGACTTGAAACAGAGGCAAGGGAGGAACAGGAATGGGAGGTTTATATAGGCAGGCTGGGAGGTGGAGCACATGTGCAGAGGTGTCAGGTATCAGAGTCTGGAATGTTCCTTAGTTTAGCAGCAGCAATCCCGGTGGACAAGTATAGGTACTGCAGGCTAGAACAAGACATTGAAAGTGGCAGCAGTCCCAGTGGCCAAGCATGGGTACAGCAGGCTAGAGAACATGACATTACTCCCCCCTCCCAAAAGCGTTCTCCGGACGATCCTCCAGGCTCTTCCCGGAGGCCTTGATGAAAAGTGGACTCAAGGTGACCCACCTCTGGTGGTTTGTCAGCGGGCAGAGGGTACTCCACAGGTACATTGGGTGCTGCAGGGAACCTCCGAATGGGTGCGCTCAACCCAAAAGCATGGGCAGAGACATCAGGAACGTGGGCATCAAGGACGGGTGCAGCCTTTCCACATGAGTCAGTGGGGACACAGAGTTCGCTCTCCATGGTCTCCTCTTGCGACTGCCGTTTCATGGCATCACCGAATGAAAGATCAGCTATTTGAGTTTTCGGCTCTTGAAGCTGTACTTCTGCACTTCTTTTCCCACTCAAAGCAGTTGTCAGTTCAGCTTCTTTGGAGTTGAGTCGCGACTCCATATCTCCCAGCTGACTTAGAACAAGGCTTAAATGTATTTCGTTTTCTTTATTTCTGACCTGTAGCTGCCGGTACTCCTCCCAGACCTTGTCCAGCTCCAGCTCCAGCCGGGCCATCTCATGGGCTGTGTGATTCAACACTTTGCAGGCCTCAGCCATCTTGACCTGGTAGCGCAGTGTCAGGCCAACCACTTGACGGACGGACACCTCCTCCCTCTCTTTTTGGCAAGCTGTGTCTTGAGCTCAGCGATCAGCAGCGCTGTGAGATGCTGTGATGTGTGTTCAGCTGTCAGCTTAAGCTCTTCCTTTTTTAGGTATTGTTGCAATTTCCACTCCTCAGTGAGAGATCCCTGGTTAAGTGCATACTGCAATTCTCTTCTCAGGACTTTCATCTCTTCACTGAGATCATTTTGAACTCGCTTCCATGCATCCCTCATCACGTCTTGGAGCTCTGCAAATTCCTTTGCTATGATCTCAGTAGCTTGTCTTTTCCAGGTCTCTTTCTCCTGGGTGTACTGGCTGTTAGGGATGGAGCAGTGTCTCTGCTCCTCTAAGTCTTGCTTCAGATTCTGGACCGCCTTGTGCTCCCTCTCATACAGGGTTACCTGGGCTCTAAGCTCCTCATCCAGAGAGGCTCTGGTTATGCTCAGTGCGGCCTTCAGCTCCTCATGCTGCTCTTTGGAGACACACTGGATTCTCAGATACCCTTGCAGCATTTTTACCTTGTAGGCAGTCTGAAAACTTTCTTCCTGCATAACTCGCTGCTTTTCCTCAGCATTCACCCATTTCTCTTTCGTGTCCTGCAGATGTGTATGCAGTTCTTGCAGCTGACTCTGTAGCATTTTTTCTGCTTGTGTGCGCTGCTCCAGGGAGACACGTTCTTCTTGCACCACTCTCTCTGCATCCTGCAGTGCTGTCTGCATGTCTATTTTTTCCCGGGCCAACTGTTTCTTCTCCTCTCCTAATTCATGGAGTTTCTTATCTCCTTCACTGACTTGGACATAGAGATTCTTGCACTCTTGGGTTACAGTTTCAAAACTGATATTTAACCCTTCGAAGATTTCTCTCAATGAACATAGTTCTGTATTGAAGTGGCAACTCTTCTCCTTAGAGGCTTCCAGCTCTATAGTAAGCTGTGAACCTCTTTCTGAGATGCTTCCAGTGCTGCGTCAACTTGAGCCATGAAAGTCTTGTACTGGGCAGAATCAGCGTAGGCCTTCTCCAGCTTACTTGACAAGATCACCCTGTCATTCTCCAACTGATATTTTTCTTTTTCCCAGTTACCCTCTGCTTTTTCCAGTGCTAATTGCATCCTTGACTTTTCTTCAATCAATAATCTCTTCTCCTCTTCTGATTCATGGAGTCTTTTATCTCCTTCACTGGCTTGGACAGAGAAGTTCTTACTCATTTGGTTTATAGTTTCAAACCTACTATTTAACTCTTCGGAGGCGTCTCTCATAGAACGTATCTTTGTTTTCAAGTAGCATCTCTCCAACCGAACGACTTCCATCTCTTTTTTGAAGTAGCAAATCTCCTCCTGGGAGACTTTAAGCTCTGTATTAAGCCTGTCAATTTCCTTCATAGAGATTTCCAGGAATTCATTACTTTTAGAAGCGAGGCGCTGATCCTCAGCAGCATCAGCATATGCCCCCTCTAGCTCACCTGACATGACATCCAGGTCACTCTCCAACTGGTGCTTTTCTTTTTCCTGGAGAACACACCTAGCAATTGCTGAGGATAGACAGCTCTGTAGTGCAGCCTTGGCTTCTTGCGCTCTATCTAAACGTCCATGAAGACAATCAATCGCTTTTCGTGCAGATTGAAGTGTCTGAGTTAGGGCATCTTTTCCTGGATTAAATACATCGTTCTTTTCTTCCACTATTCTTGGGATAAGTCTTTGAGTTGCCTTAAACTGCAGCATATCTCTTTCATCAAATGCAGACTCTGGGGTTAAAGGTTCATCCTTAATTTCAACTTCCACAGTAATACCTCCCTTCTTTTTCCTCTTCTTCCTTGCTTTAAGAAGTTCTGAAGAATCAGTGGTACTATGTTCTCATTTACTGCTCAAGACTGTTTTTTGAGTGGGAGCCATAATTTCAGACATGGGGAAACCACACTTCCCAAGAAACCAGTAAATAGGAAATGTGTCTTAAATAGAAATGTGAGTCTGAAAATCTGCAGTGGCCCACCCACAATGCAGAGACAATTCTTGTCCAGGTAATGAAAGTCTGAAAATTGCAAAAACAGGTACTGCAGGGAGGGTTTTTTTTTTTTTTTTGTAAAAGGGAATTCTTCTCAGGGAGAAAGTGGCACAAAAAACCCTGCAGAAACCTTTGCAGCAACAAAATCTTCAGGATCCCAACTGGGATTTCAAAAAAGAAAAAAAAATACTTATCTTCCTCCAAGTGGATGGGGTCTGCTGAAGCAGGAAGGCAGAGAATCTGTTCCAGCGAGATCCAGAAGTGGCCTCTGTTTTCTGTCACGGGAGACTCCTGTGGCGGGTAGGATCTCGGTGGCCGGAACAGCGGGAGCGTAGTAGGGGTCACAAGGGGTCATAAGAGATCAGAGGCAGGCGGCAGATAGCGAAGTCAGGTAACAAGCAGGGGTCCGAGGCAGGCGGCAGGTAGCGAAGTCAGGTAACAAGCATAGGTCGGCAACGAGGAGACTGGAACAGGACAGGCGAGTAGGGACAGGTCTTGGAGCAGGGACTGAGAACGGGAACAAACAGGAACAAGCCAGATTACCAGCAAGGGCCTTACTGCGAACAGACTCAAATACAGGTACAGGAACAGATCAGGATCAGAGGCATGTGCATAGGAGTCTGACTTGAAACAGAGGCAAGGGAGGAACAGGAATGGGAGGTTTATATAGGCAGGCTGGGAGGTGGAGCACATGTGCAGAGGTGTCAGGTATCAGAGTCTGGAATGTTCCTTAGTTTAGCAGCAGCAATCCCGGTAGACAAGTATAGGTACTGCAGGCTAGAACAAGACATTGAGCGTGGCAGCAGTCCCAGTGGCCAAGCATGGGTACAGCAGGCTAGAGAATATGACAAATCTACAGTACCGATTGAATTTCAGAATATCAAGAATTTTTATGGAAACGAAACCAAAAAAACAACAACAAAAACATTTTTTTATTCAGACTTGAACTTCTAAATGAATGTGAAGTTATACACGCATATGCTGAAATGTGACACCAGGCTCTGTACGTTATACACGCAGGAATGTGATGACAGGTTCGGGAAGATTGAAGCCAGAAAGCCAACCATTCCAAGGAATGGTGTGGGAGAGGTGTACTGTAGATAAGAAGTTGAAATAGTACTTTAGCCTCGTGTGTGCGCCGAGGCGAGAAGGAGAGCGCTGTATGCGCCAAAAATGCGATACTGTAACACGCCTATGCGTTTCAACAATGTTCAAATGAGACATACAGTACTGTACAGTACACGCATAATATAAAAACAGTATGTAAATAAGTAAAAGTATTGATTACTAAATAATACAGTACATATAGAAATGTGATAATTTTATGTTCGAACAAGACGTTATATATATACAGTAGCTCGTGAACGCCCACCTGTGTTTTTAGACGGTATTGCAGTACAGCAGACAGCGCTAAAAATCCGAGCACTAACATTCCGGAAACCACTCCAGAAAAAAAGAAAACAGACCGCATCTGGCCGCAGTTGTCAGAGTGACGCGGCTACGGCCGCATTAGGATAAAGGCAGTCGCAGCTGTACGTCCCCCATCTGGCATGGTGACCTGCATCCCTGTGCCAGGTGGCAGATACTCTGAGCTGACCATTTTAGGTAGCACCAGAGTTGCCATTGCACCGGAATTGAAAAGGCCAGCTGCCTGGCGATCTCCAAGGGTCACTGGGCACAAATGCTTGCACCTCACGTCATTCCTGCTGCCACTTAAGGCCCATCTCTCTCCTCCACTGTGCCAATGGTAGCTGCTGCAGGAGCTGCTGCCTGGATCCACTGCTGCATTTGCTGCATGGTGGCTTGCTGCTCTGCTGAAGGGGCCAATCCCAAATAGGTGACCTGTGCAAAGGGGGATTCGTGAGCGGCAAGATTGGGGCAATCCAGATTCAGATGCCCGGTCCGGTAACATTGGTAGCACTGCACAAACTCTGCCAGCTTTGCTGGACTTCCCCTGGTAGAAGACTTTGTCCTCCAGGTCGAGGTAGCAGAAGTGGGGGGAGGGGAATCAGCTGGCTTGCCCGCCCAGCTGGTGTGTGCTGCTGTAGGAACCTGGACTCAGCACTGATTCTCAAAACACCCCAGGAAGCAGTTGATATCATCGGTGCCATTCACAAATGTTGATTAACCCCCTTGAAACTTGGATGGCACCGATGACATCAACTGCTTCCTAAGGTGTTTTTAGAACCAGTGTGGATGGTACTGTCTCACTCTGTGAGAGTGGGTGAAATACATGTCCCCCCTGTTGAGTGGGCGGGCACAGGTGGCATTTCAAGAAATCAAGCAGGAAGATGACAAGGACAATGAGCACATGAATGCCATCTTGCTTAGATGGTACCAGGAGCAGTTCAGGTCCTATGACAAGACCTCCCAGAGCACCCATGTGGAGTTCATGGCACGGCTAGCCCACAAGAGTCGCTGGTGGGTAGAAGGGTGCAAAGCTCTCACCCACAAAGAGCTGCTCAATCTGCTAATCAAGAATCAGTTCTATCAGAAGTGCCTGACAGAGGTACGTGAGTAGGTGATTACCACAAGGACGTGGCTACCATGGCTGATGAGTACGGCACTGTAACGAGTGCTCACCACAAACAGGATGGGACCGATGGGCTGAGGTGTGTATGTTAGAATACCCTGAACAACAACCGCACAACCGCGTTTGGATTGCAGAGTTGAAGTCGTGTAAATGGGTCATGGTCCTCAACATCTATGCATCGGCTGTTGAGGATCATTGCATCAAGGGTCAAGAGTTGGTGCTCGCATAGGACAGGGTTGAAGACATCAATGGTAAGAAAAACATTGATTGTATTTTATTTAATTGTGTATTTTATTTTTTAGGATGCCCATTGACTGCCAATGTGTTTATCTACACCCTTTCGGGCTATAGATAAACACAGTGACAAGCAATAAATGTTTTGGCAAATGCTTGTTTTTATTTAATTGTTATGTATTGTATTTTGTGATTTAAAAAATATATATTTATTTTGCCCATTCATTGTCAGTGTGGAAATCCAATCCATATATTGTGGGCATGGTTTACCACAGTCACAATCAAAGGCTATATTGTGAAATGCTTGATTTATTTAAATGTCATGTGTTTTATTTTATGACTGGTTTTCTTTGCTTGCCCATTCATTGCCATAGTGACAAGCCATGCCCATATTGTATGGGCATGGTGTACCACTGTGCCATCAATTGGTTTATTGGCATTTTTCTATTTTAAATTAAATGTAATATATTTTATTTGGTGCTTGGTTTTTTATTGGTAGCTTGCCCATACATTGTTATAGTGGCAAATCTATGTGGATAGGTCTATAGTGGCAGCTATAGTGGCAAACACCTGCAACAATCAATGGGTAGTGGGCTTGTGGGTAGTTTCCCCATAGGTGGCTGGTTAGGCCTCTTGGGCGGGTAGTGGGAGTGGTTAATCCCTTCATAACCATAGTGGTTAACACTGCTATGGCAGTGAAGGGGTTACCTCCTCCCACAACCTTCTCAGCAGGCCTAACCACCCACCCTGGGGCAACAACCCCCTTCACCCACCCTCTGTACCCCCAAAAAAACAGGTACTCGGGTTTAACCCTTTCATTGCCTTAGCGGCTAGCCGCTAAGCTAATTTAGCTGTTTTAATTTTAATAACAGTGTACTATAGTAGGGGGTCTCCGGAGTTGAACCACATTCATTTCAGCATTGGGGGCCCCCTGCTTTCCGAGTTACAGTATGGGGTGATGGTATCACCCTGCAATATTTAAATCTGCCACGTCACGTGACTGGGACATACAGGCACCCCATACCAGGGCATGTATCTTGGGATGTAGGGTGTCCCCGGGGCTGAAAGTAATGTGGTTCAGCTCCAGAGACCCCTGCTACAGTACACTGTTATTAAAATGTAAATAAAGGCAGTTTGAATGCCTTTAAGTATGTGCAGGGAGATGCGGCTCTCTCTGTGCAGCTCTTACTGACTGCGGCCAGATAGCACTGGGAAGAACTTTGAGAGAAGATGAGATACCATCGCTGCAGTCCCAAACGGTATTGGCATTTTCCTACCTCATGATTTGTGACTTGTGGGAATGCTTTCAGATTCTTTTTGAATACCGTGATAACACAAATGACAAACCGTTCGGTGGGAACATGCCACACCATTCGAGATAGCAGCAACGTTATCGAAGCTACCTGAAAAGGCCCCTACGAGTATTAATCAATTGTTTGGTATCACCATCATTTAATGAGGCACTCTTTAGTGTGTAGCCCTGCTTGTATGCTTTTTAACTGTTTCATAGCATTAATTATGATAGATATTTGATGAGATGCAAATGAAATATTATCATATCCCCTATTTACAAAACTTTGTTAAGAATAATGCGGGGAAGTAATGTTACATTAGCTAACTTAAACTGATGTTAGTACCATTCAAACCCTTAAATAGGACTTTTGCAGTCTGAGTTAGCTTTGATTGAGTTATTTCCATATACTCTCCCTGTCTCCACTCCATCAAAAGCCTTATTTAAGGTTCTGAAAAGAAGCAATGCCAAAGATGACAGCCTGTTACTGTATGTAAGTTAACGTCAAGTTGATGCATTGATTACATGATGCTAAACCTATGCTAATGAGCACTAGAATGGCTGTTTATTTGACATAATTAGCTTTGTGAATACTACAGTACGTTAACTAAGAGAACATAACTTCCATTTGTTTTTAGTTAACACATTATGCTTCCTGATTTTACGGACTTTAGTGAATCTCCCGTTAGTTTCAATTAAATGTGATTTGACTGCTGTGGAATTTGAATAACAATCCCACTTGTCTGTTTCATTATATTGTGATGGGATTTATACAGCTTTTTATTGTACTTGTTGGTTAAAGTGTGGAGAAACTAATAAAAAAATATATTAGTGGTTTAATAGCATATCTGTAAAGTCATTTCTGTTTTGTTTACAATTAACTAATAAAGATAACTCTAGGGTACAGTTTTAATTAAAATAGCTTTATATCTAAATAGAAGTAAACATTTTTAATTCCATCTTCCAACAGTGAAAATGCTCAGTTGATATTAACATTGTTATATAACACCATTTGTGCAGAAGGGACTTGTGATACTTTCATCAGTAATGCAATGCAGGCTCCTAAAACATTGACTGTTCTAATAAGTAATGGTAATATGTAATTACAGTAATTTATATTTATGTGGCTAGAGACTATCTGATGTCAACCACCATTCTTATTAGCAGCAATATTCTTGTTACTTTATTTGTCTCGTGGTGTGGGTACCATTTAAAACATTATTATGATATTCTGACTGTACAACAACATTACTGATTACACTACAGAAAAAGGGGTTCCCCATATTCGAAAATGTAAAATTAAAACACCAAAGTAGTTGTTATAGAAAATATAAATTTAAACTGAATAAAGAATACATTTACCATTCTGTATATCCCTTTTCTTCAAGCCCATTCCCACAGTAATATAGAAATAAATGTGGTACTTCCCTTGATCGTCCAAAGAATCATTCCTCCATGAAGTAATTGTAATAAGTTGCCTCCAGTTACGCTACCAGCAAGAAAAAACCTCCAGTTAAGCTTTCCACGAACCACAGACATGGAACGCGAGCGTTTCACTGAGAGCATAACTGGATACCACTGATACCACTGGTCCGGGTGCAGAAAGGACATGCCACCACAAAGTCTTTTACGTCCCTGCAGATCTCAGGCCACCAGAAAGTCCACCCCAAGAGTTCGGTAGTCCTCTGTAACAGGTGCTCTCCACAAACTGGATGGAACCGTGAGGCCGAGGTGGGGATTTGGAAAACACAATCCACTCATCGCCCTGATGAATTCTCACCAAATTACAAGCCCCTCGTAAATCCAGTTTGGTGAAAATAGAGGCTCCCTGCAAATGGTCAAAAATTTCGGAAAAAGATACTGATTCCTTTTTTTTTTTTTTATTGTGATTTTGTTCAGTCCTTGGTAATGAATGCACTGCTGCAATCATGCATCCTTTTTCTTGACAAAGAAAACCCCCACACCAGTAGGAGAAGAGGACTTCTGGATGAATCCCCTCTGTACGTTTTTCTGAATGTAATCTTTCATGGCGCGGTTTTCTGGAGGGGATAGTGGATAGGAACTTCAGGTAGAGTTCAATGGGACAGTCGAAAGACAGATATGGTGGAAACTCCTCAGACTGGGCTTTGTCGAAGACGTCCCGAAAGGTGGAGTAGATACTGGTAGGACGGGATTCACCTCGGCAGCAAAGACATTCCAGACAAAGCTTGCGATGGTACAGAACATTTCTTTAGACCGCGAGGCTGCCAATGGACGAGTTGAGACTCAGTCCAATCTACAAGAGGATTATGAAGTTGAAGCCATGGCAATCCTAGAATGACATCAAGATTGGGGGAGTGGATAACATCCAAACGATTCTCTTCCATATGATCAGTTTCACGGGAGACCAGGTTTATTAACACTTTTTTATACCAGGATCATTGATTGAGCAAAGCAAGGAGGTAAAATAAATTGTAATTTATTTCAGGAAAAGACATACACACAATGTAACACAATTTACAGGGTGAACACACTTACGGGGCTAACGAATAAATCTATCCTTAGAACGAAATTTGCAAAAATGACATCTGTAAGAGCCCTTTTCCTTGACCGGTAGGTACTCACGAAAGTCCTGGAACTGATTTCGGCATGCAATGCCAGCCGCGACCACTACGTTCTCAAAAGCGGGACAGAAACTTTTCTGAGTTGAAAATCCTTGAAGCAGGCTCGCGTCTATTCAGTACAGAGCATCTTTGAATTTCCCGCTGATGGTTTGGCGCTTGGAGCCTGCGCTCCTCATTGGCTGCAAGTCCCCTTATGGGTTTCAGGTTCTCCTTCACCAACATTTACAGCCTATCAGAGCGTGGGAATTCTCCTGCCACCAAATCACCAATTTGCCGGTATTTTAAAGCCGTGAGAGCAACTTTTTTCAGTCTGTAAAGGGGCATGCGACAACCTGGCACCTCTGCCTCTTTGCATAGTGAGCCCACCTGCTGCCCAGGCCCCACAGAGTTTGGGTTCTGGCAAATGGTGGCCGGATAGCCCTGTGTTAGCCCAGCATGAGGGTACTCAAGCAGAACTGCAGTATCCCTCCTGTTTTAACACCTTGGCATCCCTGAGGCTTTCAAGTCCTGACTCCGTATAGACCCATAAGCACCAAGCTTTGTAGCCATCTGGTCTCTCGGAATCCATGACTTGGAAATCCCACAGTTCATTTACAGGTTATCAGTACATATACATCTTAAATATGACTCTTTAATAAAATATACTGTGTCCTGTCTTTTGTGTGATGAAATGTATAAGTTCCTATTCTGATGTCAGGGATGGAGAGAGAGTATAACTTGCCTACACTCACTAGCCTCATGATTGGCACAATTTAGAAATAATTTTTGAAACATTGTTCATACAATAAATCCTGCTCAGCTTTATCCTATAGCTGGAGCACCCCCTGAAACCCTATACCAGGTTCAGGGTATCTGGGCATGTACCTGGGTACCCCTCATACTAGAGACACCCTGTGATACTAGGGACCTCATGGATGGCTGCAGGTATACATTAACCCATTCATGCCCGTTTACCATGTCTGTATGATGGTGCAGCAGGTATCCTGGCAGTGAGTCGCAAGAACGTTTTCAGAGTCAGAGTTTGAACGGAGTAATGGGCTTGGCTGTATCCGAGAATCTCACTCGATTCCCGGATCCAACTTTTGGGGTATCCCATAACTCCGGAACCCCGATACATAGACACATTCTGTAAAGACTTTCTCCGACAAACCCACCCTGAAACGTAAAGCCTAGAAATCTCCCGGTCCCAGCATCCCAGGAAAGGCACAGCACAAAAATCTTTAATGTTGCATAATTTGCACACAGTAATGCATGTACACTGGCGACACACTTTATTCGAGCTCGGCTAGTCCCACGAATTCGGGTATACCCGGGTGTTTATTTAGGTTTGTGACTGTTTTCTGCCCGAGTGCATTGAGTTATTTTCCGGCAGGGATTGAAGCATTTTATTCCCATTGGCTGCAATACTGCACACTACATATATATATACTGCATTACAATTCATGAATTTATGCCATCTGGTAGACACGCGAAGCATTGCAGCCTATTAAATCCTAATCATTATCATTTAACAGATCAGCCGCCCATCAGCCAGGCATGAACCCAGGCTGGGAAGGCAAATGCAACGGGGCTTGTCAGAGGTGAGGAGCGGCGCATTCCAGGTATCTGCCAGGTACATACCGGGTATTTGCTCGAATAAAGTGTGTCGGTGCAGTAGGACATCTGGGTCGAAGACCTGGCACTCTAGGACCCCAACACATGGATCAGGGGTAACCAAGTGGACTGAACCTTTATTAGTGAGCCTGGTTAACCCCTTTACCATTACAATCAGCACCCGTCTCCAACCGTAACGGAGCCTACTCTAAGGAAATGTATGTATGTACAGATGCAGCGGCCATTATCCGAACATTTCACAGGTTGTATTCCTTTGCCTACCCAGGCATGGTGCGTGATTTCTTGAAATTCTCCCACGTTAAGACGCAAGTTTACTAGTGTTTTGATCGAGTGCAGAAAATTGCATTTTAGCGTTGTCTGCAATACCGTCGAGAAACTCAAATGAGCGATCGCGTGTTGTCTTAAAAATCTAATTGCAAAGCAACCTGTCTTTTATTCCCGTACAATACTTCATGTGTGTGTAATTGTAATTTAAAGATTCAAAATATGAACACACACAACAGAAGTATTTTTAACGAATTAAATGTTTTATTTGTATAGGATAATAAACTTAAAAATGAAAAAAAAAACAATGTCGCCTCTTCCAAATGTAAAATATATATTCCGTGCAAGCGGGTATGTCAAATTGGAACCTTGTTGAAACGCATAAGCGTGCCATCACATTTCTGCGCATGCGAGTATGGCAAATTGGAACATTGTTGAAACGCATTTGTGTGTCATCACATTTCTGCACATGCGTGCCATTATGTTCCTAATAAAATTACTGTACATTAAGATACAGAGCATTTCCTCACAGAGTCGCTTGATACTGTATCCGCAAGACAGTAGTACAGTACTGCTGTTAGTGTATCTAAATTGTGAGTTGCTGCCACCTCATCAACCCTCCTGCCCATCCCCCACCCCGTGAGTTGCCACCACCGCCTCCCTCCCCGTGAGTTGCCACCACCGCCACAACCCTCCTGCTGGCCCCCCCGTGAGTTGCCTCCGCCGCCCGCCCCCCTGTGACTGTCCACCGCCACCTCATCAACCCGCCCGCACCAGTGAGTTGCCGCCGCCGCCAAATCAACCCTCCCACCCCCTGTGAGTTGCCGCCGCCTCCTCCTTCATCCACTGACCCCCTATTTCCCTCCTGCATCTATTGACCCCCTCTCTCCTGCATCCACTGATCCCCTCTCTCCTCCGCTACTGCACCCATGATCCCCTCTCCCCCTCTAATGCACCCACTGATCCCCTCTCCCCTCTACTGAAACACACACTGACAAACACACACACACACACACTGACAGACACACACACACACACACACACACATTGACAGACACACACACACATTGACACACACACACACACATACACACACATTGACAGACACACACACAAGCACACACACACTGACAGACACACACACACAATGACAGACAGACACACACACATACACACAAGGAATTCAGCTACTATAAATATAGAAGGGCAAATAGCTAAAACACACGTTCTACGTCAAACTTCTTTTGGCACTGAAATTGTGTTATGATTATTTATTAAAAACATCACCATTACAAATACAATTTCTGTGACAAAACTGTGACAAACGACAAAGAAGTTTCACTTAAAATGAGCGTTATTAGCACACACACAATTATTTTCTTTAAACTGTAGGATGGCAAAGCGTCTGGTGGCCGAAATCAGCCAGGCTAATGATGAGTGCTGTCAAGCAACAGTCACAATATCACAGCATCTGAGACCATTATCAGGGTGATGAGACGCCAATTGGGATGGAAATATGGACGTGTAAAGTAAGTGTCTTACTGTAATAAAGTACAGTATATTGCAATAGTATGCAGAGTGACAGAATAGGGTTGCCGTAGTTTGGACAGTACAGGTAAAGTGGTGTAAAGTACATTACTGTGTGCTTTGACTGTACATTATCTGTAAAATTCTTTCTTGTCATTACAGAGCGTATCCTATGATAAGAGAGGCAAACAAGATAAAAAGAATGGACCAAGCACGGGCATGGATCAAAAGTGGCGAGACTTTTCAGGATGTCATCTTTTCTGATGAAACAATTGTAGCTCTTGATAGATTTGCCACTTTTGCATTCCACAAAAATGGACGCCTATTTCTGAAGGTGCGACCCAAGCACCCACTGAAGATACATGTGTGGGGTGCGAACTGTAGATGTGAACCAGAATGCATAATCAACTATGAGGGTAAAATAATGCACAAAGTCACATGCTGTAGCCTTATGCACTGTACAACTGTAGTGTATTGTGTACCCTAATGTTCAGCTTTTTCATAATATTTTCTTCTCTTGTTCTAGGAATCATGGATAAAGTATTTTTCCAAGAGCAAATTGTAACCCATATTGTTCAATACATTAGGCATTATTTCCCATCTGGTGGCCACCGTTTCTTCAAGGACAATGGGGGCTATGCACTAAGCTCCGTTAAGTCACTTTTAGACCGCAAAGTACTCTTAGAACGTAATTTTGCGCTCAACCCGATGCACTAAGCAACGCAAACAGGCACTTTGCGATCTAAAAATGACTTTTTTCCGGAATTTTTTCTAAGTCCAACTTTGCTCGTTCGCAACCCTGTTTGCGTTAAATTCTGCCCTTAAGCGGGATGCACTAAGCAATGCAACCTTAGCGTATGTGAAAGTTGCATTGATCAGAACACGTCAGGTCAGAGTAGACGCAAAGAAATCTGGACTTAGAAAAAATTCTTGCTTTTTATTTTTGCATGCGCAAAACCCATACAGCAGGCCGGCGGGTGTCCACGGCTGACCCCGCGGGGCTCCCCGAGGGAGCCCGGGGGTCACGTGGGTGTCCCTGGCTGACCCCGCGGGTGTCCAGGTGTCCCCGGCTCACCAAGCGGGGTTCCCCGCGGGAGTCCGGGGGTCCCCGCGGCCGTCCCGGGGACCATGCGGGAGTTCCGGGGTACCCGCGGGCCTGCGGTACCAATGATGTACCTCCAAAAATAATAAACAAGAATTATAACTAAATACACCCCCCTAACATATACCATACAGTAATGGCCAAAATGACTATTATCCACATATGAATAATAATGCATTTGGCCATTTTAAATACATATAACATTCAATAAATACTGCTGCGGCCAAGTTTATTCGAGCATTTGCCCGTTCTTGGCCGCAGCAGTAGCCTGGCGCGCGCCCGAGAGTGACGGGCGCGCGCCGAAGCAGCGGAAGAGCGCCCTCCGATCGGGGCGCTCTCCCTACCGCTGCCGGGTCTATGACGCGCGGCACGCCGAGGGGCGGCCACTAGCAAGCCGGGAAATCTCCCGGCTTGCGGATCTGGCCGCAGTGTGATTAAGTGTGTCGGTAGTGTACAGTCAAAACATATTACACTTACCTTTTACAGGCACCCACGATGAAGGCTGTCTTCATCCTCATCTTCATTGAGCCCATGCCCCTCCGGTGCTGCAAAACATGCACAACAATCACAATAGCCAATGTAATGTCCCCTAACCCCTTAATCACCATAGCAGTTATTAACCGCTACAGTCATTAAGGGGTTAACCCACCCTCACCCACCACTCGGGAGGCCTACATAACCTCCCCCACTAACCCCCCACCCCGTGAGGCCTAACTACCCTCACCCACTACCCACAAGGGAGGCCTACCCACTTACCATTGGGGCCAATACACCCTCCCCCCCCAAAACATACAGTACAATAATGAGCAAAATAACTATTGTCCAGATATGGATTATATATTATTTGGCCATTATTAAACACATAAAACATGCATAAATCAAAACATGAATTTTTAATCTTAAAATCACCACATTGCATGTTACAATAAATCCAGCATCTATTGTAAATATAAGGAAACAAATCAGCAGCTCCACAAATGTATATGAAATGTCACACAATTGCATTGAGTGTGTACATGATGCAATTAATCTGTGCATCATGTAACACTATGCAAAATATATGTAACAATAAAATCACTATGAACAATGTCCAAACCACCAATGCCATCATGAAAATCAATTAGAAACTAACCAACATCAATACAATTAGCATCAATCAATTAATCCATTTCCTCAAACAATTAAAATACAATACAAATCAATTATACAATTCCCTATTCAATTCCTAAAGCCAAACCATTGCCAAAACAATTCTAATTTAAAGTAACCACCATCATTCTAATCTAAAGTGGTGAAATTGTAAGTGCAAATAGCGCTCGTGCAAACAATATACAATGATAAACAAAGATGTAAAACCTGTGATACAAAGTCCAATGAAGGTAGTCCTGGAGCTGCCCAAAAGGTTAATCTGGTATCTCCCAACCAGATGAGAAATCTGTGGAAGGAAACCTCCTGTGGCGCTGAGGTATGAATGGAAGTAGATTCTTGAGCAAAAGTTACTTGTCTTGGACTAATAGCCTCAGGAAAGGAAGACAAAAATGCAGAGAACACTACAATAGTGTATTACCCAGGGACATAGTATGATAGTATAAAGAGAGCAATTTATTGTATAAAAACAATTGGTAAAAAACAATTAGTAAAAAACAATTACATCAGACAATAGTGTCAGACAGGAAAAATGCATATAAAACTTCCATGCGCTTGTGCACTAGGAAGATGAAACTGCTCCGCCGACTCAT
The DNA here is from genome assembly GCF_040206685.1 of Ascaphus truei. Lineage (NCBI taxonomy): Eukaryota > Metazoa > Chordata > Amphibia > Anura > Ascaphidae > Ascaphus > Ascaphus truei. The sequence continues at coordinate 263,166,420 of NC_134484.1, forward strand.
CCCTGACGAAGAAACCCACCAATAGGAGTTTCGAAACGCGTTGGAGGTTTTTTGGTCTCTCAGGGACACCGTAGCAGTGCTATCCAGGCGGTGACGTCAGCAGTGGAGCCGATCGACCAGACTCTGTCAGCAAGGAGACTACGCGCATTGAAGGCGATCCTCCCACATCAACTGGCTTTTCCACCCCACGGCGAGCGGTGTTACCTGATGCAAAGACCTTAAAACCATTGCACAAGTCCTAGTCACCTCTGGTGAGTATGATTTCAATTTTTACCACGGCGGAGCAGTTTCATCTTCCTAGTGCACAAGCGCATGGAGGTTTTATATGCATTTTTCAAGTCTGACACTATTGTCTGATGTAATTGTTTTTTACTAATTGTTTTTTACTAATTGTTTTTATACAATAAATTGCTCTCTTTATACTATCATACTATGTCCCTGGGTAATACACTATTGTAGTGTTCTCTGCATTTTTGTCTTCCTTTCCTAAGGCTATTATCTGTGGATTGGTTCATTGGTTTTGATTCATGTCTTTTATTTTTTCAGTCCCATTTAATGCCCGTTAATGTATCTATGTATGTACATACATTCACGGACACTGAATGGGTGTATTGTATGTGAATTTTGTATGTAAATGCTTTGAATTTTATGCTCTATTATTGCCCCTTTATGTTATGTTTATCTATCTGTATAGATAGACATACAGGGATAATAATTGATTGTTTGGTTCATGTTTAGGTTCTTTTAATGTATGGATAATGTATTTAGCAGCTTTATTTTGTCATTGTTGTGAATAATGTAATTTGTATTTAGCTAATGGCTTCTTTATGGTAGTTAGATTAGAATGATGGTGGTTACTTTAAATTAGAATTGTTTTGGCAATGATTTGGCTTTAGGAATTGAATAGGGAATTGTATAATTGATTTGTATTGTATTTTAATTGTTTGAGGAAATGGATTAATTGATTGATGCTAATTGTATTGATGTTGGTTAGTTTCTAATTGATTTTCATGATGGCATTGGTGGTTTGGACATTGTTCATAGTGATTTTATTGTTACATATATTTTGCATAGTGTTACATGATGCACAGATTAATTGCATCATGTACACACTCAATGCAATTGTGTGACATTTCATATACATTTGTGGAGCTGCTGATTTGTTGCCTTATATTTACAATAGATGCTGGATTTATTGTAACATGCAATGTGGTGATTTTAAGATTAAAAATTCATGTTTTGATTTATGCATGTTTTATGTGTTTAATAATGGCCAAATAATATATTATCCATATCTGGATAATAGTTATTTTGCACATTATAATACTGTATGTGTTGGGGGGGGGGAGGGGTGAGGGTGTATTGGCCCCAAGGGTATGTGGGTAGGCCTCCCTTGTGGGTAGAGGGTGGGTAGAGTGTGAGGGTGGTTAGGCCTCACTGGGTGGGGGGTTAGTGGGGGAGGGTATGTAGGCCTCCTGAGTGGTGGGTGAGGGTGGGTTAACCCCTTAATTACTGTAGCGATTAATAACCGCTATGGTGATTAAGGGGTTAGGGGACATTACATTGGCTATTGTGATTGTTGTGCATGTTTTGCAGCACCGCAGGGGCATGGGCAGAATGAAGATGAGGATGAAGACGGCCTTCATCGTGGGTGCCTGTAAAACGTAAGTGTAAAATGTTTTGACTGTATTTATTTTAATTTATATGTATTTAAAATGGTCAAATGCATTATTATCCATATGTGGATAATAGTAATGTTGCCCATTACAGTACTGTATGTGTTAGGGGGCGGGTGGGAAGTGTGTTGTTTATTGGGGGCAATTGTCCCCAATAAACATGATAATGTGCCTTAACCCCTTCATTGCCACATATAGAATATGCCTCGGAAGCACAACCAATTAAAATTTTACAAACAAGACCAGACGAACTTGACAGGGAGACAGGGGAAGAGGGTAGGAGGAGGGGAAGGGGGAGGGGGGGGGGTGTAGGGTGGCCAGACTTAGTTATAGCTTTCTCGCTGATTCTTGGTCCACTTGTTACACTGGCGACACACTTTATTCGAGCTTGGCTAGTCCCACGAATTCGGGTATACCCGGGTGTATTGAGGTTTGTGACTGTTTTCTGCCCGAGTGCATTGAGTTATTTTCCAAGCAGGGATTGAAGCATTTTATTCCCGCTGGCTGCAATACTGCACAGTATATATATATAAACTGCATTACAATTCATGAATTTATGCCATCTGGTAGACACGCGAAGCATTGCAGCCTATTAAATCCTAATCATTATCATTTAACAGATCAGCCGCCCATCAGCCAGGCATGAACCCAGGCTGGGAAGGCAAATGCAACGGGGCTTGTCAGAGGTTAGGAGCGGCGCATTCCAGGTATCTGCCAGGTACATACCGGGTATTTGCTCGAATAAAGTGTGTCGGTGCAGTAGCTCATATCTACGGATTTTAGCTGGGGCAGGTCTTCCTAAGGGTTATTGCTAGTAGTGGGATTACCCTATTCTGTGATCACGTAAAGGTCTGCTGATTGTGCGTCACTATGTCGTTATGTCTAATCTGACCTTAAAGGAGACCGCACCTAGTATAATTAAAGCAAGATCGAGGAGGCGTCCACTCCGGGGATGTCTACCTGGGTCAACCATGGATCCCAGACTTTTAGAAAGTTTGTGCCGGTGTCGTTAACAAAACTTGTTAACTGTTCCATCCGGCAGACATGCCAAATTCTGTTTTTGATCTTTGGGATAATTGGTATCTCCTGCTGTTTCCATAGTGCTGCGATCTCACATCTTGTGGCAGTGGCGAAATGCGCGATTAATTTATGCGACGCATTTGACAGGCCCTGGATCCTCCTGCCCAATAGGAACAGCCACGGGTCCAGGGGGATCTCCAAATCGAGAATCCGCTGAATCCAATCTCTGATTTTTTCCCAAATAGGGGCCACCTTAGTGCAAGACCACAGCATATGTCGGAGATCTGCTGCCTCCCCGCACTGTTTAGGGCAGAGAGGAGAGTAGCCTTTTACAAATTTCGCTAAGCGCATTGGAGTGTAATACCACCTCATTAGGACTTTATATGCGTTCTCCTTTAATGTGGTGCAGATTGAGCTTTTTGCCGCCGCCTGAATAATTCTGTCCCATTCGTCGTCCTCTAGAGTCTCTCCTCGGTCAGATTCCCACTGTCTCATGTAACTCAGTCTATTGTCCTTGGGCGACTTCTGGCAGATCACTTCCCTGTACATTCTAGACGTGAGTCCCCTAGTATCCGTATCTCTAGAACACAGCTGCTCAAAATTTGTTCGTGCCGGTCGTAATGGCGTTTTGTTGTAGAAATCCCTAATCTGGAGGTACCTTAAAAATTCGCTGTTTGGAATATTCTTAGAGGATTTAATTTGTTCAAATGTTTGTATGGTCGTTATGCCCTTCAGATCTTTTAGACGGGAGAATCCCTTCTGAGTCCAAATTAAGAAATGTTTGCTATTCAGGCCCGGAGCGAAGTCTGGATTGCCCACTATTGGTGTCATTAATGACGAATTGGTTGTCAGGTTACATTTAAACTTCGTGGCCTCCCAAACTTTCAACGAGTTGACCATGGTCTGTAGCGGGTTGTTCATCTTGCGTACCCCTTCTCTGGGTAGCCAGATTAAATTTCGGATTTCAATTGGTGCACAACATCTCTTTTCCAACTCGACCCATCTCCGAAGGCTTGGGTCTATGTGCCATTGGAAAATCTGCCCTAATTGGGCTGCTTTGTAGTAGGCCAGCAAGCAAGGCACCGCTAACCCTCCACGTAGTGTGGGACGTTTTAAAATCCCTTTAGTAATTCTTGGGTTTTTCCTGTTCCAAATAAATTTCATAATTTTTGACAGGAGGGAGAGGATGTCCGCCTGTACCAATGGGATAGGGAGACTCTGGAAGAGATATAGCATCTTTGGGAGGAGATTCATTTTCACGCTATGTATCCTCCCATCCATGAGATGCTCCCCTTCATCCAGGTTCGGAGATCCTCCCCCAGCGTCTTTATGATCTTGGGGAAATTTGCTTTATATAATGTTTTGTACTCCCTTGTGAGATACACCCCTAAATATTTGATAGCGGAGGGTTGCCATTTGAATTGAAAGTTGAGGTCAATCAGTTTTTCGACTTCCTTTGGTAGATTAATATTGAGGGCTTCAGATTTAGAATGATTGATCTTAAATCCCGAAATTTGGTTGAATTTACCCAGTATGTTGAATACATTGGGAAGAGATGTGAGAGGTTTGTTTAGTGTGAGAATGACATCGTCCGCATATAGAGCGGCTTTGTGTATTTGGTCACCCACCGGGATACCAGAGATATCTGGGCTATTTTTAATGTGTGCCGCCAATGGCTCAATACATAAGGCGAACAGTAGTGGCGACAGCGGGCATCCTTGACGAGTTCCGCTTTTGATTTCAAACTGTTCTGAGGGGAAACCTTGATATCTCACCCTTGCTGTGGGGTTTTTATACAACGCCTGGATGGCCTGCAGGAGGCGTCCCTCGAAGCCAAATGCTCTCAGTGTTTCCGATAAGTAGGGCCAATCTATTCTATCGAAGGCTTTCTCAGCGTCCAGACTTAACACCATGGAGTGAATTTTTTCTTTTTGGGCCAGATCAATTAGGTCAATGATTCTCCTGGTGTTATCTGCCGCTTGTATACCTCTGATAAACCCTACTTGATCTGTGTGTATTAACCCAAGAAGAACGCTACCCACCCTGTTGGCTATAAGTTTAGAGTATATTTTGAGGTCCGAGTTAATCAGTGAAATGGGCCGGTAGCTCTTACAGTCTGCCGGGTCCTTTCCGGGTTTGTGGATCACCGATATTGAGGCTTGGAGCATTTGTGCTGGGAATGAGGCCCCTGCTAAGATTTCGTTGAATAGCTTCAACATGTGGGGGGCTAGAATTTTTAAATATTTCTTATAATATAAGTTTGAAAAGCCATCTGGCCCTGGGGCTTTAGCTGGTTTTAGTGCTTTAATGACCCCAGAAAGTTCCTCCATCGTGAAATCCGACTGGAGAGCCTCCCTTTCACATCTCTTCAGAATGGGTAAATGTGCCTCTTTTAAGAAGGTCCGTACTGCTGTGGCCGAGTTTATTCGAGCATTTGCCCGTTCTCGGCCGCAGCAGTTACCTGGCGCGCGCCGGAGGGTGCCGGGCGCGCGCCGAAGCAGCGGAGGAGAGGCCCGCCGATCGCGGCTTCCCCCTCTCCTCTCCGAGTCCGCCGGGTCCCCCGGAACCCCCTGCCGCCGTCCCCCACATCGCGGGACACCAGGGCTCCCTCGGGGAGCCCTGGACGTGCGTGCAGGGGGCGCAGGCACCCGATGACGCGTGACCGTGCATCGGAGACGCGCGGCACGCCGAGGGGCTGCCACTTGCAAGCCGGGAAATCTCCCGGCTTGCGGTACTGGCCACACTGCAATAAAGTGTGTCGCCAGTGTAAGTCTTCCTTTGTTTTTGGGTTATGGGTTACCTTATCCCCATGGTATAGTACTTCATAATACTTTTTAAATTCCCCTGCGATGTTCGCTGGGATGGAGGTAAGGTCCCCATCTTGGTTTCGAATCGCGTGAATGTGATAGTTTGGAAGCTTATTTTTTAGCTTGTTGGCAAGTATGTGTGTCAGGCGTGTTGGCCTTTTCAAAAAATTTCCGCTTGGACCATGTCAATTCCTTCTCAGCCTGGGCGGAGAGGAGGAGGTTAAGACTCGTTTTAGTGGCTAGTATTTGAGTCAGCGTGTGGGCATTTTTGTTCTTTTTGTGAAGGGAGGAAAGTTCCGCTAGCTTTTCCTCTAGCTTCAAAAATTTTCCCTCCCGCTCTCTTTTCCGTTTAGCGGCCAGATTCATTATGACCCCCCTGAGGGTAGCCTTATGGGCCTCCCACAGCATGGAGTGTGTCGCAACGCTCCCCTCATTTTCTTCGAAGTATTGTGTAATCTTTTCCCCAATTTCTAGCTGTAGGGCTGGGATTTTCAGCAGAATTTCGTTTAGTTTCCAGTTCGCTCTAGGTCTGTCTAGTGGGATTAGTGTGCACCGCAGCTCTATAGATGCATGGTCAGACCATGAAATATCATGGATCTCGGTGTGAGAGACCCCAGGGATCATTCTGTTGGATACAAGGAAGTAATCTATCCTACTACTGCACCGACACACTTTATTCGAGCAAATACCCAGTATGTACCTGGCAGATACCTGGAATGCGCCGCTCCTCACCTCTGACAAGCCCCGTTGCGTTTGCCTTCCCAGCCTGGGTTCATGCCTGGCTGACGGGCGGCTGATCTGTTAAATGATAATGATTAGTATATAATAGGCTGCAATGCTTCGCGTGTCTACCAGATGGCATAAATTCATGAATTGTAATGCAGTATATATATATATATACTGTGCAGTATTGCAGCCAGCGGGAATAAAATGCTTCAATCCCTGCCTGGAAAATACCTCAATGCACTCGGGCAGAAAACAGTCACAAACCTCAATACACCCGGGTATACCCGAATTCGTGGGACTAGCCGAGCTTTAATAAAGTGTGTCGCCAGTGTATATGTGTCGTGTGGGTGTGAGTAGAAGGTGTATTCTTTCTGTCTCTGGTGTTGTTCCCTCGAGATGTCGAGTATCTGGCAGTCGCGTAGGCCTTGTTTAATTGTTAGTAAGTTGGATCTGTGTGTAATGTTAGTGGATGTGCATCTGTCAAGGTCCTCCCGTAGCGCCCTGTTCAGGTCCCCAGCGACAATGATATTGCCTCTGGCCACTCTGTTAAGTTTTCCAAAGAAGGTGGAGAAAAAACCTGGGGCTGTCTCATTAGGGGCATATATTGTTGCTAAAGTAATTGGGAACCCTTGAATTGTCCCTCTTACTATGAGGAATCGTCCCTCTTTATCTTTGAAGGACCTACTGTATCAAATACGAATGGTATTCTTCTATGTATGGCCACCCCTTTTTTTTTGACCTTTGCGGAAGACAAAAAGTGTGTCGGGTAGTCCCTATCTAGGAATTTGGGGTAGTTATCTTGGGAGAAGTGTGTTTCTTGCAGAAATAGGATTTCTGCCCCTTTGCGCTTATAATCCCGGAAGGCGATTCGTCGCTTGGCCGGGCTGTTAAACCCCTTAATGTTATGTGATACAAGCCTGAGTTCCTTATTCATTTGAGATTATGTGAAGACTGTGCTGCTGAGTTCTGCTCCGGGTAGATGTCCCTGTACCGAATTCCCGACTTTCTCTCCTTCTCGAGTTGTGATGTCTCACTTCGCCACCTACAGGGAAACACAAGGGGGAGCACACAAAAGGGTACACCTGGGGGGACACACGAACACTTAAACAAGACAACAAACAGTAACATTCTCGTCGTCTCGGCGCCGCCGCCTCCTTGATGAGATCATCGCCCTTGGGAAACTGGGTTCCTCTCCAAATGTCCGGAGGAAACGTGGGATGAGGTTTATTCACCCCCCGCGCACAGTCCCTGAGGACTTCACTAGGGCCCAGGAGGACCTCCCTCCTCCCCCCTAGTGCCTGGCTCATGCGGAGTTTAGAAGCAGGTCTCTCTCTCTCCCTTTCCTGCCTCGCTCTCCCTAAACTTGAATTAATGAAACCTACCATCCATTCTGTATAACTAGCATCTGCCCTGGCTTTGAACACCCCTTTAGTATATCCGGTTATGCCCTCTGCGTTCTGTCCTCAACAGCCTGCGAGTCTTTATGATTCCCTTCGTATTTTCGCTCCCTCCTTTTGCTTTCAATCTTCCCCCTTGGTCCCTGCCGTCAATCTAAACCGTTTATCTTCTTACTACTCGCTTTCTTGCTCTTCTCTCTCTCCCCCTGTCTTCCTCAACCTTCTGATCCGACCCTACGTCATTTGCTACCTAGCTCCTCTCATCTTACGTCACGTCCCCCTATCCTCTATTTCCAGTCACCACTTCTCCTGTCCCTCTTGCATCTTTCTATATCTTTCTGGTTTCCTCCTTGCTCCCCCTCTCCTTTCCCTTACTTGCTGGCTTCCCCTCATACTCCTCTTCCTTCTTTTCTCTCTCCCCCTTCTTTTCTCTTTTCTTCCTCCCTGCTCCCTTTTGTTAATTCAAGCCTACTTCCCTACTCTTGCTTATGAACTTATCTCCTATGATGTCTCCTTTTCATCTTATTTCCTTGCCTTCTCTTGCTTTCCCCCTCTGTCTTAGCTCCCTCTCTACTACTTACCCTGCCCTTGCTCGCTCTCTGGGGTCGCCGCTGAGGCGCTATCCTACCGCTTTTCCCTTTCCCCCGTCGTCTAACAGCGTAATTCTGCTTCAAATTTCAAACTGCCCGCGGCGGGCCGGTGAGGTGGCCACTTTAGACCTGTGCGGGTCGATCGGCATCTTCTGGCCAGCTTTGGGGTCTTTCCGCAGTCCTCGGTCTTTGGTGGTAGCGTCATCCGGTTGCGCGAATGAGGGCCCGTCTCACGCCACCTCCAAGATGGCGTCACTCCTTCCGGCCCACCTCTGTGACGCGTATCCGGGGGCGGCCATTTTGGAAGTCATCTTCGATCAGTGCGGAGGTGCGCGCCTCTGCTCCTGTTTCCCGCTCACCACTCTCTTCCGGCTCCTGCGTTTCAGAATGGATTTCCGCCTTCTGGGTCTGTTTTGCCATCTTGTGTCTGGGGCCGCCATTATCTGCCAGGTAGGCCGCACTTTTTTTTCACAGGTGTTCTAGTTCGTTGCAGGCTGCCTGGACACCGGACATCCGTTGTTGGGGTATCGGGGATCCCCGTTCTTTCCCTCAGGGGTGCGTTACTTTTTTTTCTTTTTTTGGGGTGGTGTAATCAATGTAATCCATGTAAGCAAAGTAGCCCGTAACTCCAACATATTAGGTGATGGAACTTCACCAACTTTAAACATTGAACTGATTCCTTTTATTACTCCTCTGGGACATTTATGTTTAGTGCTGCACCCCTCTGCTCTCTTGGGGATCTTGCTTGTTGGTCCCATATCGGCTCTGGAAGGGCATTGTTGGGGGCATCCGCTGCCGGGGCCTCTCCTAGGCCTAGCTTGTGGAGGAAGGCTGGCCCCTCATCCGGTCCTCGCAGGGTGCTTGTCTTGCCGCCTCTTATTACTTGGAGGCCAAAGGGGAAGATCCACCTTTATCTCACCCCCTTATCCCTCAGGGTCTTTGTGAGCGGCAACAGGGCTCTACGGCGGGCAAGTGTCTCTGGGGATAGATCCTGGTAGACAGACATACGTACGCCATCATATTCCACGATCGGCAGGGGTCTTGTTTTGTGCAGCACCGCTTCTTTTGAGCGGTAATAATGCATTCTGAGCACAATGTCCCTTGGCTGCTCGTGCATTAGAGGCTTGGATCTCAGGGCTCTGTGGCACCTGTCGAGGGCTAAGCATTCTTTAGGGGTGTCAGGCAACAGAGACTTCAACCATTTCAAGATGAAATCCTCACAGTCCAGGATTGTTTCAGGGACCCCCCTCACCCGAAGGTTATTCCGTCTGTCCCTGTTTTCTGCATCCTCCTGGCGGTCCCGCAGCTCGTTTATTTGCTCCTGGAGATTGATGTATTTGTGGTCCTGTCTCTTTATGGATCTAATTGACTGATCCATTTTCGTTTCTAGGACATTCGTCCTCTCCCGCAGCCCGGTAACCTCTCTCTTAATGTCCTTAAGCTCAGCTTGTATCAGTGCTTTGAGGTTATCATATAATTTATCCAGGTTGCATTGTCTCACCGGCCTTGATGCAGGATTATCCTCTCCTTCTCCGTCTGGCTCCGTTTCCGAGCCGGCGTTTGAATGTGGCGCCATTTCTCCTCCTGCACCGCCGGGTCCCGCGCGGCCAAAGTATTCTGGTAGCACCTTTTTTTTGCTTATTTTGGGGGTTTTCCGAGACATTGTGGGGTACAGTGGGGCTTTATATGTCTGCTGGAGTGTTGTACGGGCGATTTTAATGGGTTTCAGTAGGTTTCAGCTATCAATATCTTCTAGCGAGGCACGGAGCACTTATCCTAAGAAGCCATGCTCCTTGCCGTCGCGCCCGCTACTCCTGCATTAATGTATTTTTATTAATAGTGTGCGGGAGCAGGGAGTCCCCTGAGCTGAACCGCATTGATTTCTGCCTCAGAGACCCCCTGCTTCCCGAGTTACAGGCCCCGGTTTGGGGCATCGGTGCAAGTGCGGACGCCATCTTTATAGAGCCCACGTCGCGTCTTGGATGCTATAAAGATGGCGGCGGCACTGGCACCCGATGCCCCATACCGGGGCCTCTAACTCGGGAAGCAGGGGGTCTCTGAGGCAGAAATCAATGCGGTTCAGCTCAGGGGACCCCCTGCTCCCGCACACTATTATTAAAAATACATTAATGCGTGAGAGACTTCCGGTGACGTCACAGCCGATGGTCTGCTAGTGAAGGAGCTCCCAGCGCCCTCGCTATTAAAATCATTAGAATCTCCCCCCCCCCCCTCTGCCCGCAATTTAGTGAGGGCGTCGGACCTCGCTTGCTGGCTGCGATCTGTGAGTGACGCCCCGAAAGGTCTCCTAGGGGTCTTTTTGTGCCCCAACCCCTTGACTCCAGAATGTCAAGAGGAATCTTTTTTGGGCTCCAGGATAGCCCACCTTCTTTCTTCTCCTTTTGTGTCCTCCCCCCCTTCCCTCCCTCCTGTCCCCCCACCCCTACCCCCCCCCTACGATTCTCCCCCAGGGCCTTCCTCTGGGACAATAGAAATTCCCCCCCGCACACGCACACCAAGGCTCAAGCCAACCCTGACATGGGAATAACTCAGGGACAGGGGCTCATCCCTGAGACCATCCCCCCCACTAATGGCATCAATTAAAATTATTTCCCTGAATGTTAAGGGCCTCAATTCGACCCGCAAACGCAAATTAGCCCTCCAAGAACTAAAAAAAACTAAAGGATACATAATTTGTATCCAAGAAACCCACTTTAATACCACAGACCCCCCCAACACATTTAAACACACATACCCCCAAGCCTTTTTCGCATCCTCCCCCAACAAAAAAAGAGGGGTGGCTATACTGATTAAGAACAATACCCCATTTGCCCCAACACAAGTAACTAAAGATCCGGAGGGACGGTATATACTCCTCAAAGGTACGCTATCAGGCTCCCCCATAGCCATCCTTAACATCTACGCCCCAAACGCAAACCAAACCCAATTCCTCCAGAATCTTCTTAGAACCCTTGACCAACCGACGCTCTCCTCCCTTCTCCTCGTCGGGGACGCAAATATGGTTCTAAACCCAGACAAAAATAGATCGGGCCAGACTGCGGCCCCATACGCTATCCAGCTACTGAAAAAAGCCCAAAAATTCCAGGATATTCTTAGAGAATATTCGTTGACAGATATCTGGCGGACCCAGCACGTGGGACAGAGAGACTACTCTTTCTACTCAGCCCCCCATCAGTCTTACTCGCGGATCGATTACTTTCTAGGCACCAACAATGTACTCCAGGCATCCTCCCACTCCGACATAGGCCCAATAACCTGGTCCGACCATGCCCCTATCATACTCACCCTCTCTCTGCCTTTCGTCAAAACATCAGTATATAACTGGAAACTCAGCGACTCGCTTCTCAACGACCCACAAGTGATCAAGACGATTAAGCAAAAACTACACACCTTTTTCCAACTAAACAAAGGCTCAGTCCCTGCAGCAGCAATGCTCTGGGAAGCGCACAAAGCCACCATTAGAGGGGAACTTATATCACTAGCCTCCTATAAGAAAAAATAAAACAAAATTCCCAGAAAGAACTTACTGAAAAAATCTTAACGCTAGAGCAATAACATAAACAATCCCTATCGAAAAAGGTGTTTAGAACCCTTGAGAAAACGAGATCCGATCTACAAATACTCCAACTTGACGAGGTAGAGAGAGCCCTGAAATGGACCAAACTGCGGTTCTATGATAGGGGTAACAAGGCGGACAAACTTCTGGCCTCGAAACTAAGAGGCATTAAGACAAAGGCCCAGATTACAAAGATCAGAACCAAAAACGGTCAAATCTCGTATAACGAGAAAGACATCGCGCGCGAGTTTGCAGAGTTCTACACGGACCTCTACAACCTCCATCCCACAAGCCAATCAAACGATATTGATAAGAGCACCTCTGACTACTTAACCCAATGCAACTTCCCATCCCTCTCACAAGAAGAACTTGAGTTCTTAAACCAGAGAATAACCCAAGATGAGCTAGAAAATGCAATATCCTCACTCAAAATAGCCAAGACACCCGGACCGGATGGATTCTCCAACGGTTACTATAAAAAATTAGCAGAATCCCTGTCCCCCTACCTCCTAGAAATATTTAACTCCTTTCTACAGGGAGAACAGATCCCAGGCACTATGTCAGCAGCCAATTTGGCCATCATACATAAAGAGGGCAGAGACCCACTTCAATGCGGCAGCTACCGCCCAATATCCCTGCTAAACACTGACCTCAAGCTTTTCAGTAAAATTCTAGCAAACAGACAGAACCCTATTCTCCCAAGGCTAATTCATATAGGCCAGGTGGGATTTGTGTCAGGAAGACAGGCCTCTAACAACACCCGCAAAATTATTGATATTATAGACCACGTGCACTCAAACAGTCCCAGGCATTGATACTCAGCCTCGACGCGGAGAAGGCCTTTGACAGGATCAAATGGTCCTTCCTTGACCAGACGATGCGCCAATTCGGCTTCTCTGGCCCATTCCTTGATTGAGTCCGAGCCCTCTATACTAACCCCACAGCCTTATTAAAACTCCCGGGTGGATGATCCAACCCAATAAAAATCCAAAACGGTACCAGACAAGGCTGCCCCCTTTCCCCTTTACTCTTCGCCCTGTCCATAGAGCCCCTAGCCGCCAGAATCAGAACTGAACCAACCGTAAAAGGAATCTTAGTCGGAGACAGGGAGTATAAAATCTCCCTGTTCGCCGATGATATTATCCTTACCCTATCAGATCCCCTCACTTCCCTCCCCAACCTAGAAAAACTATTAGACCAATTTGGCCGCCTCTCAGACTACAAAGTAAACACAGACAAGTCAGAGGCCCTCAATATCTCTCTACCGAATCCCATATGGACAACCCTACAAAAGAAATTTAAGTATAAATGGAATAGCTCCCATATCAAGAACTTAGGGATTAAAATAGCGAGTTCGTATGGCTCACTATACCAAACCAACTACCCTCCCCTTTTCCGTCACATCATAAGAGATCTCGAGACCTGGCAGACCCACCAAATATCCTGGTTCGGTAGAATAATATCCACCAAAATGAATATCCTTCCCCGTTTGCTTTATTATTTCCAGACCCTCCCTGTCCCCGTTCCACTAGCAGATCTGAGGAATATCCAGACCCATATTCTGCGTTTCATCTGGCAACAACGAAGGGCCAGGGTCCCACGATCGGTACTTTTAGCGTCGAGGACGAGAGGGGGTCTGGGGGCGCCGGCTGTAGTCCGATACTACCAGTCAGCCCAGCTGAGGCAGGCAGTGGTTTGGAACAACCCCCGACCTCTAATTGCTGGTTAGAGATAGAGACGCACCACGCGTCCCCGACCCCCCTCTCAGCCCTACTATGGACCCACGTCCACAGAGGTAAGAAGCCCATGAGACTCAGCCTTGGAGCAATGAGATGCACGTGGTCGACATGGTTGAAAACCAAAGGGAAATATGGCCTAGCTTCAACCCCCTCTCAATTGACCCCCTTATTCGGGAACCCGAATTTCCCGCCCGGCTGTTCCCGACCCCAATTCAGCCAATTTCAAGGCCTAAACATCAGAGTGGTTGCGGACTTACTGGAAAACGACGAGGTCATGCCCCTCCGGGAACTACGAATCAAACTAACGTCCCCTGATCTGCCTATATTCCAATACTTACAGATTAGGCATTTCCTGCGAACCCAATCCCCTAGCCTAAAATTCCCGCCGCGCTCCAGATTTGAGACCCTCAGCCTCAGAGGTGAGTACAAAAGGGGCCTCATCTCTGAGATATACAAAACACTAGAGGTGGCCCAGCCCTCCCCTAATCACTCATATATGCAAAGGTGGAGCGAGGATCTGAACACCAATATAGACCTTGAGGACTGGGAGGATATCTGGGAGGCAGCTACCAAAACTTCAATTTGTTCTGTCACAAAAGAATATATTTACAAAATATTATTTCACTGGTACCTGACCCCGAGTAGACTGAGCCAAATCTACCCAGGTACCCCCGACGAATGCTGGAGGGGATGTGGTCAAAGGGGGGACATGTCCCACATTTGGTGGACATGCCCGGAGATCCAAAAATTCTGGACCCGGATCCAGGGCCTTCTGACCGAGACCCTGGATGTAGAGATACCCCTGGACCCCCTGACCTACGTGCTGGGAAAACCAGTCGACGACCTTCCCACCCCTATAGCTAGACTCACAGCAGCGATTCTAACGGCCGCCAGATGCTGCGTAGCAGCGGCTTGGAAGAAAATCAAAGCCCCTTCTAGAAGAACGGTAATCACTAGGATAGATGGAATTATGGGTATGGAATGACTAACGGCAATGCTGAAACAAAAAATGCCGCAATTTTACTCAACCTGGGAACCCTGGCCAGGATCAGGCGCCCTGACTATCACATAAACCTTACGGCAGGACTAGCCCCCCGACTTCCAAACCCCAAACCTCCCCACCCCCGCCCTCCCCCCCTCCCCCCCTCCTCTCCCCTCTCTTTGTCCAAGTCGTTCCCAACTATCCACCCCTCCTTCGTCATCCCCTCTCTTTTTCACCACTGAAAATGGGAAAATGGACTATTGTGTGTCATCAACTCCTCCCATGCTATGTACATGTACCGCGCCGTATTTCTGTGATGGTTCATTTACCAATGTCTGTAACATGTACCAATACGCTGTCTGACACCAATAAAGGAAAAATATTAAAAAAAAAAAAAAATACATTAATGCAGCTTCATTACCATAGCGTATAGTCGCTACGGTAATGAATTATTGTTTATTGTTATGTGTGTTTTAATACTAGTGTAGATGTGCAGGGGGTCTCCTGAGCTGAACCGCATTGGTTTCAGGTACGAGGACCCCCTACTTCAGGAGATATAGGCCCCTTTATGGGGTGCCGGTATCCCCTGCAGAATGTAAATAACCCGGTCACGTGACGCGGGAGCTTAAAACTGCAGGGAATACCGGCACCCCATAACGGGGCCTATATCTCCTGAAGTAGGGGATCCTCGGACCTGAAACCAATACAGTTCAGCTTCGGAGACCCCCTGCTCAAGTTCACTATTATTAAAATGTATTTATTTAGTGTACGATCGCCTGTAACAGTCTTGCATGGAGATGGCAAATCTCCATGCAAATGTTACATGCGACTTTTTTTTCTATCAGCTAGCGTACGTAAAGGTTAAGAACACTAGCACGGGGGGGAAAAGCAACACATACGCTGTAGCTGTTTTGAGCTATTTTGAGCAGGTACGTTAAAAAATAGCCTCAAGGCCTTAGTGCATCGCGTCCCCGCTTCACACTTTTTAACGAACCTGCTTTTTGGCCAACTCTGAACGCAAAGCCTTTGAGGTTAGTGCATAGCCCCCAATGACCCTAAACATTCTGCCTCCTATAATTATAATCTTGCAAGAGGTATCAACTGGGTTAAGATGCCACCTGATTAAGTTCTCCAGTGTACTGCACAGTAACTTTTATTCCTTGTTCTAAACAGTTTTTATCTATTTTTATCTGTTCAACTACTGTCGCAGCCCCTTTTATTCTACAACATCACCGCATTTTTCCTGGATTTTTTTAGAATGCTACGCACATGCTGCATTCATGTTGCATTCTCAGCCGCGGTTCATGCGCGGTTCATGCGCGGTTGATGCGTTTATTGAGAATGGTTCAGATTTAATAGGTTGCAATTATTCGCGTGTTCGCCAGATGGCAGATATTCATGAATTGTAATGCGCATGCGCTTCAGTAATGTGTCGACTTGCCGGTGTTTCGTTTAAAAAAGATACCACAGAGGGCTATTGTAAATTGGCCTTGGGAATGAAGGAAGAGGTTACAATAATGTATTAATTTAGGCTTTTCATATTAAAGAAAGACAAACACCAGTTTCTGTTATTCTCCAGAGTCAGTTCCCGCCGCCATGAGTGCACAAATGCAGCCCGTGTTCCAAAAACCCGACAGAACATACGCTTATTTAATATGGGCCGCGATTAATGCAACAGATGATAAGATGGCAACAGTTGTTCAAATTTATCAGTATTTTATCGAAAACTATGACTTTTACAAATTTTCTCAAAACATCCAGGGGGAGCATGTGGGGGGATAAGAGAATAAAATATATATAAGTGCAGACGTATTGTAATGTGTAGGTATACAGGCAATGACTTGGCTCGTATAGCTGATCTACTCACAGGAGCAAATGTATATATAAAGCAGTTGGCAAATTGGGTTGCCACCCTTGAAGATGTCTGTGAGCTGAACCCCCTGGCGATTCTCCGTCAGCAGTATGTGTATATAGAGAGAGGGAGAGAACTACATAGTGCGATCAATATGAAAACTTTATGTATAAAAACACAGTATAAAATGCGCACTTACAATTTGCACATAGAATAAAAGCATGTATCACATACTGCTGCGGCCAAGTTTATTCGAGCATTTGCCCGTTCTTGGCCGCAGCAGTATCCTGGCGCGCGCCGGAGGGTGACGGGCGCGCGCCGAAGCAGCGGAAGAGCGCCCTCCGATCGGGGCGCTCTCCCTACCGCTGCCGGGTCCGCCGGGTCCCCCGGAACCCCCTGCCGCCGTCCCGCGATCGCGGGACACCAGGGCTCCCTCGGGGAGCCCTGGACGTGCGTGCAGGGGGCGCAGGCACCCGATGACGCGTGACCGCGCATCGAAGATGCGCGGCACGCCGAGGGGCTGCCACTTGCAAGCCGGGAAATCTCCCGGCTTGCGGTACTGGCCACACTGCAATAAAGTGTGTCGCCAGTGTATAGTGAATGGAGGATGTCCTGAAACAGCTCACCGCCTCCCTCAGGTCAGTCTGCTGGCTTCCGCGGCTCTGTGTCCTGGACCGGAGCTTCCTTCTGAGCGCCCGTCTGCAAGGTATGACGTCACGGCGTTCAGAGCTGATTCTACGGGAGACGGTCCAGGACACAGAGCCGCGTTTTCATATTGATCGCACTATGTAGTTCTCTCCCTCTCTCTATATACACATACACTACCGACACGATTTATTCGAGCAGGGCTAGTTCCGCAAGCCGGGGGATGCCCCGGCTTGCTAGCCCCACTCCCTCGGCGTGCCGCGCGTCACCGATGCGCGGTCACGTGTCATCGGGTGCCAGCGCCCCCTGCACGCGCGTCCAGGGCTCCCCGAGGGAGCCCTGGTGTCCCGCGATGTGGGGGACGGCGGCAGGGGGTTCCGGGGGACCCGGCGGACCCGGCAGCGGGAGGGAGAGTGCCCCGATCGGAGGGCGCTCTTCCGCTGCTTCGGCGCGCGCCCGGCACCCTCCGGCGCGCGCCAGGTTACTGCTGCGGCCGAGAACGGGCAAATGCTTGAATAAACTCGGCCGCAGCAGTACTGCTGATGGAGAATCACCAGGGGGTTCAGCTCACAGACATCTTCAAGGGTGGCAACCCAATTTGCCAACTGCTTTATATATACCTTTGCTCCTGTGAGTAGATCAGCTATACGAGCCAAGTCATTGCCTGTATACCTACACATTACAATACGTCTGCACTTATATATATATTTTATTCTCTTATCCCCCCACATGCTCCCCCTGGATGTTTTGAGATAATCCTTAATCCTTGGAACCCGTGAAACAGGTCCCACCAGTGAGGTTTGAGCAAGGGGTTTGGTCATTATTTTCATCAGAATCACTTCTCAATATTATTTATTCATTACATTCACTAAGTAGCGCCTGTCTTTCACCTTTTCTACACAATTTTACAAATTTTCGCCAGCTCCTCATGTGTGGAAGTGTGCAATAAGGAAAAAGTTATGTAGCAATCCATGTTTTTTTCGTATTGATCCCGAATTTATTGGAGGGTATTGGTGTGTATCACCGGTTTTTTCCCGTATCTATGATCATGCAGACGGCAAAAGGCGAAAGGTCGTGTTAAAACCAAGTAAAAAATGTCAGTCGCTGGCAAGCAATGCGCCAGCACCAGCTTCCAATAACGGTCCTACCGTCAGGGACAACCCTTGCTGTCTTTCCACGCACAGATACCTGCAGCCTGAGCCGGATTTCGCGTGCAGTTTTGAGCAAGCTTGCATGTACCTAAGCGATTTCCAGCCTCATCAGCTGACTACAGGTGTAGTAGTCCCGCTGCCAACTGTCAATGTGTATGATCAAGAATACTGGACTGGCAGTGGCCCGGCGCCGGCACCAGCTGAATGGGAAATTCTATGGGGAGTAATGTTGCCGTATTTTTTTCTATTTTTATTTTATTTTGAAAATATCAATATCAGTGCGATTCAAAAAGTCAAGCGATTCTCCTGTAAGCAATATCATTGGCTGAGTGGCTTCTACAGTACTGCAGATACTGAACAATTGGTGGAATGCTAGGCGCATGCGCATTGGAACCTTCTTGAAATGCATATGCGTGTCATCACATCGATGGTAGGCGCATGCGCATGTGAACAGGAGACGCCCCCCGAGAAAATTATTGGTGGGACTGACTGTGGGAACTTCTTTAGGGGACTGACTGACCATTACAGTAAAACTTTTACTTTTTTTTTGTTCCTCAGAAAAGAAAACTTTGTCATCTCATGCGGAAAACGGCAAATGGAGGGATTTCGATGGATAATATCGCTTTGTGTTACAATGCCTGCACATTGCTGAATCTGAGTAAAAAAAACACGTACTGGAGTCTACAGTTTAGTGGCCGTTGTTATTGATTAGGATAGAATACCTGAAACAGTATGCTGATGTTTTCAGACCGTTGGTGGGACTGACTGGGAACTCCTTTAGGGGGCTGACCATTATAGTAAAACTTTTCTTTTTGTTTTTCCTCAGAAAAGAAAACGGCAAATGGAGGGATTTCGATGGATAATATCGCTTTGTGTAACAATGCCTGCACATTGCTGAATCGGATTTAAAAAACCACGTACCGGAGTCTACAGTTTAGTGGCCGTTGTTATTGATTAGGATAGAATGCCTGAAACAGTATGCTGATGTTTTCCGACCGTACAGTATACAATTCTTTTTTTTTTTATATATACTGTATAATAAACCCGAAAAAATAAAAAGTATGCACTTATTCCACATGTATTACAGTACATACATTATGTGTCTTCTATACCAGTACATACAGTACAGTATGTGTCTTATATTTTTTTTAATACTCTTGTGATGTGCAGTACTGAGCATGCCTACAGTATACTGTACAGTACAGTATGCCTGGACAGTAGTGTACATTCTAGAAACACTGTATTTTGTTACAGTATCAAAGGAGACAATGGAACAATTTAAAACAAATCAACATTTTTCTTTATTGGTGGAGTAAGTACAAAAACATTTATTTACAAATACAGTACAATGTAAAAACATTTTAAGTGCACAGCAATTCAAAACATCAACAGGTGTATGGTTTACTGCTAGTGAAAACATTTATGTACAGAAAGTAAAAACATTTATAGTCACTCAGTACAGTATGGTTTACAGTCACATGTTGTTATTAAAAAAAATTCTTTATTCATAAAATATACAAAACGCAACATCTCCTTTATTAAAGTACATTTACAGTAGGATGGTGTGCAGAGCAGTCAGTCAGGCCTGCACAACTCCAGTTCTGGAGGGCCGCAAACAGGCCCGGTTTTCAGGACAACCTTGAAAACCGGGCCTGTTTGCGGCCCTCGGGGACTGGAACAAAACATTTACCAAAAATGTATAACAGTTTAACACTCACGCAAATGCGTACCGCACCAGATTGTCCTTCCATGGCCGATGCCTTGCATGGCGCAAAATGCCATTAATGCAGTCTCGACCGCCTTTCATTAAAGGATCTGTAATTGAAAAAAAGCACCGCAATTCATCCAGAATGGTCTTTCTTAAATTGTCAGGAAGCGCCTTTTTTTCGCGATTTCCTTCGTAGTTCACTTTGAAGGCCCACTCGCAGTACATCAAGTAGGAGACGTGGTGCTTAAAAATTAACAAGGCATACTTATGGGGTACACCAGCACTCATCACCCTATACTTCTCCCTGAGTGCCGGTGGCATATCGCGCAGGATGATGTCGGGCACAGTATCGATGCAAGCGAATGTAGGTTGGGTTCTGGAAGCGGGTATTCTTCTGTGAGCGGGTGTGCTTGTGGCGGCGGGCGAGGGTAGGTTGTCTGGGAGGAAGTTTTCCTCCTGTCTTGGTCGCCGTGTTGTCTCCTGGTGTGGTCTTGACGGGGTTGTCATGTTATCCTCGTCAATGGCATACATGTACACAAATTCTTCTGGTGGAGGGGGTGTGCTTGGTGATGGAAGGTGGTCGAAGGTCCCATTCATCACATCCATGCCACCCTCCTGCTCCGGCGTCGGGGATACAGGGACATGAACACAGAGCAAATTATGTATCCCCGCTATGTCAGTCTCTATCTTCTCCATCCGTTGATCCATCTTCTGCATCCCTTGATCCATCTTCTGCATCCATTGATCCATATTTAGCATCCGTTTATCCATATTTAGCATGGTCTCCAGGAAGCAGATCTAGCTTTGCCAGCACAATAGAGTTCCCGGGGATATCCACACTTATCCCATTCAGCATCCGGTCTAACGAGCTGCTTCTTGTGCATGGCGTGCTGTGGACATCTGGGTGGATGGGTGCTACGGAGGATGAGATGGGGGTTCCATGTAGAAAAGCGGCAGCGTTGTCGAAGAAGGGTGGAGGAGGTGACCTGTGGATAACCGGGAGAGGAGAAGCGGCAGCGTCGTCGAAGAGGGATGGAGAAACTGACCTCTGGATTTCCGGGCGAGAAGCGGCAGATTCGTCTAAGCGCAAAGGAGAAAGTAACCCGTGGATTTCAGGGGCACCAGCGGCAGCGTCGTCGAATAGCAGTGGCGAAGATGGCCTGTGGGTTTCCGGGAGGGCGGCGGCAGCATCGAGGATGAGTAGTGGAGAAGACGGGCTGAAGATATCCGGGAGAGCGGCGGCAGAATCGTCGAAGCGTATTGGAGGAAGTGGTCTGCGGGTTCGATGGGTTGGCTGCCATTTGTTTTGCGTTGAGTGTACACTGGCGACACACTTTATTCGAGCTCGGCTAGTCCCACGAATTCGGATATACCCGGGTGTATTGAGGTTTGTGACTGTTTTCTGTTCGAGTGCATTGAGGTATTTTCCAGGCAGGGATTGAAGCATTTTATTCCCGCTGGCTGCAATACTGCACAGTATATATATATACTGCATTACAATTCATGAATTTATGCCATCTGGTAGACACGCGAAGCATTGCAGCCTATTAAATCCTAATCATTATCATTTAACAGATCAGCCGCCCGTCAGCCAGGCATGAACCCAGGCTGGGAAGGCAAACGCAACGGGGCTTGTCAGAGGTGAGGAGCGGCGCATTCCAGGTATCTGCCAGGTACATACTGGGTATTTGCTCGAATAAAGTGTGTCGGTGCAGTACATCACCGTATTTCTTCTTGACATAATAAGGCTGACGTCTATTAAAACCATTAGCCTTTGGGGTCAGCAGAAGGTTTTCTTTATTGGCCTTAGCCTGTCGCTTTGGCCTTGGTGTGGAAACGGCTAACGCCTTTTGCTTTTTCTGTGTGATAGGCACAGCAGAGGCGAGTGGATTTCTGCGTCCGTAGAATCGGGGTTGATCCATGGAAGCAGATGGCACAATGCAGTATCTGGACAAGGGCAAATTCAGATAAAGATCATCGAGTGGTGGGCTATGCAAAGTGTGTAACCTTTTATGCATGGCGACGATGTACAGGTGTTGAAAGTGGGAGTACTCTGATGTGAGTCATTAACGTATAAATACACCATCCATTTTGTGGATTCACTGCACATTGAATACACATCAACTAAACATCGAATATACATTCTTGTGTTTGTATTTCTTTCTACTCGCAGCAATGCCTGTTAAAAAGATTTCAAAGGATCTCAGCATGCGAATTAAGGATATGTACACGAGCGGACACCGAATTGCAGATATCCAACGCTGGTTTGCTACTTCTGGCCTCGTTGTGCCATCAACCACCGTGAGCTATCATGCATACGGAAAAACCAGACAACGCACGAGGACACCAACGGTAACTAACGCGTAAGTATATTTACATAACTAAATGTATTTTTTTTTAAAGTATTGTACTGTAGATCTACTAGTGTACTGTAATAGTGTACTGTAGATCTACTGTATCTAATTTTATAGTTATTTCGGTATATTTATATAACAATGGTATATGTATATTTTTTATATTGCTGCATATTAATAGAACAATATATTGTGTACTGTAGATCTACTGTATCTAATGTTATAGTTATTTTGGTATATTTAAATAACAACAGTACAGTATATGTATATTTTGTATATTGCTGCATATTAATAGAACAATATATTGTGTACTGTAGATCTACTGTATCTAATTTTATAGTTATTTCGGTATACTTATATAACATTGGTATATGTATATTTTTTATATTGCTGCATATTAATAGACCAATATATTGTGTACTGTAGATCTACTGTATCTAATTTTATAGTTATTTTGGTATATTTATATAACAACGGTATATGTATATTTTTTATATTGCTGTATATTAATAGAACAATATATTGTGTACTGTAGATCTACTGTATCTAATTTTATAGTTATTTCGGTATATTTATATAACAACGGTACAGTATATGTATATATTTTTATATTGCTGCATATTAAAAGTACAATATCTCATTGTATACTATTTTTACTGCAAATGATGTGCTGTGCTTGTGGCCTACTGCACTGTAACTTACCGGATTGTTGTTTTTCTGTACAATGTAGGGAGACAACTCTTCTGGTCGACAAAATAAGTGAGGAGAATGATGAGACGAGTGCATTAAAGGTCAAATACACTCTGCAGGAAAATCCCAATCTCACTGTATCCGAGACCAGCATAAAAATGATGAGACGCAGAATTGGATGGAAATATGGACGTGTGAGGTTAGTACTGGACAATACAGGAGGTAAAAGTGTTGTTTAAGAAACTGTACTGTACCTCTAAAATTAATTATTCCTTGTCATTACAGACCGTACCCATGATAAGGGACGTTAACAAAATCAAAAGAGTGGTCCAGGCCCAGGCATGGATCGACAGTGGGGAAACTTTCCAGGATTGCATCTTCACTGACGAGTCTACTGTATCGCTGGAGAGATTTGCCACCTTTGAATTCCACAAAAAAGGTTGCATATCTATGAAGCCGCGGCCAAAACACCCAGTGAAGATGCATGTGTGGGGTGCCATCTCTAGGCGTGGACCAGGATGCATTGTCATCTTTGAAGGTAAAATATGTAAAATATAATGTAGCCTTATGCACTATACTGTACTAGTGTGCAGTTTTTTGAGCACTTTTCTTTTCTTGTTATAGGAATCATGAATAAAGCTTTCTTCCAAGACAAAATTGTGCCTGAGATTGTGGAATACATCACACGCGAGTTCCTGGATGGTCACCGTTTCTACCAGGACAACGATCCGAAGCACACCGCGTCAACAGCGCATATCCTTGAGCGCGGTATCAACTGGGTGAAGATGCCAGCGGAGTAAGTGCGGTAACCGTGTCTCATTTTTTTCCCACTGTTTTTACTGTGTACTGTATCTCTTAAACTAATTGTCCTTTTTTTCCAATGACAGATCGCCAGACTTCAATCCGATCGAAATGGTCTGGCATCAGCTGAAGGACCATATCCGAAAAGTCGTGAAACCCTCCAAAAAGGATGAGTTGGCGAAAGGCATACTGAGTTTTTGGAACGATGTTCTCACCGTGGAACGATGCAATAAATATATTGACCATATTGCGACTGTGTTGCCCATTGTGATTGCGCGTAATCGGCAAGCATCAGGAAGGTAGTATGGAATACTGAAGCACTGTACTGTAGTATTGTAAGTACAGTATGATACAGGTAAGTATGGCAAAGAAATGACATAATTTCAAAAGGCAGTTCATCATAATAATTTGATCCCTACACCCCCAAATACAGTACATAAAAAGCACACAAATCAACCATGTGCAGTCAAACGCACAGGGTCGCAGTCAAAAGCTACAGCACAGATTGAATATCGTAATATCAAGATGGTTTTTGCAGGCTTGTGGAGAAAACAAAAATAAAAAAATGAAAAAAAAATGTATTTTTATTTTTTTGGTCACTCACTCAAGCAAGCAGTGGTGGGTGAAGTTACAGGCGCATGCGCAGTAATCAACTAGCTCCCATCTCAAAGAGTATTACACACAGGCGCATAGAGAGGTGATGCTCTGCTAGGGACTGATTAAAAACACAATGGCAAGCGTTTTATATTTATTTTTTTTGTTCCTGATAAAATAAATATTTATTTACATTCATGCTAATGATAATCATTGACAACAACCCCCCCCCCCACACACACCTACAGTACACCAAAGAAAAAGAGTGAATGACAAAACAACATGAATCAGTTAATGGTTTTTTTAACTCTCAATTATCACAATGCTGTGCAAATCAGATTTACATATCAAATTCGAGAAGGGATTTTTCCAAAGCGTTACCGTAAACAAAGCCTCAAAGGGTTGGAGGGGGGGGGGGTTGGGTGAGTCATGCTCAGTAATCAGCTAGCTCCCATCTCAAAGAGGATTACATGCAGGCGCAGTGAGGTGACGCTCGGCTAGGGACAGATTAAAAACACAATGACAAGCTTCAGAAAATGAATTACTCTGTGGAGGTGTCTGTCGATAAGAGTTTCAATTCCTTGAGTGAGCCTTGTGTGTGTGCGTGGGGGAGGGGGCTACAGGGTACAGCTGCATGAAGTTCAAAGATAATGACATACTTTAATTTCAAAAGGCAGCTCATCATAATAATATGATCCCTAAACACTCAAATACAGTACGTAAAAAGCACACAAATCAACCATGTGCAGTCAAACGCACAGGGTCGCAGTCAAAAGCTACAGCACAGATTGAATATCGTAATATCAAGATGGTTTTTGCAGGCTTGTGGAGAAAATAAACATTAAAAATTGAGGAGAATTTTTTTTTTTTTTGGTCACTCACTCAAGCAAGCAGTGGTGGGTGAAGTTACAGGCGCATGCGCAGTAATCATCTGCTGTCAACCAGGAATGTGATTGAAACCAGAAAGACACACGTTCAAAGGAATGATGTGGGAGAGATGTACTGCACTGTAGATAAGATAAGAAGTTGAAATACCCTGCAGTGCAGTAAATTATCCTGTGTGTGTGCGGGGGCGAGCGAGGGGAGAGCGCTGTACTGTATATGCCGAAATGTGACACTGTTACAGTACTGTACACGCCTATGTGTTTCAACAATTTTTAAATGAGACATACAGTACAGCACTGCAAATGCATGTATACTGTAAATATGCAAATTTACCATTACTGCGCGCGCACATGCAGACATGTACTGACGTAGGTTGAACTGTTAAGGTATTAGACTTCCAAGACAACAGCTCGTGAACGCCCCCCTGAGATTTTAGACGGCATTGCAATATTGCAGACAGCGAGAATAAAATGCTAATATCACGAGCGCTAAAATAACGCAATTCACTCCGGACCAAAAAAAAAAAACGCATCTGACCGAGATTATCAGAGCGCTGCGGATACAGCCGATTTAGGATAAAGGTGGCCGCCACTGTAATTCGCCATATTTTTCCCCTCCCATTCAGATCACCAGATTTGAACCCTATAGAAGAGATGTGGCATGCGATGTAGGATCATATAAGAAAGGTCATGAAACCGTCCAAGAAGGAGGAATTAATTAAAGGAATAAAGAGTTTCTGGAACTACCTACTCACTGTACAAAAATGCAACAACTATATCAACAGATTAGCGGCGTTTTACCCGTTCTTTTAGAGCGTAATAGGAATGCCACTGAAATATAGTATGGTACTGTAATGTAGTAAGGTAAGTACAGGTACAGTAAGTATAGTACAGGTAAGTATGGTACTGACAATAACCTGTTTTAATATTAACACCAAGATCCAGGATCACTCCTAAGAACAAACTGATGCTACTAAATGAATATTAGCCAGTCCCACACCACAAAGCCAAGTCCATAAAGCACAAATTAAATGTCCATGAGCCTCTCTTCCGTTCACTATACCACACGTGTATTAATAATGTAATAATAACACCCCTTAGGAGTACATGGGTAATGACTAACACGGGTAGGGGCTAGTTGTGGTAGGGAGGAATGAATAGTAGTGATACCACCGTGTCTCCTATAAGGAAGCACAGGCTAAGTACACCGCTACCCTCCGCCACTGCCCTCCTACACCCGGTGTCAACCACGGACTCAAGAATCCTCTCACGGAGGTAGGGGAAGGGAGATAACTCACAGTCTTGACTCGCCGAGCTCCGGTCTGCGATGACGTCACTGGACTGTGAACCGGAAGAGGAAATCAGCGTGCTCCAGCCAAAGGTAAATTGTACAAAAATAGAAGGTTACGAGGCGGTTCACTGCTGGCGCTGGGGTATGAATGCTGACACGCAAAGAATAATAAAAAAAGTATTTATTTGTGCATATTACACAGAAATTCGCCACAGAGCCAACTCTGACGCGTTTCGTTCCTAGCAGGTACTCTTTGACAAAGTTCCTGCTAGGAACGAAACGCGTCAGAGTTGGCTCTGCTGCGAATTTCTGTGTAATATGCTCAAATAAATACTTTTTTTATTATTCTTTGCGTGTCAGCATTCATACCCCAGCGCCAGCAGTGAACCGCCTCGTAACCTTCTATTTCTGTTTTAATATTAGCCTTACTGTATATTAAAGGTAATTTAACATTAACCATTTTAAGTCTGCGCTTACTCTCCACTTTGTATATATTATACAGAATACAGTAGATACAGTATTTGTATTAGACATGTGTGTATTACCTATTATTTCTAAAAAAAAACAATATTATAGTTCACAGGTACAGTAAATTATAGTTTATTCGTTTTGTATGGCTGTCAGTATTGTTAAACAGTCAAGGCCTTCAATTCACCTAATCCTACAGCAATCGTTTTTTATTTCTCAGGAGATTCTGCACTACTGGAAGGGGGGGATGTCCAAGCTTATTGTACTGTGTGCATAATAACAGTCAATAGTTTGTCTTAATCCCCCCCTCTCTCAATGACAAAATAAATCCACGGTCGTTTACACCGGGTGAGGTGACAGCTAAACCCCATGGAATTAAAAACCACAATAGCCCAAGCCTGAAATATTATGTGTCTTTGTGTGTGAATGTGGGGGGAAGGGAAGGTGCAACTAAATAATTCCGTCTTTGTCTAATTCTGTGATGAGCATGCAGTAAAATGTAATCCTTGGAACTGTTTTAAAATTGAATAAAAGTTATCACTCCTTTGAGAACGTGTGTGTGTTTTGTATAAGGACTTGACATGATGTTGAGTGTATGTCTATTCAGCAATTGTGTGGGCATAGCAATTGAAAACAATGTACCCAAAATTGTGTTTTGATACTTAAATTATGAAAACGCCTAAATTTGATAACGTCTTCAGTGACCAAGGTGAATTTACAATGGATCACTTTGGTAGGTCTCTGATTTCCAGTGCCCGGGTTCTGGGAAGCAGGTCTTGGGGCCCTTCAGCGTTTGTTGCAGCTTCCATATGCTGTACCAGCTGCTGTTGAACCTGTGTCTGGTTAGCTGTTAGCTGTAGGGAAAACTGCTGCTATGCAGCCTGGTTTTCAGCCTCTCGCTGCAGTTGGGTGGCCTGCTGTTTCTGCAGTATCTGGAACTGCTGTTGCTGTGCAGCCCTGTTTTCAGCCTCATGCTGCTGTTAGGCGGCCTGTTGTTGTTGTTGCTGTGCAGCCTGTTGTTGTATTATTAGCTGTAATTGCTGCTGTTGCTCAACCCGTTGTGCGGCCTTGTTTTCCACCAGATACTGTATCAATTTTTCCATCTCCATTTTAATAACTTCAGGTGTGTTCTATATACTGACCAGAGGAGGCGCTCATCTCACTTGGGACACCATATGTGACGGAGCGGCCTTGTCAGTATGGTCAGAGAAGAGCTTACACACCACTTTCTTGCGATGAAAAGTGCTTTATTTCCCTTTCCAGGGAAGCAGGTTGTAATAGCACAGAGAATAAATCAATGAAAATAAATGGCATGCAAACAAAAACAATAGTCCTTAGTTCCAGGCACACAACAGCGAGTTCAGGCTCTCCCCTCAGCCAGGCTCTCTGCAACCTGTTTCCTCACAGGTTCAGAGGTAAAATGACAGCCTGGAAGAAATCTGCTATCTTCCTTTTAAACCTCCTCTTTCCAATCAGCTAGCAAACCTGCCAGCTAGGGTGTGGTTCCTTTTGTCTGCTTAAGTGAGAGAGTTTAACTTCTTGTATACTCCCTCACAGAGCTGCAGAGTGAGTCTGCAAGGAACGAGTACTTCCTCTGTGCTGGGCTTTCTCGGCTTTCCTCTCCTGTTGACGGAGGTCCATGTGAATGCATAGAGCGATGAGATCCTCTAATTCTGCAGGTCGTTCCAGTGCGGATAGTTCGTCCTTGAGATTCTCAGTAAGGCCTTGCCAAAATACCGCGACCAGACATTCCATGACCGGATAATTCTATCCGGTCTCTGTGGCGAGAGTCCAGACCTCGACTGCGTAGCGAGCCACTGATAAACTGCATTGAGAGATATGCAGGAGGGATGATCAAGCTATTACCTTGCATCCTGGAGTCCCGAAGACCCTACAGAGTTCCTGTGTGAATAAAGATAAGTTACACATGATGCCAAAGCCAGGGCTTCATCGGTTAACAGTGAAAGGATATATGCCACTTTTAATCGTAGAGACACAAACCGGGAGGGTGCCAGTTTGAACTGAAATTAACATTGGTTTAGGAACCAGCAACAGCCGAGTGGATCTCCGCCATGGATGTTAGGTTTAGGAAGTCGTGGTTTGGAAGCATAGTGGTTGGAACTTGGTTCCGGGGAAGCCGCTGCTGGGGAAACAGGTTAGTCGCTGCATGCTGTACCTTGTCTGCAGTGGATTGTACCATGACCTGGATCTGATCCATACGTTTATCTTTTGGTTCAGGTACTGTTCCAGTCTATTGAACAGGTTGGCATGCAGGGTCAGGACTCAACCCACCTCAGTGGGGTCCTTGTTTGCGGGGCTGAGCATACTGTAACGAGGGCTCACCACAAACTTGACGGAAATGCGAGTCAGAGGTGGTGATTTGGAAAATGCCATCCTGGAGCTGCGAGACCGCTTCCGGTGGGCAGGTTTATTATCGTGTAGCCAGGTCAGAGCACAGAGGTAAGGAGTGTAGATATACTCACCGAGGTCAAGGGTTGGAGAATGGAGAAATGTAGTGTCACAGAGACTTGAGTATTTAAAACTTTTCACCAAGATCATTCATTGAGCAAAACAAGGTAGAGAAATAAATTGTAGTTTATTCGGCTTAAGTCCGCAAACACACAATGGAACACAAAATACAGACACACTTACTGGGGGTCTGGGGTAAAAAACTAGATTTTACTAGGTGCAGGGCACTCTATTGGGAGAGTTCTACACTGACCGGGACTTCAAATCGGCAGAAAATTCCTGACACCACCGCTACGTTAGTTTCTGAGAACTTGGTCCCTCCTGACCGTGAGTCAGCATGATTCTCCTGGAACTCAAATCGGCACGAAATCTCAGCCTCGACTGCTACGTTAGTTTCTGTGAACTTGGACACAAAAGTCAGGACTTAGTCTCTGGCTGGCAGCCTTTTCAGGCTTGAAATCGAAGCCGGTTGCCTTCCTTTTTCACACAAAGCAACATTGAAAAGCCCTCCAATGCTCTTTTGGCTCTGACTCAAGGGAACTCTAGCTGAAACATAGAGGCAGAACTCAACAACCAATCAGCACGTGGGAACTTTCTCAAGCAGCCAATCAGAGCCAAGCCGGGTAGAAAAGCAAGCCTGCCACATACTCCCCCCAGCTATCCCAATGCCACCCACATCAGTTTGATTTGGACTGCAGGGACCCCCGCTGTGTTAATCCGATGGGCCATAAGGAATCTCACAGAAATGTTGAGGCATTTACTGTGAGATTGCCCCAGATTTTCCAAGGCAAGTGATCTAAAACTGGTGGCTCATCTGTAGTACTCCCTCTCTCCCCGCTAACCAAATGCCGTTCACACCTCTGGTCATCCTCTGGCTGCTTTGAACTCGATGTCCAGCAGACATGGGTTTGCACGGGCTACCTGTTTGGACATGAGTTCCGAATGTTTAAACACATTAAAAATAGGTTTGAATAAACTCTGAGTCTCAGGGAACCCCTTTAGCTACGTGGGAATATAGGCA
The DNA here is from genome assembly GCF_040206685.1 of Ascaphus truei. Taxonomy (NCBI): domain Eukaryota; kingdom Metazoa; phylum Chordata; class Amphibia; order Anura; family Ascaphidae; genus Ascaphus; species Ascaphus truei. The sequence goes on from NC_134484.1 coordinate 263,196,859, forward strand.
AGGATCTTGGGTTTGAAAACTAGGAGTCTGGGAGACACTGTATGGCCCCAGTGCAACTCTCCCGGGGTACCCGAATATAGTGCGAGTAAGCAGGGGAGAATTATAGGGCAACCAGTAACTTTGTCCCCAGACCTGCTGCAATCAAAATGACTTGCTTTTCACCCCAAACCCCCACCTAAGATTTAGACTCCCAAAGTTTGGAGTCTCTATGGTACAGGGAACAGAAAAGGAAATAATGTCTGCCTTATTTCCCCACACACTTTCCCTTTGACTCAGTTTGGACTCCTGAGTCCCCCCAACCTTATGTACCCCCCTTAACCCAGGGATTCCCTCAGCTAAAGTGATGCATAGTGATCCCTTTGCCTCATCTCCTTTCTGAGTTATGCTGAAGCAGGGCAGCCTAGTGGTGAGTCACGGTTATGTTTTAAAGGGGAAGTATTGCCGGGACAATGTGCCTACAGTACATGTATCCGAGGATCAAGCATGATTCCCGGACACATTTATTGGGGAACCGGTAACTTTGGACTCCAACATCCCTTGAAACTCATACACTAGCAATCCCTGCTAGATTGCATGCCCAGAAAGGGAAAAACACAAAACATGTGATTATTATAGACAGTACAATGCAATATTACAATGTTAATGGGCCCAACAGCTAACTCTCTTGAACCCTTATACACGGAGCAGGGGTACCCAAAACAAGCTTGCCCTTTATTTTATAGCCTGGTTACCACCCCCCCTGTCACAAGTACGTGTCACTTAACTGAGGTCGAGGTTTGTAAAGAGTTTAATGGTAGGGATCCAAGCCAAGGTCGAGGGTTGCAGAGTAGAGAGTGGTTGAAAACTCGATAAAGTGGTTCCAAACCGAAGTCTAGATGGAAGGTGGCAAGTCAAAGCAGAGTGCTTGTGAACAGGGTAAGGACAACTATGCTCAGACGATTTGCAGGAGGAATTTGCTGAGCCTATAAAGGAGGAACCGCCAATCAGATGAACGGCTGCACAGCAGAATATGATAATAGAATCAGGCCACTGGTTATCTGCTGGGCGTGGTCTGCACAGCAGGCACTAATGAAGCACCAGCTGTGCCGACGTCTGAATCAACTTGGGTCAGAGCCTGCGCTCAATCCTGACATCATGGGAAATGTCACGGGGTCAGAGCCTGTGCCCAAGCCGCACATCCTCTCTTAACCCCAGGATTCCTGGTGCACTTGGAGTTGTAACTCCATTCCATATACATCAGACGTGTGGCGACACAAATGGATGACCAGAAAAACACTGTAATGTTGTGCTCACCACAAACAATGGGTATAAACGCCACCAACAGCCACAGGGGCATGTCTGGAGAGTGGATGGTCAGGCAGCCAGGTCGGATGGAGAGGTTAGAGTAGTCTTGATACTTGCCGAGGTCTGAGGTAGGAGCCAGTAGAATGGACAGAGTCCGACAGCCGTGGTCACGGGTTGGAGATAGTAGAAATGTAGAAGTCCGTAAATCGTGGTCAGGATTGGAGAGATGCGGAAGGTCAGAGGAAAGCCAGGGTCGGTAAGCCAGAAGTGCGGAGTCCAAGGGTCAAGCCGTGTCGGTACCCAGGAGATCAGTCTGAAAGCAAGACGAAGGTACATGGAGCAAGGAAAGGCAAGGAACCAGGAAGTGGTAGAACAAGCGCTACCAGGAACTATGCTAATCCAAAGTGCAAGTGGCAAAGCTGAGCATTTATGGGAGAGCAGGAGCAATGAGATATGAGGAGATGCCTCAGTGGAGGCAAGGATAGGTGGAGTTCTGCAGGAGACAGATGGGCGTGATGAGGGTAGTTGATGTGCAGCTGGGGAGCGGTGCACACACGTCATGTGTGCGCAGCCGCACAACACTGAAGCACCCGGTAAGCAGGGGTGGAGCCAGACTCCACGATGTCAACAAAGCTCCTCCGTGAGCGGGCGCTGTAGAGACAGCAGGGTTGCGCAAAGAAGCAGGTAAGGAGGGAGTGCACCGAGGGGGACGCGCTCCCGATTCCTGATCAAGCTGGGATCTGAGACTGTTCAAGACCAATGTCATCCAAATCATCGAAAGTGGCAGCCAAAATAATCCAGGAGATGGGGAGGATGGGTTCCTTGCAGTCTTCTGTAGCATCGTCCGTCCGTAATTGGTGGGAGAGAGTGTCCGCTTTTATATTCTTGGAACCGGGAATATAAGAAATAATGAAGTTGAAGCGAAAGAAGAAGCGGGATTATCTGGCTTGCTGGGATTCAAGGTGACGAGTGCCCTCAACATACATCAGATTCTTGTGGTCGGTTAGAATCGTGATGGGATTCTCAGTACCCTCCAACAAAGTCTCCACTCTTGTAGAGCCGTTTTAATGGCCAAAAGCTCACGACTGCCCACATCGTAGTTGTGCTCGGCTGGTGAGAACTTTTTAAATCCATAGCCAAACCCATTGCCGACACTATATAACCCAGGAAGGATGTACTAGACTGGTGGAACTTCTCTAACTTTGTGTACAATCGATTCTCTCACAGACATTGCAGAACCTGCTTCCCATGATCCGTGTGTTCGTGCGCCGACTTTCTGAAAATTAGAATGTTGTCCAGGTAGACGATGTCAAATCTGTCCAATAGGTCCCGGATCTTGTTGACAAAGCTCGGAAAAATGGCCGGATAATTACACAGTCCGAATGGCATGACCAATGACCAAGTACTCAAAATGTCTATCTTGAGTGTTAAATGCCGTCTTCCTTTCGTCGCCCTGGCGGAATCGGAAAAAAATATACGCTCCTCTTAAGTCAAGTTTGATGACAATGTTTGCCCCCTTCAGATGGTTGAAGAGCTCGGAGATGAGAGGCAACGGGTAATGATTCTTCACCGTAATTTTGTTCAGTCCCCGATAGTCGATACACGGCCTGAACGATCAGTCTTTCTTCTTCACGAAAAAGAAGCTAGCCCCGACGGAGGAGGACGAATTCATGATGAATCCCCTCTTCATATTCTTCTGGATGTACTCTTTCATGGCATGTGACGGGCAGCAGCTCGATGGGGCAATCTAAGTAACACTGTGGTGGCAGCTCCTCAGACTGGGCTTTGTCGAAGACATCACGATAGGTTGCATAGACATTCGGTAGGCCGAATGGAATATCCTCGGGCGGTAGAGCGATACCGGACAGGGTCTGGAGCTGTAAGGAATTGGGGAACACGTTACCTGCTGCTCCACACAACTCTGCGCCACTTACAGAAAATGCGCGGACATGGAGGACTTTCTACTCCACCATAGAGCTTGGCTCAGCCCCCCCACGTGACACGCTCCATCACATGCGGCGTACACACGTGATGTCGTGCACCACTCCCCAGCTGCGAGGCAAGACTGCTAAATGTCTCACACCTGTCTCCTGCACCTTACAGCCGTGCCTCCGCTCCTCCCCTCACTCCCATTCGTGCTTCATTGCTACATTATCTCAGCTGTCTTACTAATTTTTTGCTGAGCATAGTTCATGGTAACTTCAATAGGTAATATGCAACGCAGTTCCAAAATTCCATGCTCAACTACAGTATATGGCATCACTATATGCATAGGTATAATGAAGTCTCCAATATACATCAGAATAACAGGGAAAAACCACTCTCTTGACTCATGTGTGAACCGTGTCTATATATTACCTCCTAAATATGTGGGGGACCTGTATATAGGTAGGGTCAGTGATGAATATCTGACCACCTAGTTACAGTAATGCACGTCCCCCTGGAGGAAGACACTAATGGTATGTAACACCCAGACCGTGGTGAATGGAATGGGGTACTCACGGTTTGTGAGCTGGTAAATCCTTGAGCATGCGTCACGTTTGTAGTAGAGCAGGAGAAAATTCCTCAAGGGAAGATAACGGAGCACAGCAGCGAAAGGAGGAGGCTAGACACCGATGTATAAGTAAAAATCCTTTAATCCATGGTAGACATCATGGGATGTGGGATAGATAAAAAAACTCTTACGCGGTTCCGGCCGTCACCCTTTATCAAAAAGAATATTTTACAGACTGCAACAAATTAAAAACAAACATTGAGACAGATTAAATCAAATTAAAAGCAAATGAATGCACTTCATTCTATAAGACTGCTTGCTTTTAATTTGTTTTAATCTGTCTCAATGTTTGTTTTTAATTTGTTGCCATCTTTTCTTTGTGTGTTCACTCTGCTTGACACACTGCTGTTGCGTGGCTGATGTGTGCTGCCCCCGTCTAGTAGTCAGTTCATTCATTCAATTGGTTCAGGGGTTGAGCCAATCAGATTGTAGTCTGGCGATTTTGCGCCATTAGAATTACATGACACAGATCAGATGGAGGCTGGGGGACTCCTATATAAGCGGCCGCAGACGCAGTCTGTAAAATATTCTCTTTGATAAAGGGCGACGGCCCGAAACGCGTAAGAGTTTTTTTTATCTATCCCACACCATGATGTCTACCATGGATTAAAGGATTTTTACTTATACATCGGTGTCTAGCCCCCTCCTTTCGCTGCTGTGCTCCGTTATCTTCCCTTGAGCAATTTTCTCCAAGTTCATGGTAACCTTGTGTTTCCATGTCCCTGCCTTGTGCCTTGTGCTTTAATCCTTGTTGCTGTTTATTTCTCCTGTATATCGATTTGGCTTGACTTTAGGACCACTCTCTGGATTACCGACCCTGGCTTGCCTCATACCATCTGCACTTCTTTATTCCTGTCCACGGCAATCGGACTAACTACCTTCCTACTGGCTCCAACCCCTGACCTCGGCACTCCGGACACTGACTACTCTTCTGTCACCTACCTACGACCTCGGCAAGTATCCAGACTAACCCACTCTCTCCAATCCAGACCCGGCAATCTTGACTAGCCATCCTCCAGGCGCGCCTCCGCTGTTGTGGGTGTGCAGTTTAATACTTTCCCACCTCAGTACCAGGGTCCCGCCTTGTTCGTGGTGAGCGCAAGCGTTACAGGAACACCTCCAAGCAAGTCTCCTTACAATGGGGGCTCCAGCGGGTAAATCAAGACAATGTCTAATCCAGCAGAGGATTATACTGTTGCAGCCAGGACAAGCCCAGAATGACACTGACGGATGGCGAGGGGATAACATCAATCCGTATCTCCTCCGTATGATCTTTGCCTGTCCTTAAGCATATCAGGACCGCCTCCAGGGAGATGAACGCTGACTGTATTGGCCTACCGTCGATCACCTCTAAACCAACCGGGACCTGATTCTTAATAAGAGGGATTCGGTTCCTCTCGACGAAGGCCTGATCAATGAAATGACTGCCCGTGCCGGAGTCCTAGAAGGCCTGCATCTTTACCATGAAGGATCTCCCCAGAAACTCCACAGGAAGAATGAGCCAAGTCGGTAGGTCCAAAGGAAAAGAGCAGAGTGTTCCCAGTGTGAATCTCCCGGATCTCACAGGGAAGTGGGATTTCCTGACATGTTGAGACATTGGAGGGCCCGATGTCCGGCAAGGCCGCAATTCATGCAGAGACCTGTAGTTCGCCTGTGGTGCTTCTCGCTGGATTAGAGCCTTCTACCTCCCAGGCATTAGTTCCTCTGGTTCCAGGAAATCAATGGGGATAGACAATACCAAGCAAGGTGGAAAGGAGCGGACGCCTCTTCAGGGCTAAGCTCTTGTGGAACTGTGTTCCTGAAAGCTCTGGTCCAAGCGGATGCAAAGGGCGATGAGATCCTTCAGCTCCACTGGCCATTCAAGTGCGGAAAGCTCGTCCTTGATGTTTTCGGCGAGACCCTGCCAGAAAACCGCTGTGCGTCCCTTGTTGTTCAAGCCGGTCTCGGCGGCGAGAGTCCGGAACTCGATCAAGTAGCGTGCCACTGATCAGGAGCCCTGTGTAATGTGCAGTAGAGAAGAAAACGCTGTCACATTGCGTCCCGGTGTGTCAGAGACACGCTGGAGTTCCTGCGTGAATAGAGAAAGATCATTAGCGAGGTCCTATCTGTTCTCCCAGATAGGTGATGCCTAGGCCTCATCCGTCAGAAAGGACATAATGTATGCCATACAGGACCGCTGTGAAAGGAACCAGGAGGAAGACAACTCGAATTGAATCAAGCACTGGTTGAGGAAACATTGACAGAGGACTGGATCCTCACCCTAGCAGTTGGAAGTCGGATGTTGTGGTGACTAGTCTCGGTGTCAACGTCGTGGTGGGAGCAGGGGATGCTGATGCGGGTGATACCTGAGCCGGTGCGGCCTGTACGATGGCCTGGAGTTAGTCTATGCTTCTCTCATTCTGGTCTAGGTACAGTTCCAGTTTATGAAATAAGCTGGCGTGCAGGGCCAGAACTTTTCGGTGTTTGCGGGGCTGAGCTTACTATAATGGATGCTCGCCATAAGCTGGATGGAACGGCGAGGCCAAGGTGGGGATGCTGTATGTAAACACCGACCTGTAGCCACGAAACCAGGTCCGTATGAGGGACTCTTAGTCTTGTGTAGCTGGATCGGGGAAGGAGAAGGCAGGATAGTCGTAGGCAAGCCAAGGTCAAGGGGTAGAGAGATATAGTCAAAGAGGTCACTCCCCGGGTCAGGGGTTGGTGAGAGCAGAGTAGTCAAGAGTAAGCTGGGGTTGAGGATAAGAGATTGCAGTGAAGTCAAAGGTAAACTAGACAAGGCAGAGACAAGGCAGAGTGACCAGCACACTTCACAAAGGTTTATGCTCAGCCAACTTCCTGATAGATGGGCTGAGCCTTAATAGCAGGTTAAGCCAAATCAGGCTCCGGGAAGCACAGCATGCAGGAATCAGGCAGGAGCCAATCAAGCGACTGGAGATTGACGGGGGCGGAGCCTGCGTCTGATCCGCACACTTGCCAATACACCCACTGATTGCCATTGTAGTTACATATGCCCTCAATGGGAGCACAGTTAACCCCAGTAGCAATGAATTGCCACCTTACTACCCACCCTCTCTACCCCCAACAACCCCCTCCCCCCTCTGACACATGCAGTACAGTAATGGGCAAAATCCCTATTATCCAAATTTGGATAATAGCGTATTTTCCCATTAAAAATAAAACATTATCCAGCCAGCATATAGTAAATTAAAGTTGTTCTTACCCCTGCCATGATGAATGCCACCCTCATCCTCATCTTCTTCCTCCTCGTCATCCGTGGGCCGCAACATTAAAATTAAAAAACTAACTACTGTCCACTAACCCCTTAATTACCTTAGCAGTTATTAACTGCTATAATAATTAAGGAGTTAACATCCCTCAATACCTAACCACCCTCCCCTGGTCAACTACCCCTATCCCCCACCCTGTCTACCCCATCAACAAACATACAAATGTGCAAAAGCACTAGTAGCCAAAAATAACTAATAGCATGTTTGCCCATTTGTTTTAAAAACCAAATAAATACACAATAAAATAACATTTACATAACAGTACAATACATTACAGTTACACATTAGCCAATAAACCCATTGATTGTCACTGTGGTAAACCATACCTACAATATGGTCAGGGATTTCCATAATGGCAATAAATGGGCAACCTAAAAACAAACAACCACAAAATAAAATACATTACATTTAAATAAAAACAAACATTTGCCAAAAAATGGATTGATTTTCAATGTGCTTATCTATACCCTTAAAGGGGCATAGATAAACACATTGCCAGTCAATGGGCATCCTAAAAAAATACACAATTAAACAAAATGCAATCAATGTGTTTCTTACCTTGGTCAAGTATGATTGCTACTATACACATGCAAACTCACTCAAAATGTGCTCAAAATTGTCGATAAATCACTTATAGCCCCATAGTATTCAGGGAGCCATACTGTACATTTCAATATACAAAACATAGTGTCTGTACCTGGGGAAACACCTATCACTGTGGCATTGTGTATTTCCATTTTTTTATTTTGTTATGCTCTTTATGCACTTTGTTTTGTGTACAGTGCAACACAGTACATGTCATCTTTATTCCTAATAAATTTATATTTTCTCTAACATATACTTTTGTGGTCTAATTTTAAATTTTTCAGCGTAGGGAACCCCTTTTTCTATACAGTTTAGGTCTGGGGGATTACAAGGGATCCCCATTTTTTCCCTTCACACCATTGTTTACAATTCTGAATTTCCATACATTGGTGGATCTTCTGTCACCTCTGTTTCTCTATACATTACATGCATTATACATTACTGCTTGTTATGATGCCATAAAATTCCTAGTGTGCAAAAAAGCACTCCATAAATGCAGCATGTCCCACTACTATACTAGTTTATAAGTTAGTGAGAAAAACTGATATTTTTTTCCATTAGAAAATAACTGTCTTTGTATCAACAATAAGCCTGAATTATATATACTTGTGCCTTTCAGTTGTGGTGAGGGGCAGCATTGAATTCATTATAAACAGAGTGTTTATTATTTTTTATTCGCAGTGTTAAATTTTTTTTTTCTTTTATTCATTCTTCCCTGGTAAAATTGTTAGTTGTTGTGGGCTAAATTCTCACACAGAGTTCAGCTTGGGTAAAAAATGGGGAACTGTTGAATACCGCTGTCAGATTCTTGTATTCAAGAGGATAAAATTGCATTTTAGAAGAAAATGACTGTAAATCTTTTCCTCATTAATAATGCAGTTTATCTATAAACTGACACACTTAAGTATTCCTGCAACAAATAAAAACGAAGCACAGTGTATGTCTTCTATTATTATAGTATTACATTTTCTAAACCACACTAGGAAGTCTAAATAATATGAAGCTAAGGTTCATGTATTAACACGTCGATTCATCTTTAACATTGTGTATACCCAACCTATAAATATACTTTTTTATGCTTTTCAATACCATATCAAAGTTATGCTGCTGGGATTGAAATATGCTTACGTCTTTCACAGCTATTTGACTGTGAAGGGGTCAGTAAAACAGAACAAATGATGAGTGCTTTCAGAGTCCAGCACTCACACATCACTCTCAGAAATCCATTTCAGTGATGAATTGGCTAGAAGTGAATATATTGTTGGAAAGAAATGGCCCACATATACTAAGCAGTCTTTTGCTATATGACACCTTCCGAGACTGGAAGACACCTTAAAGTCCGTTGGCTTGAAAAAATGCCCCAATATTTAGAATATTTCAGTGACAATATAACACTAACTGTGAATTCGCTGATTACAGTATTTCCTTGTACAACATACTGTATTACGTATATGTCACATGACATCAACTGAAAACATTTAGGGGGCTTACAGTATAAATCAGTCCCATGTTTGCAGGGGCGGATTACCCAATATGTTTGGGCTTGCCTCGGTGGGCCGGTGCGTTGAGCGTGCTACAGCATGCCGCAGCAATGTCCCACAGCACGCCCACACGCAGGCCCACAGGCAGGCCCACACACACGCTATGCGCCGGTGCTGTGGTATGCATTGTGGGGTTACAAATGCCCCGCCCTCTTCCCCACAACAATGAAACTTATTGCCGGGGGAGAGAGCGGGCCCTCTGTAAGACTTACCTTTTCCGGTGCTGCCCTCCTCCATTGACATTATGACCCCAAGTTGTCATGGTAGCATGATATCACATGGCAACGTGTTGCCATGACAAAGCGCCATCATGTGACATCACATGATGCCGCTGGAGGACAGCCGGCAGGTAAGTAAAATGCCCCAGGCCACATTTCACCTCCAATCCGCCTCTACCTATAGCACACATTGGGCACTGCAAGTAACTTAGCATATAAAAGTAATTTTGGTAGCATAACATTAACAGATTCAGGGAGTAAAATGTGTGTAGAGATATTTGCAACATTACTAATCTATGAATGATCACGTTTTTAATGATGGTTTCTAGTCATGCACAATGGTGAGTAAACAGGCCTATCCAGCACTAACGGTTTTATGGTAGTGAAATAGAATATTAGCAAATATGTATACTGTAGTTTAATGAATACAACATCATTTCATGCACATTCTAAAGTGATGACAAAACGCAATTTTAGAAACGCCTTCCCCCTTGCCTTTATTTGAACTGGGGAGTCCCCCACGGTCTCGCATTCTCCAGTGTTCCCAAAATATTCCCTTTTAAAGCAGCTTTTCAATCAAAATCCTTTGTGTTTTTTTTAATAAACCAATGGTGTAGTATTAGATAATACTGCATTTCCCCCCACTCTTTATTCCCTTTGTAATGATGTTTAATGTATTAAGCTTCATTGAGTTGCTACAGTTCTTTAGAAAGTTACACCACTTTCTCTTTTGCAGTATTGCACCACGTAAGCAGGATTGTCATCGATCAATCACGGGAGAACGGATCTATTGACATCTTAGATAATTGCATTGCCGTAAAGGAAAGGAACTGCTGCATGTATTAAAACAAAACAAAAAATCGAGCAGGAGAAAAAGCTCCCAGACATTAATATTTACCAGAGAGAACAACATGCCCTGTGGGGTTAACTTCTGTCCGGTGGCTAATAGGAAGCAGTAACATTCTGAAAAGGGACACCCAGGTAAAGTAAACACACAGGAAAAGTAAATAATAAAAAAAATGTCAAAAAACTTCAGCATCTCAGATTATTGCTTTAAAGGTTCCGAGATCAATTGAGTAAAAAGCATAGACATGGTTTTAAATTTAAATTAGAATTATATTTAACCTTTTAAGCCATAGAGAAAACTGGCATTTTCACCCTTATCTAATGTCACGGAGCTTAATGGAAAATGTGCTCTCCTGTTCAAATCAGTAAAGATCTCTTCACTGCATATTACTTATGCAGCCAGGATGGTGGAGTACTGTACAAGCCGCCAGGGCCGCCGACAGGGGGGGACAGAAGGGACAAGAGTCCCAGGCCCAGTGACTGAGGGGGGCCAGTGGACGGCAGTGCAAATTTGCCCTTGCCCTGACCTCTGGCCAGGCCCGGCTGCCGGTTGCGGCCGGGCCACAGCTCTCCATCATAAGCAAGGCCTCTCGCTCACTATGTGTCCCATGCCGAGCATCCAACCTCTGGCGGCACGTGATGGGCCCCTCTGACATCAGCGTGCCAGAAGTAAGCTGGGTCTCAGCTTCCGGTGCATGCTGACTTTGGAAGCTTGGCGTGGGACACAGAGTGAGGAGGCCTACAGCTGATGGAGAGCTGGGGCCTGGCAGACACCGGCCACAGGGCCTTGCCTGCCCAGAGTTCAACCCCAACTTGCAGTGCAGGCCGCCAGACCCCCACAGCCACCGGGCCTGGCCGACCATCCCCAAGTTAAGTGTACTTTTTAAATATGTATGGGGGGGGGAAATAGAGCCCTAAGCAGTGCCAGCTGCTCCCCCCCTGCAGCACACACACAGAGAGAGAGAGAGAGAGAGAGAGAGAGAGAGAGGCAGCAGCTGGAGAGTGGCAACCCCCCCCTAGCCACCGGCAGCACTAGCCCCCCAGCCACCGGCAGCACCAACCCCCCAGCCACCGGCAGCACACCCCCCTCTCAGCCAGTGGCAGCACCAACCCCCCAGACATTGGCAGCACCCCCGTCACCAGCAACAGCAGTCCCCCAGCCACCAGCAGCACCAGACCCCATCCCACCTCCGGCAGCACGCCCCCCCCTATGTGAGTGCAGGGGAGAGCCTGGCCCAAAGCAGTGAGTGGGGTAAACTCCATCCATTGTGCTTCCATTACAAGCATCCAAGCCCAAATGACACTGATTGGTACAATATATTTTAAAGATAGGGTGACCAGATTTAGAAAAGTAAAAACCGGGACACATCAAAAATATATATTTATAAAACAAATGACATCATCCCCGTTCCCTCTCCCACCCCTCCATTCTCGTTCCACCCTTCCCGTTCTGTTTCTCTTCCCATTCTCTTTATCTCTCTCCCCCATTCTCTGTCACTCTCCCCATTTTCTGTGTCTCTCTCCCCATTCTCTGTCTCTCTCCCCATTCTCTGTGTGTCTCTCTTCCCCATTCTCTGAGTGTGGGTCTCTCTCCCCCATTCTCTATGTGTCTCTCTCTCCCCCATTCTCTGTGTCACTCTCTCCCCCATTCTCTGTGTGTGTCTCTCTCCCCCATTCTCTGTGTGTCTCTCTCTCCCCCATTCTCTGTGTGTCTCTCTCTCCCATTCTCTGTGTCTCTCTCCACCATTCTCTGAGTGTAGGTCTCTCTCCCCCATCCACTGTGTGTCTCTCTATCCCCCATTCTCTGTGCATGGGTCTCTCTCCCCCATTCTGTGTCTCTCTCCCCCATTCTCTGTCTCTCTCTCTCCCCCATTCTCTGTCTCTCTCCCCCCCCATTCTCTGTGTGTGTCTCTCTCCCCATTCTCTGTGTCTATCTCCCCATTCTCTGTGTCTATCTCCCCAATTATTTATTTATTTATAAAATATTTTACCAGGAAGTAATACATTGAGAGTTACCTCTCGTTTTCAAGTATGTCCTGGACACAGAGTAAAACAAATAATACATGGTTACAAGTACAGTTACATAAATGAACAGGGTATACATTATATACAAGACATTGCGTGCACAGTTAAAGAAAATATATATTATGAGCGTATGAAACAGTTACAGACCAGGTTAAAATGTGAGACAGCCTTAGATTTGAAAGAACTTAAACTGGTGGTGGATGTGAAAGTCTCTGGTACTGCTGCGGCCAAGTTTATTCGAGCATTTGCCCGTTCTTGGCCGCAGCAGTAGCCTGACGCGCGCCCGAGTGTGACGGGCGCGCGCCGAAGCAGCGGAAGAGCGCCCTCCGATCGGGGCGCTCTCCCTACCGCTGCCGGGTCCGCCGGGTCCCCCGGAACCCCCTGCCGCTGTCCCGCGATCGTGGGACACCAGGGCTCCCTCGGGGAGCCCCTGGACGCGCGTGCAGGGGGCGCACGCTCCCGAAGACGCATGACCGCGCGTCTATGACGCGCGGCACGCCGAGGGGCGGCCACTAGCAAGCCGGGAAATCTCCCGGCTTGCGGTACCGACCACACTGCAATAAAGTGTGTCGGTACTGTAGGTTGTTCCAGTTTTGGGGTGCACGGAAGGAGAAGGAGGAACGTCCGGATACTTTGTTGAGCCTTGGGACCATGAATAGTCTTTTGGAGTCTGATCTCAGGTGATAAGTGCTGCAAGTGGTAGGGGTGAGGAGCTTGTCAAGTTTGCTAAGGTGGGTTTGAGGAGCCGAGCCATATACTATGTCTCCATAGTCAATAATTGGCATTAGCATCTGCTGTGCGATACGCTTTCTGACCAGGAGACTTAGGGAGGATTTGTTCCTGTAAAGTACCCCTAGTTTGGCATAGGACTTGGTTGTCAGGTTATCAATGTGCATCCTGAATGTTAAGTGGGAGTCAAACCATAAGTCCAGGTATTTAAAACTAGTGACAGGTGTTAGGGTGGTGTTAGCGTTGGTTCTAATCAGGAGCTCAGTCACTGGAAGCTTTACAAATTTAGTCTTGGTCCCAAATACCATTGTTACAGTCTTGTCAGTGTTTAAAAACAGTTTGTTTTGGGAAATCCAGTTTTCGAGTCTCAAAAAGTCAGACTGAAGTATGTGTTGAAGGTTAGAGAGGCTATGGCTGTGTGCATATAGGATTGTGTCATCTGCATACATGTGTATTGAGGCTTCCTTACAAGCTGTGGGAAGATCATTAATGAACACTGAGAAGAGTAGGGGCCCCAGAACAGAGCCTTGCGGGACACCACAGGTGATATCCAGGGGGTTGGAGTTAGAGCCTGAGATGGAAACATGTTGGGATCTTCCTGATAGGTACAGTAGGACTGAAACCAGTTTAAAGCATGTTTCCCTATTCCAGAGCTCTGGAGTTTGTTAAGCAGGATAGCATGATCAACTGTGTCAAAAGCCTTTGCAAAATCTAGGAATACTGCACCAGTGAGTTGTCCCCGTTCCATTCCACACTGGATTTCATTGCAAAATTTTAGCAGGATAGTTACGGTGGAGTGTTTGGGACGAAACCCAGATTGGAATTGGCTAGGGAAATTTGTCTTGGTACAGAAATCGCTTAATTGGGAGTGGACACATTTTTCCATGACTTTGGATAGAATTGGGAGAAGTGAGATTGGCCTGTAGTTTGAGACAGTGTTTTTGTCCCCACTTTTGAAGATTGGGACAACTCTGGCAGTTTTCCAGGTATTAGGGATATGGCCTGCAGACAGGATAGAGTTGACTATGGACGCAATTGGTTTGGCAATGGCTGGGGCACCAGGTCGTAGGAACCTAGATTGTAGTAATTCGGGTCCATATTGGCTGCTTAGTTTTAGTTTGAGGAGCGCTTGTATAATCTCCTCTTCAGGTACTGGGCCAAATTGAAAATTGTGGGCAGTGTTCGGAGGGGGTGGGACTGTAGGGGTACTCCCAGGATGAGATTCAGGTTTGTGGTTTGGGCTGCGTTTCGCTAATAAGTTAGTGGCACACCCCACAAAGTAATCATTGAATGCATTTGCAATGTCAGTGGGGTTTGTCAGAGTAATATCCCCCTTAGTGATATTACTTAGTTGTTGATGGTTAGGAGGCTGGAATATATTGTTGATAACCTTCCAGAAGTTAGCTGGGTTTGATGTATTCTGGTGGAGATTGTCAGAGTAATATTGTGCTTTTGCATGCCTTGTTTGCATTGTGCACATGTTCCGCATGCACCTGTAGTGATTGAGATCCTTGGTAGTGCCAGTTACTTTATAGCTTTTCCACAAGGCATCCCTGAACTGGTAGAGTGCTATAAGGTCAGGTGTAACCCATGGAAGGTGGGCCCCCCGTACCCTTATTTTGCGTAGTGGTGCATGGGTATCGCAGAGTTTAAAGAACTCGGATTGGAAATAGTCGAGCGCAGAATCAGGGTCGGGAATTAAATTGATTCTGTGCCATGGGCAGTTGGTACGGTCATCCAGAAACTGTTGTGGGTTAAAGTTTTTAAATGTTCTAGTGAGGAGAACTTTAGGGCTTGAATGGGGCGGTTTAATTTTTCTTACACAGTACACTATTGCATGGTCACTGAAAATATCAGGAAGGATGCCAGAGGATTGGATTCTGCTGGGGTTTGAGGAGAGAATCCAGTCTAGCAAGGAATGGTTATGCGATTTCAGGTTTATCCATGTGGGTTGGGAAATGAGTTGCGATAGGTTAAGTGACTTGAGTTGTATCTGGATTTTGTGGTTTTTAGGGTCAAGCCAAGTGAAGTTGAAATCCCCAAGAACTATCAGCTCACTCTTTTCATTCAGAGAGGAAATGGAGCCAAGAAATTGGGTGATATCAGTCAGGGATTGTCGAGGGGCTTTAGGGGGGCGGTAGATGCCAGCAAGCAAGATGGGCTTAGAAAAGGGGAGGCAGATTTTGCCAACTAGAATTTCAAAAGAGGGTGGGCTTGGTGGGCAATTTAACAGTGTAAATTGTAATGTGTCTGCAATATAAAATAACACCCCTCCTCCTCTCTTTGACCTATCTCTCCTAAAAATGGAGTATCCCTGAATGGCAATATTTGCATCAGGGGTTTTAGGGGATAGCCATGTTTCTGTAAGAACGATGGCTTTGGGTTTATGCATAAGGCACCATGCCCTTAGTTCGTCCAGTTTGGGCAGCAGGCTCCGGATGTTTATATGGGCGACAGATAGCCCTTTTTGGAATTTAAAGGGGGAATTCTCAGGGGCATGGGACAGAGCTGAAATGGGAGGACATGGGTTAGTATCAATATCACTTGCTAAAGAGAGTAACAGCATGAGTAGAAATTTGGGTAGTTGTTTGCAAGTTGTAAATTTGTGGTGTTTGCCATTTGAGTGAGCAGTGGTTGGTGTGCTGGTTTTTAGAGTTCTCCACCAACATTCAGTAGATAGTGCAAGGCTTCTGAGTAGTCCAGGGTGTATGGTGATGTTGGGCGTGGGCCCGGATGGAGGAGTTTGTAGTGGGTAGAGGGAGTAACATCTCCATGAGGCCAGGAGAAAGAAAAAAGTTAAAATACATAGCAGGTTCAAGATGCCAGAGGTAGGCAGTGCTGCAAGGAGCTGTTGTGAGCAGAGGGAGTGTGGGCAGACTAAAAAGCAGGTGTGTGCCTGTTCCTTGTCAAATGTTTAGCTGTATTGCAATGCTAGAGTCAGTTCAGGGTTTCAGTGTATTGTGCAGTCAGTTTTGGGAGAGACTGCAGTAAATAAGTTGTAAAGGGGTGGGGGGTTTAAATAGGCAGGTTAAACGCTTGGGATCATAGTGAGATCTGATAAGCTTACCGTTTGTTGTCTTGAGTAAAAGAGTTTGCAGTAGATCCAGTCCCCAGTCACCTCTAGTCAAACTATAGTCTAACTGTATTTATCACTTAAAAAGCTCACTTTAAATGCCTCACTGTCTAGTGCCTAATGCAGTTCCTGCAAAGATGCAGGAAAGGTGTTGGTATTATACAGATAAAAGCAGTCATATGACCCTCCCCCTCCCCAATAAATCAGCTTGTTCCAGTTGGTCAATTAACAGCACAGAGTTAAGAGGGGAAAAAAAACACTTTTTAAATTCAAACATACTAACTTATATCAATTCTACAAGGCCAGAGTCAGTCTGTCTTTTACACAGGATTTGCACATCAGGAACATACTTATATCAATTCTACAAGGCCAGAGTCAGTCTGTCTTTTACACAGGATTTGCACATCAGGAACATACCTGTGAAGAGAATGCAATTAGATCCATGTCATATCAGCTGAGGTTATTGGTCTTGCATGAAGAAAGTGAGTATATTAACTATAGTCTAACTGTATTTATCACTTAAAAAGCTCACTTTAAATGCCTCACTGTCTAGTGCCTAATGCAGTTCCTCAAAGATCTCTGTCTCTCTCTCCCCCATTCTCTGTATCTCTCTCTCACCATGCTGTGTGTGTCTCTTTCTCCCCATTCTGTGTGTGTCTCTCTCTCTCCCCATGCTGTGTCTGTCTCTCTCTCCCCATGCTGTGTGTATGTGTCTCTCTCTCCCCATGCTGTTTGTGTCTCTCTCCCCATGCTTTGTCACTCTCCCCCATGGCTCATATGCACAGCCTACTCACAAGATGTAGATAACAAACGGGCAATTGGAAACAATTTCTGGACGAGAAGAAGAACTCCTATTTCGGATGGGGTGAAGACCTCCAATCTCAGCAGAACAGTGGTATATGTAAAGAAGGAAAAGTATCCATAGTGCAGACCAATCTTAAAAAAACGTAACTTTTATAGGGCTTAAAAATGCACACTTAAAATAAAAACATTCAAATAATGCATGTATCACAACATTGTGACAAAAGAGAGTATGCTGTGGACATCTGGCTCACCCCCCGCCTCTGGTCTGCAATCGATGCATCAGTGGTCAGCTCTCTGCTTCACGAGCTCTCTCCGAGGTGTGCCGACACATCACATCACAATGTATCCTTGAACAAACAATATAAAGTCCCCAGCGCTAAAGTCCAAGATACCGTGATCTTATAGGCAGTCTCTGGTCTTTAAGATGGTAATTGGCCTTTTGGTATAGATGCTTCAGATGGGATAATGTCCTTGTAAATGGATACACCGTCTGGAATGACAGATACAAGACACACTTGATTGCGCAGCGTATTTCTGCAATCAGAGCCCTATCTGAGAGTGAGAGGAATACTACTCACATAATGGACGCCAATGCAGACAGTTGAGAGGATCTGTGCTTGCTCCCCTTCTCCTCTGCTCCTCTCACGAACCCCACGTGGAGACTGCTTGCTGGAGGCGACCTCAATCTTCAATGTCGTCAGGGGTTAACTCTTTGCGAAATCCCACCGATATGTGACAAGGATAGGCACAATATAGTGTAGTAAGAAGAACCTTCATTAAACTAAAAACACTTATAAATGATAAAAACACTCACATGGTGCAATACTGGACCGTATTGCTCAAAATGCCGTCCGCAGCTTGTATACCCTTCTGCCACAATGGAGAGGATCCCTGCACACTGACACGCTGTCGACTCGGCGTGTGACGTCAGTGCTGCTGGAAGCTCTCCCTGGGGTCAGGCTACGGGTGCTGAGATGGCTCAAAGGACTAAGCTCCTCCTCCCTTTTCCCTTAGTCCTTAAAGACCAGAGACTGCCTATAAGATCACGGTATCTTGGACTTTAGTGCTGGGGACTTTATATTGTTTGTTCATTGTATTTATCAGGTTTGGAATAACCTGTCTTTATTGTTACCTAGCCGCTTATTTCACAGTATTTTTGTTACTCACCGGTTGTTGCACTAGCAATTTTCATTGTATCAGCACATTTAGCACATACTGTTAGCACTCATCATTTTAGTGTAGGTTAGCGCTTTTGGAGGGGTTATCATTTTTGTTTTGTTCACAATGTATCCTTATATTAGTAAAGCAGGGGTCGGCAGCCTGTGGCTCCCAAGCCACATGTGGCTCTCTCAGGTTGCCGCTCACCAATTGCTGCACCTCTCACTGTGTGCTGCGGGAGGGGGGACGGCCGGCACTTGTTATGCCTCTATTTACTGCCCGGCATCTGCCCAGTTGCTCGGCTGCCTCCTGCATTGTCCCACACTGGGTCTCTCTGATGCCAACGTGCACCGGAAGTTCGATGATGTCACAGAGCAGCCCGGCGTGGGACAATGAATGGGCATGCCAGCAGCTTGGGAGATGCCGGGCGGAAAATAGAGGGCTAAGCAGCGTTTCATTACTCTTCCAATGTCTTCAGATATCCCTTTCTCACCCTATCTTATTTGCATCTATGTTTTTTTTTCTGCTTTCCTTAGCCATAGTTTCCTTTGTAAATCAGTATTGCTGACCTGAGGAAGAGAGGCGAACTCTCAGAAGCTTGTCCTGTTAGTCCAAATAAAAAAGGTATCACTTAATACTGACGTACTCATTTATTCTGCATTATCGCAACTGGACTAACATGGCTATTTCCGTTTTATATATATATATACAGCTCAACCCCATTATAGCCCGATCCGCTATAACGGGGATCTGCTTATAACGCGGTTTGAGCATGGACCCTAAATTAAAAAAATAAAAATGTTTGAAATTGTTTTTTTGCACACTGCACACTGCACACTGCACACTGCGCACTGCACACTGCATACACTGCATACACTGCATACACTCACTGCACACTGCATGCACACACTGCACACTGTAACTCACAGCACACACTGGGGGGGGGGAATCGGAGCGTGGCTGGCAGGGTGGTATCGGAGCGTGGCTGGCAGGGGGGTATCGGAGTGTGGCGGGTGGGGGGGGATCGGAGCTGGCTGGGGGGATCGGTGTGGAGCTGCTGGGGGAAGTGAGGCAGGCTGCTAGTGGAAGTGCGAGGGGACGTGTAGGGCTGCTGGGGGAGGTGTAGGGCTGGTGGCCACCTCTTCTCCCCTCCCCCCTATCAGGCACGCGGTGGCCATTTAAAAAAAAAAATAGCGCGCCTTCCGGTTATAGCGCAGTCGGATCAGGTGGCCCCCGAGTACCGCGCTATAACAGGGTTGAGCTGTATATAGATATATATATATATTCGGCAAGTGGCTAAAAACACTTATTAATCCTACGCGTTTCGTAGCTAAAATGCTACTCCTATCCCTGATGAAGTAGCGTCTTAGCTACGAAACGCGTAGGATTAATAAGGGTTTTTAGCAACTTGTCGAATATTTGTCTCATGAACACTGTTCCTGCATTATCGTAATATCCCTGGCAATAGATCCGGTGAGTCACTCCCCTAACGTGACTCAATGCGGAGGAGCGGCTTTCCATAGCGGAGCCACGGTGGATTGTGACCACTTCCTGTGAGTGAGTTTTCTCCCTGCGGGTATGCCTTCACCCTGCCGGGTTTAAGACTGGACTGCGGTGCTTAAGAGGAAAGTACTCTCTATTCCCAGCCATTATGGCATCTGCTGGGGTGGACAATTCTTCCCTGACGAGACGTGCACCACACGACTGAGTGATTGTGTGGCCAGCCATCAGTCGCAAGGAGGTCGAACGCTGTCCGGATAGAGCCTGGGAACTGAGAGATCCGATCTTGTCTGCAGTTTCTTCCGTGCCGTGTGGTAACCTTTGTGTTATAATCATACAATGTGTTTATCCTTTCAATTTGATATCCGCAGAATACTTACCCTATCTTTTTAATCAATAATAAGTTTGATATACTTCACGATTTGCGTCTTTGCGCTGTGATTTTTGTCTCTGTCACTACCTAAGGGCCTGTCCCTGTCGCAGCCACACTCTTACCAGGGAAATCGGGGCCTAGCTGGGGCCTAGGGAGGATGTCTGGCCTGGTTCAGGAGTCACAGATCCCTGCACACCTACACCCTCTGACTGACCTTCCGTTCTGAGCACGCCAAAACCTCTTCCTGGCTTCCCATGATCCTGGTGGCCCTATTGGCCGTTGCGACCATGTGACTGCATGCCCTATGCATGCTGGGGCTGTAGTCTCCGCGGATCCTCTTCTCTACTGCCGCATGCGCAACTTGTAATGGCCGCCGGCTGTCACCCTGCGCATGCGCGAGCCCTGTGCAAGATGGCGGCGCCCTGCTGAGTAGTCCACCGAAGCCTCCGGCCAGCCTGTCGCTCGCTGTACAGCCCGCAACACTACCTCCGCATAGAAGGCAATGGGGGGGGGGGGGGGGGCGGGAAAAAAGAGGACTGGGGAGCCATGTGGGACCTGGCTCTATATATATATATATATATATATGAAAAAAGAAAGAAAAAAACAGGCGCACACCTAGAGCATTAACGTAATAAAATATATATTAAAGGAACATAAAATCAAACAAATGCCCACTCACAAGAGTACTGCAAATAAAAGCATTTATGAGATTGGCTCTCATGTGCCAGCAACGCAGTCCTCTCAGTCCGGATCAAGGCAGCAGCATCCTCCCGTGACCCTCCTTCGTATAGTCGGTAGTAGAATCCCTCCCATTGGGTGCTCGGCGAAAAGAGCAACTGGAAATCCTCTGTGCCGGTAGCAGGATCGTGGGAAACACAGGAGCCAACGTCTCACATCCAATAGCAGCAATGTTCATGGGCAAATGACGGCCACAATCAGACCACGCCCAATATAAAACAAACAGCGCTAATGTAAATAGTACACTGCATATAAAATATCAATATGACAAATAGACATATATATATATATATATATATATGTATTAAAGGTTTGGCATGAAAAAACACATAGTTACAAGTCCAATCCTGATATCACCAATTGCTGTGATAAGTCCAAGTTTATGATGTCACAGAGCAGCCCGGCATGGGACAATGAATAGGCATGCCAACAGCTGGGGAGATGCTGGGCGGAAAATAGAGGGCTAAGCAGCGTTTTATTACTCTTCCAGTGTCTTCAGACATCCCTTTCTCACCCTATCTTATTTGCATCTATGTTTTTTTTCTGCTTTCCTTACCCATAGATTCCTTTGTAAATCAGTATTGCTGACCTGAGGAAGAGAGGCAAACTCTCAAAAGCTTGTCCCGTGACTAAAACTGTTAGTCCAAATAAAAAAGGTATCACTTAATACTGAAGTACTCATTTATTCTGCACTATCGCAACTGGACTAACATGGCTATTTCCGCTATATATATATGTGTAGCCCACGTTCCCCCTAGGGTAAAGAGTCTACGGGTGCTGGCTTTACCTGTTGGCTCATGGAGATCCATACCTCCACCACGGGGAGCCCGGAGTGATACAACAATACAACGCGATACAGCGCCTCTACCTGGGAGGGATCCCAACATATTGGGAGGAGCCACTCACAGGAACCATAATACTTATATTCACACACAGTATATGATAAGCATAACCTTTACTAAAGAACATGTACACTACCGACACACTTTATTAAAGTGTGGCCGGTTCCGCAAGCCGGGAGATTTCCCGGCTTGCTAGTGGCTGCCCCTCGACGTGTCTTCGGGAGCCAGCGCCCCCTGCACGCGCGTCCAGGGCTCCCCGAGGGAGCCCTGGTGTCCCGCGATGTGCGGGACGGCGGCAGGGGGTTCCGGGGGACCCGGCGGACCCGGCAGCGGTAGGGAGAGCGCCCCGATCGGAGGGCGCTCTTCCGCTGCTTCGGCGCGCGCCCGTCACACTCGGGCGCGCGCCAGGCTACTGCTGCGGCCAAGAACGGGCAAATGCTCGAATAAACTTGGCCGCAGCAGTAAATAAACAGTGTTTATAATCGGATAATAACTCTACTGGTTACAGCTACCCCTTTGTCTCGCAGGGCCTTATCCCACCACCGTGTAACCCACACCGTTTTTTTTCTTTTTGGAAATAACCTGTTATTCCAGAACCACCCTTAGAAGTTGGTCACTTTAAACAACAACAAGCCTATATATCTTCACATAAAATGTGAGTGCACACTCTGCTTTACAACTCTACTGATACCTACCTATACAGTATTACACTATTTTTGGTCTGTATCTGTTCTATTGAGAGTATCCTGTCAATGGTGACCCTGTACAGCACTACGAACCCTATCGTTCGAGACGATCTGCATTGCCGGAGGTATCCTGTTCACAGAGAACCTGCAACATCAGTGTGGTTAAACTTAGTAACCGAAATGCCCGCTTGACTGCATAAAATGTGAGTGCTTTACCTTCTTTGACCAAATTGTATTATACAATATTACACTATTGTGTGTTTTTTCCCCATTTTTATACTCTGATGAGACTGTGCGCATTTGGAAACCCCCTTTTTTCCTCAACGACTCAAGTGGCCTAGAACGAACCCATTTGCTATCCGGTGCGGCACCCATCAAAGAGATCCCCATTTCTGGACTATATCGTATCCTTTTAATTTCACAGTTTTTGCGCTTGTTTCTGTCTCTTTGGGACATTAAGTATGTCTTGTTGTCTGGTCTAGACCCTTAAATAAGTGTTTATCTGAAATTGAGAAAGAAAGGACATGAGAGGGAAATAACACTGTATTATACTGCTGTTAGTTGACTCATTTAGACCCTATAACAGCCCTATTTTAAGACGTGAGATAAGTACAGTATAACCTAACATAACGTTAAGTCCCCACTTTAACCTTAGCAGCCCTCTGTGGATAAGCACTGCTATTGTAATTTGAATGTAATTATCATTAATGGCTGTTACAGTTAGCACATAATGTTTTTTACAAGCGAAAAACTAACGTAAAGCAGCAGCTCCCCCTACTTGTTTTCTTTGCCCACTCTTTTTTTTATATGATTGTTAGCATGGGGTTGCCGGAGTTGAAACATACTACTTTGTACTCCGGGGGCCCCATGTTCCTTCAGGGAAAACAAAAAAAGCAGTTTGACTCCCCTGTATTAAAATAACATGAAGCTACTTTAATTGGTAATTTTCTCTGGATCCGTGGGGTATAAGAGCTGAAATTAACACGATTCCGCTCTGGTAACCCCCAGGTTCCCATCCAGGTAAGAAAAGAAAAAAGGCGGTCAGGGAGAAACTGTGGCTTTAACATCATGTTATTCTCCTTTATGGATAAGGCATTATTTATTTATTCCTATTTTCTATACTGTGTGGGATCTAGAGATGAATTACATTTTTGCCAAAATTCGAATCCAATAATAGCGAATAATGTGATTCCAAAAAATAAATCTGTTTCCTCCCCTTTAAGCTGATATCACAGCACCCAAAAAAGGGAAGGAATTAGATGGTACATTAACCAATCCGATTGGTTGACGTACCACGTGATGTTATCAATATTGGTTGTGAGGTCATTCTCAACCAAATTGATGGCTGATTAGATGAATCACAATAAGATTGGAGGATGTACCATGTGACTGTCAAATGTGACATAACAGGCCTTACATAAGACCTTGTATGTCTGATTTGACCAGAAGGAGACATAGTGTACAAGCAACATCTGGAAGAAGAGGAAAAGATGAAAGAAAAAGAAGATAAGGACGAGAAGAAGAAAAGAAGAAGAAATTCTCACCAGAGACTGATCTATCAACGGAGGATGTATTGCTTTGGTTCAAGCTGTGGATCTATCACCCTTTATCAAGGATGGATCCGTATTGGATGAAGGCCATTAGGCCAGGATTTATTTCACATCACTGTTTGTTTGTTTTTTTTGTGGGGCGGGGGAGGGGGGAGGTGCTATCAGGCAAGGATTATTTTCTTTTTTTTATTTTGAATGGGCAAAAGTCTTATTAAGAACATTCGCCTAATACAACTATTGCCATTAAATCTGGGGGTACTGTAGGTGATGGGGTGGTTGCCCTGGGGGGAGGGGTTGGGGGGGTCAGAGGTGTTAATCTCTTCATTACCTTAGCAGTAAGGATGTATTAATGTATTTTAGTTTTGTTAATATATATTTTTTATAATAGCTGACCATTGATTGCCAATGTGGATATCTAGGCTTCCCATTGATAGGGCCTAGTTATCCACAGTGATAATCAATGGTTTCATGTGTAAAATTTATTTTTAATGTTCTTTTTGTTTTTTTATAAACGTGTGTATATACTGTATATTTTTTTTATGCCCAAAACCAGTATAACCCACATTTGGTTGCTAGGGATCTTTGGCATTAGTCTATAAGGGATGGGGGGGTAGTTTGTTGGGGGTGTGGGTAAAGAGGCAAGTTTCCCCGAGAGGATGGTTAAGCCTCCTAGAGAGGGGGGGCAGTACAGGTTAACTTCCTTCATTACTACTGCATGGCAAAATGCTTTACTAGCCACTACGGTGGGCAAGGGGGGTAGGTAGTGCAGTTGTATGTTTATATTAACCCCTTTGTAGCCCTTTGGGGTCAGTTAGTTATTGAAACCCATGGCTAGTTGCCTCGTGGGCTACTAAGGGGTTAGTATGTACTGTAATGTATTTTAATAACTATGTTATCATATATTTCATGCTGGTTTAGCTTATCTGGCCTACCATCTGTATATGATGGCCAGTATATGGCAATTATATAAATAGTAAAGACTGTGCTAATGCCAGCCATGACCAGGCAATCAATTATTTGTGATATTTCTGCTGTGCATCCCGATCAGAACTTGATTTTTGTCAGTTTCCACCTAGAAATAGGATATTACTACTGTTTTTTATCTGATCCAATTTTTTTAATGGATCCGATAAAAAGTGCTTTATTTTGGGCAGTGCAATGCTTTTTAGGCTCTAATATCACATTTTTAGTTTACCCAAGCTTGATATATCTGACCTTATGGGCCATATTTAAAAAGCAGTTTTTTTTAATACACATTACTGCTTAGGCAAGCGAATGGTGCCTATGCACTAAGCATAGTAAATGGCTATTGTGCTGCAAAATTAGCTCACAGAAATCTAATTTTATATTCCATGTGTGTGCAGATATCTAATACGTTGAAATTTCTCAAATCTGTGCCATCAGCGTACAAATATATATTTCTTTAATTGTTGTTGGCGCAGAGAAATGGACTGCATTAAGCATGTTAATGTGAATTGTATGTAATTTAAAAAAAAGTTTTGCGTGCATAACAAAAAGTAGAGAGTGCACCAAAATCATCCTCTAAATTCAACTTGGCATGAACCCTAAAAGTCTGCGAACAGCCGCTGTCGCTTTTATTTTAACACTTCTCGGATATTTTCCGGTGACTTTTTCCGAATGCAACGTGCTTCACCGCGTTCATGTGGGGTTCATGCGACATTCATGCTGTATTCATGACGCAATCATGCCGGCGTCACCCGCACTTGATCTGTTTAATGAGAATGGTTTGGATTTAATTGGTTGCAATTCTTTGCGTATCCGCCAAGTGGTAGATATTCATGAATTGTAATGCGCATGCGCTTCTGTAATGTGTCGACTTGCAGGTGTTTAAAAAATACCACGGTGGTCCTTTGTGACTTGACGTTGGTACTGAAGAAGTTACAATACTGTATCTATTTAGGCGTTTCATATTAAAAACTAAATGCAAAGTGTCTGGTGTTCTATTCCATTGTCCAGAGAGGTCCAGAGATGAGTACACCACTGCAGTCCGTGTTCAAAAAACCCGACATAACCTACGCTTATTTAATATGGTCAGCAATTCATTCAGCAGATGATAAGATGGCCACAGTTGGTCAAATTTATCAATATTTTATCGAAAATTATGACTTTTACAAATTTTCACCAGATGCTCATGTGTGGAAGCGTGCAATAAGGAAAAAGTTATGTATCGTATTGCTCCTGCATGCGGAGTTACAGGAGGAGGGTATTGGTGGGTTGCCCCTGATTTTTCCAGTATCTTTGATCATGCAGAGATCAAAAGGCGAAAGGTCATGGTAAAACCAAATAGGAATCGTCAGTCCCAGGCAAACAATGTGCCAGCGCCAGCACCAGAACCGGCTTTCAATAACGTCCGACCGTCACTGAAAACCTGCTGACCGGCAACCCTTGCTATCTGTCCCTGCCTGGATACCTGCATCCTGAGCAGGATTTCACGTACAGATACCAGCAAGCTTGCATGTACAGCACCGACACACTTTATTCTCGCATGGCTTTATCCCGCGAATTCGGGTATACCCGGGTGTATTCAGGTTTCTGATCGTTTTCTGCCGGAGTGCATTGCGTTATTTTCCCGGCAGGGATTTAAGCATTTTATTCCGGCTGGCTGAAATACTGCAATGCCGTGTAAATACACATGGGGGCGCTTGCGAGCTGTTCTCTTTGAAGCCGTCCCCTATAATGAATTGTAATGCAGTATATATACTGTATATATATATACTGTATAACAACAACCCCTATAAGCCCTAACATACAGTACTGTACACATACAGTACTGTATATGCACATACATAAATGATAATACTGTATGGGCGGCGGGGGCGAGATGTGTTTGCAGCAGAGAGAAATCCGCTGCTCTCTCTCTGCGCAAACATCCGCACATTAAAAATTATTTTAAATAAATTTTTATTGATAGTGTAGATGTGCAGGGGGTCTCTGGAGCTGAACCGCGTTGGTTTCAGGTCTGGGGACCCCCTGCTCCCCGAGATACAGCCCCCTTTATGAGGTGCCGGTATCCCTCTGCTTGGTTTAAAGGGCCCGACCACGTGATCGCGGCCTGTAAACCAAGCAGAGCAGAGGGATACCGGCACCCCCTAAAGGGGCCTGTATCTCGGGGAGCAGGGGGACCCCAGACCTGAAACCAGTGCGGTTCTGCTCTGGAGACCCTCTGCACATGTACAGTATCAATAAAACACATACAGTATACAGTATAAATAAACACTCGTTCTTTACCTTAGCGGCTATGCGCTATGGTAAAGAAGCAGCATTTCTGTATTTTAATAATATTGTACAGTGAGCAGGGGGTTCCCTGAGCCAGAAATTAATGCTCAGGGACCCCCCCTGCTCCTGCTCAATATTATTAAAAATACAGAAATGCTGCTTCATTACCATAGCGGAAAGCCGCTAAGGCAATGAAGGGGTTACCCCACCGTGCCCGCTTTATTGTGTGTAGTAGGGATGGGTGAGGGGGGTATTTGGCCCTTGGTGTGAGTTTAGGACTTGCGGGGGGGTTGCGGATGCACTTAACCCCTTCACGACCGTAGCAGTTAATACCGCTACGGTCATGAAGGGGTTAAGCCCTCCCTCCCGCTACCCCCCCGCAAGCCCTAAACAAGCACCGTTGGGGCTAATACCCCATTCACCCGCTACCCACAATAAAAAAAATACACACAAACAGCAGCCGCCAAAAAATAAATAAATAAATCTAAATAAATAAATGACAATAAATACATTTGAAATACATTTTTATTGATAGTGTACATGTGCAGGGGGTCTCCGGAGCTGAACCGCGTTGGTTTCCCGAGATACAGCCCCCTTTATGTGGTGCCGGTATCCCTCTGCGTTTCAAGGGCCCGATCACGTGACCACGACCTGTAAACCAAGCAGAGCAGAGGGATACCGGCACCCCCTAAAGGGGCCTGTATCTCGGGGAGCAGGGGGTCCCCAGACCTAAAACCAGTGCGGTTCTGCTCCGGAGACCCTCTGCACATCTACACTATAAATAAAACACATACAGTATATACAGTAAATAAACACTCGTTCTTTACCTTAGCGGCTATGCGCTATGGTAAAGAAGCAGCATTTCTGTATTTTTAATAATATTGTACAGTGAGCAGGGGGTTCCCTGAGCCAGAAATCTAAACTCAGGGGACCCCCTGCTCCTGCTCAATATTATTAAAAATTAATACAGCAGTTAATACCGCTACGGTCATGAAGGGGTTAAGCCCTCCCCTACAGTATTCTCTCTTTTAAACTTCCCTGCCTTCAATGTAATCTACTGTACTGTATGTAAAACCCCCTCCCCAATTCTCTCTCT
Organism: Ascaphus truei; assembly: GCF_040206685.1. Lineage (NCBI taxonomy): Eukaryota > Metazoa > Chordata > Amphibia > Anura > Ascaphidae > Ascaphus > Ascaphus truei. The sequence continues at coordinate 263,224,985 of NC_134484.1, forward strand.
TTTAAACTTCCATTCCTTCACTGTAATCTATGTAAAAACCCCTCCCCAATTCTCTCCTATTGTGTGCGTTAAGCTTCCCTGCAATCTATGTAAAAAAAAACACCCCCTACTAGTAGTACTGAGTGTGAGATAAATTAACCAGCTCTTTTATTGCTGAAGTCGCCACAAAAAACTTTTATTTACAAATACAGTACAATACAATGGTGAAACATTTCAAGTGAACAGCAATTTGAAAACATCAACACACAATAATACATACAGTACAGTATGATTATTTATTTATGTGACAGTACAGTCCCAGCTATTTCAGCCACCCCATCCCCTCCCTTAGAGTTTTAAATCCTTCCCTGGCCAAGCGTCAATGGGCTGGCTCATTCAACCCTAATCTAATCATTGTGTTGTTAATCTGCCCCTGGGCGGGCTACTGTGACAAGATTCAGCAGGAGCCAGCGTCTGATCCTGCCATCCCCCTCCAACAACCCAACACTTACTGTAGAGGCCTGAGGCCTGCCTGCTTTGGAAAAATTCCCTCTCTTTTAAACTTCCCTGCAATCTATGTTAAACCCCCTCCCCAATTCTCTCCTATTGTGTGCGTTAAGCTTCCCTGCAATCTATGTAAAAAAAAACACCCCCTATTGTGTGTTAAATCTCCCTGGCCTGTCCTGTGTTTCTGAGTGCAGTGTACTGTATGTAAATGTGGGGAGGGGGAAGGGGTTTATAAATGTGAGTTTATAAATAAAATAAAGAATATTATTTATAGGGGCCCTAGAACAGAAGTTCCCACGCCAATTGCGCGCTCATTGCTCTTTTTTTACAATGTTGCTGGTCTTGCGGCTTTGCAGTCTGTCAGCAAAAAGCAGTTTGTAGTACTGAGTGTGAGATAAATTAACCAGTTCTTTTATTGCTGAAGTCGCCACAAAAAACTTTTATTTACAAATACAGTACAATACAATGGTGAAACATTTCAAGTGAACAGCAATTTGAAAACATCAACACACAATAATACATACAGTACAGTACAGTACAGTGCAAAACTGCAGCCTTTATTAAATGCTTCTACAGTGGGATGGTGCGCAACCAGCTCAGTCCTAGAAGAGGGCAGCAAACAGGGCAGGTTTTCAGGGCCACATTGAAAACCGTGCAACATACAATCCGTTCTGTGGCGGGTTGAAAGTCACCACGTCCTCATACAGTACATTCTCGAATACCTTTAGAATAAAAATATATAAATATACAGTATAAATATTGTACAGTATAATGTTAAATAACCCGTCCTGTTCTTTTTTCCTTCATAACAGTATCCTCATTGTGTCTGCGGTACAGTAGTTCATTGAGAGAGGAGAGGTTTTGTGTACATCACTACTGCTGTTTATATACTGTACATTTGACTGCACAATTTCTTAGACAATTAACTATGAAAAGATTTTTTCTCAATAAAGATGCCCAGAGCAGGGAAGTAGTAGGGGCATGCGAAATTACATCTCCAACAGAAAACCCAGAGACTAATTTCGTACACTCAGACTTGAGAGAGAAATCCAATTTTAACCCAAGCAATAGCAAGGGACATTTTTTAGAAGTTTTCCATCAACTGATTTCAAAGGATCTAGAGGAACTAACAGAACAAAAGAAACAGCATAGGGACAACCTCAGCAAGGAGGAAAAAGAGGCGCTCAAAACGCTAACGGAGGATAGATCCATCACTATCAAACCAGCCGATAAAGGTGGAGGAGTGGTAGTGATGGACACCGATTACTATTTACAAGAAGCAGGACGTATTTTAGGGGATGATAAAACATATCAAAAACTAAACAAAGACCCAACCCCAAACCATAAAAGGGAATTAGATGTAATACTCAACAGGGGGAAAACAATTGGTATACTGACCAAGAAAGAATGGGGGTATATCCATAGAGATAAACCCATCTTACCCATTTTTTACTTTTTACCAAAGATACACAAATGTTTAGAGGCACCCCCAGGAAGACCGATCATATCGGGCATCGGCTCCCTTACGCAGAATCTGTCCGAATACCTGGATGTCTTCCTCCAGAAATATGCCATTAAGGGTAGATCATACCTTAAAGATACAATGCAAGTTCTGAACATTTTGGGGGAGATAGAATGGCAGAATGGTTTCATGCTTGCCACGTGTGACGTTAAATCTCTGTACACGTGTATCAACCATTCAGATGGCATTAGTGCAATTGATAATATAATCTCAAAAGATACTACCATCAGGGATGAACAACGAACCTTTATACTTGACAGTATTAATTTCATTTTGAAGCACAATGTATTCTGGTTCAATGACGAAATATTCCTCCAGCTATGTGGCACTGCGATGGGGACCAAGTTTGCACCCAGTTTTGCAAACATTTTTATGGCAGATTGGGAAGAAAAGAGAATTTGGTCCACCCACCCTTTTAGTGCAAGCTTGGTCTCATGGCATCGCTATTGTTCATATGGAAAGGGAGCGAAGATGAGCTAAAAGAGTTCATTATATATATAAACAACAATCCAGTGAATTTGGAATTTACCTCAGAATACAGTTTTAACACTATCAATTTTTTAGACCTCACCATTTATGTAGAAAATAGTGAAATTAAAACTAAAACCTATTTTAAAAAAACAGATGCAAACAATTTCCTATTAACATCAAGTTGCCACCATCCAAGATGGCTTAGCAATATCCCCAATGGTCAACTTAGGAGAATTAAGAGGAACTGCTCTGACATAGGGGTTTTCAAAGAACAGTCAAACACATTACAAGATAGTTTTCTGGAAAGAGGCTATGAACAAAAATTGTTAAATAAAGCAGTGGACCAAATTAATTTGATTCCAAGGGAGACTCTGCTAAAACCAACAATCAAACGAACTGATACCCCCTTTTCAACAGCATTTATTACAACTTACAGCTCGGATGCTGCTAAAGTCAAAAAAATAGTACAAAAACACTGGCATGTCGTCCAAATGGACCCGATTTTAAAGGGACACATCCCGCCAATCCCAAAAGTAATTTTTAGAAAGGCCCCTTGCATCAAAGCACAATTAGCGCCAAGCACCTTCCGAAAAGAAATAAAAGAAAACAGTCAAAATTGGTTACCCTCACCGAAAGGTTTTTTTAATTGTATCAGTTGTAAGGCCTGTAAACAGGTAATAAAAGGTGACAAGGCAGCTTTTAATTCACATATAACCAATGAAGAATTTAAAATTAAACAAGCAATCAGTTGCCGAACGGATTATGTCGTGTACCTCCTTGCCTGCCCATGTGGTCTCCAATATGTTGGACGCACCTCCAGGCCCCTGAGGGTGCGCATCTTGGAGCACATGGGCAATATTCGAAAACAGGTACTAACACACAGCGTCTCCAGACACTTTAGTACACATCATGAGGGAAACCCAGAAGGCCTAAAGTTCAAGGGAATAGAAAGGGTAGACCCCCATTGGAGAGGCGGAGATAGACTAAGGAAACTCTGTCAAAGAGAAACATACTGGATATATAAACTTAAAACCTTGACCCCAAAAGGTCTGAATATAGATATAGACCTGGGGTCGTTTATTTAAGTTCCAGTATCCCCGTCTCTCCCCATTCAGCATCACCCTTCATTCTCTTAATCTAGATCATCCTCAAATTCCACCCCTTCCCCTCCCCCCCCATCTCCTGTCTCCCTTCACCCTTCCTCTACCCCCAACCGCCATTTATGTATTCATATCACAATACCACACATGTGAATTTACTACTATCATTTTTTGATCTTCTTTACAGATATCACTTACCAACGATATCAAACAAAAATATTCCAATTTTAATATACAAACTGTACGATAAAACTGTATGCTCAAAGTATGTACACAACCATATTGTAAAATGATATGATTTAATATATGCATAAGGCCACATACAGCAGTCTAAAGGACTACTATGGTCATTTCGACACTATATTGGGTGCTCTAGGTAACAACTGAATTAGATTACATAAAAGTATTTTGGACTACATTTTTGAAATATAGACTGTGTATTGGACACGTTTTAATATTTTAATATATTGGTCTAAAATTGTATACTGTACAAGAAATGTTTTTAAAGAATATGCTAAGAATGTTTATCTAAACAGGGTATATGGAATCACCTTACACCATAGGAGGAATAATAAAGTTCAAGATTACAAAACATTTTTTTTCACTTTTATAAAATCTTTTAAAAAATCTCAGGAAATAATATATCCTGAATATAGAGAGCATCAAAAACTGCACTATTGGGTGCAATAGAACATATGCTATTCTAAAATAATAGTTTAGCACGAATACATTGAAATAAGAAAGTTTATATTGATATATTTATACTTATATAAATTATCATTTTAAGCCATTTGTTTAAAATGTGAACTCTCTATGGAAATCCAAGGCTACCACATAAATATGAATTATCTCCATTTCATATGAAACCAGATTTTGAGTTTCATCTTTTTATATTAAAAAACGTCCATTAAAAATGAGCGTGCAAATAAGCACATACTCATATAATAAGCACATACTCATTCACTAAACCTCACTTAAACACTATATAATAAGTAAAATAAGGAACACAGACACCTAAGCCCACTGTTGTATATATATATTTATTAACTGTAATGTATAAAAACACTCATTCAATTAACCATTAACAAAAAACACATTAGAAATATTACATGCACATTAATCACTCATAGCAACTTTATTCTAGCCACAGATGAAATTATTACTAATCACGCAGGCATTCCTCACAGAGCACACAGATTTATTTGGTATATCACATATTACTTCACTCTTTATGTAGAACAAGTCACCAATTGTCTTTTAAATTATGTATTAAACTTTAAGTTTCACTATGATCTATTTTCTATGTAACCACGTTCAAGTCTCCACCCAGTAAATGCGTCAATTTATTTAATTATTTATTCACTATGACGTGCAGAAGTAGAAAACGGAGTGCATTACACAGCACTCATCAGTTCTAATTGAACAACAGAGGACATTGCCTAAAGTAGAATGGGGATTGGCTGACATCAGTATAAATATCTGCCACGAACCTTAACCCCAAACTACGGAGCCTGAGGAAGACCAAAAGTCGAAACGCGTTGCTCTGACCACTAGGCAATCTTGACCCAGCACAGCCACCGTCTAGGAGTGGATCTGAGAGGAGGCAGCACTACATCCGGACGCGGAGCAAGTTAGCTGCGCTCCACGAGACCCACAAGCAATTTCTTTCAGACGGCTGGCTTTTTCTTTTAATGCATTTTTCTAATTGTTTTTATACATGTTTTGTTTTTAGAGCTTTCTTTAATAAATTTTGTTGTAGCCCACGAAAATCGTGACAGTGTTCAATTTTGCATCTACACCAGGAAGGGGTTATCTACCTACACTGGCACTAGGAGATTAATACTGTCAGTATTATAAAGAAGTCAAAGATACCCTGATGTGCATTTACTCACACAAGGCCGTGTGAGTATCATTTTTATTTTTATTTTTATAGATCTATACTTATCAGACCGCCATTACCCTTACAGGGCACCAGATTTAAAGACACCAAAAAAGAAAAAAAGATACCTTCCCCTAGGATTGCACTCACACTTGCCCGTGTGAGTGCCTGCAGCATTTTGCTGCTTTTACATATCTGCTCGGGCTTTTCTAGTGGGTTATCACAGAATTGTGTTGTTAATTCCCCACTAACAATTGTTTTTCAATTTGTTCACACCGAGGGGGATTATCACACTAGAAATCGAAGACCACCAAGGAAAAACAGGAAGAAGATCAAGAACCGAACAAGAAGAAAACGGGGACTATCAAGATAAAGATACCTTGATGTGCATTTACTCACACAAGGCCGTGTGAGTATCATTTGACTTATATATATCATTACACACCTGACCCTCAGTATACCTATAGACCACTACGTGTAAAGACAAACTTCGGATAAAAAGATACCTTCCCCTAGGATTGTACTCACACTAGCCCGTGTGAGTACCGGCAGTATTTACTGCCTTTATATAAATATTCTTTTTTTTTTTTGGACTTTATTAAATACTGTCTGTATTCCCCTCTAAACCACTGTTTTTAATCTGTTGACTCCGAGGGAGACATCCTCAAAGTAAGCCGAGGACTGCTGAAGACATCCAGAAAGAAAACCAAGTCCTGAAAAGAAGAAGGCAAACGACCAAGGGAACATCAAGACAAGTAAACCTTGCTGTGAGAGCATTTACACAAGGCCGTGTAAGTGATTGATTATATATTTTTCAAACACACCCATAAATATCTATTCAGATACTCTAGATACCCCACATTCTTCAACCTGTGCTCCCCCTTTCTCTCTCTATATCCCTATTTGACTGCACAAGCAGATTTGACGGGACACAACGCCCCCCTCCCCCTTGGGCACCCTTTTTCCTGGAACGACAAGAAAACAAAAACTTAGTTCAGTTACTGTACTGCAGAGTACTGTATGTGCATACTGTACTGTATTATGGCAGAACTACTGTAGGTGGCTGGTGCAGCTTTCTCTGTAAAGAAAAAAATGGAGCAGTTAGTAGGCAGTTACTGTAGTACTGTCAAACTACTGTATACTGGAACTACTGTATACTTTGACTAGTACTGTACTGTAACCGCTGGTGCCATGGCTATGTACTGTAACCTTATGGCTGCTGCTGCTGTCTCTGAAAAGAAAAAATCTGTGCCATACTTACCTGTATCATACTCTGCTTACAATACTACAGCACTCTACTACTTTCCTGATGCTTGCCCATTGCGCGCGATGACAATGGGCAACACTGTGGCAATATGGTCTATATATTTATTGCATCGTTCCACGGTGAGTACATCGTTCCAAAAACTCATTATGGCTTTGAACAACTCGTCCTTTTTGGAGGGTTTCGCCACTTTACGGATATGTTCCTTCAGCTGATGCCAGACCATTTCGATCGGATTGAAGTCTGGCGATCTGTGATTGGAAAGAAAGGACAATTGGTTTAAGAGCTAAAAACAGTGGGGAACAAAAATGGGACACAGTCTACTGCACTTACTCCGCTGGCGTCTTCACCCAGTTGATGGCGCGCTCAAGGATATGCACCATCGACGCGGTGTGCTTGGGATCGTTGTCCTGGTAGAAGCGATGACCATTGGGAAAGTCACGTCTGATGTATCGTACTATCGCGGGCACAATGTTGTCTTGGAAGAAAGCTTTATTCATGATTCCTATAGCAAGAAAAGAAAAGTGCTCAATAGTACAGTACAGTGCATACGGTAAGGCAACACTAGTCAAGTACAGTGCATTAGGCGGCATTATATTTGAGAAATTGTACCTTCAAAGATGACAATGCCTCCCGGTCCACGCCTAGAGATGGCACCCCACACATGCAGCTTCACAGGGTGTTTTGGCCGCGGCTTCAAAGATATGCGGCCTTTTTTGTGGAACGCAAATCTTGCAAATCTCTCCAGCGACACATTAGACTCATCAGTGAAGATGCAATCCTGGAAAGTCTCACCGCTGTCGATCCATGCCTGGGCCTGGAGCACTCTTTTGATTTTGTTTGCGTCCCGTATCATGGGGTATGCTCTGTAATGACAATGAATAAAAAATGTTAGCGTCACAGCGCAGTACAGTTTGCAAAACAACACTTTTACTTTACAGTACCTCCTGTACTGTCCAGTACTAACCTCACACGTCCATATTTCCATCCAATTATGCGTCTCATCTTCTTTATGCTGCTCTCAGATACAGTCAGATTGTGCTTTTCCTGCAGAAATTTTTTAACCCTTAATGCACTCCTCTCATCATTCTCCTCACTTATTCTGTCCACCAGAAGAGTAGTCTCCTTACTGCTGCGGCACAGTTTATTCGAGCATTTGCCCGTTCTGTGCCGCAGCAGTAGCCTGGCGCGCGCCCGAGAGTGACGGGCGCGCGCCGAAGCAGCGGAAGAGCGCCCTCCGATCGGGGCGCTCTCCCTACCGCTGCCGGGTCCGCCGGGTCCCCCGGAACCCCCTGCCGCTGTCCCGCGATCGCGGGACACCAGGGCTCCCTCGGGGAGCCCCTGGACGCGCGTGCAGGGGGCGCACGCTCCCGAAGACGCGTGACCGCGCGTCTATGATGCGCGGCACGCCGAGGGGCGGCCACTAGCAAGCCGGGAAATCTCCCGGCTTGCGGATCTGGCCGCAGTGTAATAAACTGTGTCGCCAGTGTACAATGCAACGAAATTATATTGTTTTATTAATATGCAGCAATATAAAATGTATACTGTATACTGTACATGTAATGTTGTAATATACAGTAAATATAAATATACAAAAAATGTATACTGCTGTACTATAAATATAAATAGACAAAATATACAGTACTGTATACAGTACTGTTGTAATATAAATATACTACAGTATATAAATACACTGTTGTTATATCATAATAAATACACATCATATACTGTACTGTATATTCCGTTTTAAGATGAATTGCAATATACCAAAAGTGTATACTGCTGCACAAAAAATATAAATTGACCACAAATACAGTATATACTGTTGTAATATAAATATACTACAGTATATACCTGTAAATATACTGTTGTTATATCATAATAAATACACATCATATACTGTACTGTATATTCCATTGTAAGATGAATTGCAATATACCAAAAGTGAATACTGCTGCACCAAAAATATAAATTGACCACAAATACAGTATATACTGTTGTAATATAAATATACTATATAAATATACTGTTATATCATAATAAATATACATCATATATATTCCGTTGTAAGATGAATTGCAATATACCAAAAGTGTATACTGCTGCACCAAAAATATAAATTGACCACAAATACAGTATATACTGTTGTAATATAAATATACTACAGTATATACCTGTAAATATACTGTTGTTATATCATAATAAATACACATCATATACTGTACTGTATATTCCGTTGTAAGATGAATTGCAATATACCAAAAGTGTATACTGCTGCACAAAAAATATAAATTGACCACAAATACAGTATATATTCCGTTGTAAGATGAATTGCAATACAGTATACCAAAAGTGTATACTGCTGCACAAAAAATATACAGTAGCGACATTGTTGATTGCAGCAAAAGCCGCCGGCTACATGCGTCTGGGAAGCGGGTAGCCGCGGCGCGTGGCGGCGCACTGTGACGTCACAGTAACATGCGCGCCCGGCTTCCCCGTCTTCCCCGGCTTCCCCAGGCTTCCCCGACACCCCTGGAGATCAAATGAAGGTAAGCGGGGGTGCGGGGAAGCAGAGGGGCAGAGCAGGAGCCGGGTACGGGGTCGGGAAGGGGGGTAAATTGCGCGCGAAGTGGAGGGGGGGTGCGTGGGGGAAACGCGGCGGCGCGCGGTTGTTACTGGCGGCAGCTGGGGTAGATCTCGGCGTGCCGTCGTGATTTAGTGCAATAAACAATATCAGTGCTGTAGATGTACAGTACAGTTTTCTATATTTTTTTGTTGTAAAGTTTTATAAATATACTTACGCGTTAATTACCCTTGGTGCCTTTTTGCGGTCTCTGTTTTTTCCTTGTGCATGATAGCACACGGTGTTTGATGGCACAACGAGGCCAGAAGCAGCTAACCAGCGTTGGATATCAGCAATTCGGTTTCCGCTCGTGTACATCGCCTTAATTCTCATGCTGATATCCTTTGAAATCTTCTTAACAGGCATTTCTGCGAGTAGAAAGAAATACAAACACAAGAATGTGTATTCGATGTTTAGTCGATGTGTATTCAATGTGCAGTGAATCCACAAAATGGATGGTGTATTTATACATTAATGACTCACATTACAGTACGCCCACTTTCAACACCTGTACCTGGCCGCCATGCATAAAAGGTCACACACTTTGCATAGTCCACCACTCCAGGATCTTTATCTGAGCTTGCCCTTGTTCAGATACTGTACTGCATTGTGCCACCTGCTTCCATGGAGCATCCCCGGTTCTATGGACGCAGGAACCCTCTCACCTCTGCTGTGCCTGCCACGCTGAAAAAGCAAAAGGCAGCAGCCGTTTCCACGCCAAGGATAAAGCAACAGGATAAGGCCAATAAAGAAAACCTTCTGCTGACCCCAAAGGCTAAGGGTTTTCCTAGACGTAAACCTCATTATGTGAAGAAGGTATACGGTAATGTGCTCTGTATGCAAGACGAATGGCAGCCATCCCACCGAATCCGCAGACCACTTCCCATATGCTTCGACGACTCTGCTGTAGCTGTCCCGGAAATCTTCAGCCCGGCTTCTCCACCCCCATCTTGTCCGGTTCCATCCGAAGATGCTGCCGCCTCTGAAATCCACGGGTCACCGTCTCCTTTGCTCTTGGACGACTCTGCTTTTCGCCCGGAAATCCAACGGTCACCTTCTCCATCCCTCTTTGACGACGCTGCCGCTTCTCCTGTACCGGGTATCCCCAGGCCACCTCCTGCACTCTCCATCGCTGCCGCTTCTCCTGTACCGGGTATCCCCAGGCCACCTCCTGCACTCTCCATCGCTGCCGCTTCTCCTGTACCGGGTATCCCCAGGCCACCTCCTGCATTCTCCATCGCTGCCGCTTCTCCTGTACCAGGTATCCCCAGGCCACCTCCTCCACTCTCCATCGATGCCGCTTCTCTCCATGCAACCCCCATCTCATCCTCCATTGCACCCATCCCCCCAGATCTCCAGATGCCATGCACAAGCAGCTCATTAGACCGGATCCTGAATGGGATAAGTGTGGATCTCCCCGGGAATTCTATTGTGCTGGCAAAGCTAGATCTGCTTCTGGAGTAGGTGCTACATGTGGAGCAACGGATGGACAAGATAGAGTCTGACATAGCGGGTATACATCGTTTGCTCGGTGTTAATGCCCCTGTTTCCCCGACGCCGGAGCAGGGGGGTGACATGGATGTGATGAATGGGAGCATCGACCCCCTTCCATCACCAAGCGCACCCCCCCCACCAGAAGATGTAATGTACATTGAGGAGGACATGACAACCCCGTCAAGACCACGCCAGGAGACAACCCGGCGACCACGACCAGAGGAAAGCTTCCTCCCAGACACCCTACCATCGCCCGTCGCCTCAAGTACACCCGCTCCCAAAAGACCTCCTACACCCGCTCGCATCGAAACGGTGCCCGACATCACCCTGTGCGATCTGACACCGGCGCTCAGGGAGAAGTATAGGGTGATGAGTGCTGGTGTACCCCACAAGTATGCCTTGATAATTTTTAAGCACCATGTTCCCTACTCGTTGTACTGCGAGTGGGTGTTCAAAGTGAACTACGATGGGAATCGCCATAAAAAGGCCCTTCCTGACAATTTACGGAAAAACATTGTGAAAGAAATGCGGCGCTTTTATGCAGTTACAGATCCTGTAATGAGAACCGTTAGAGACTGCATTAATGGCGTTTTGCGCCATGCAAGGAATCGGCCATGGATGGACAATGTGGAGGACTGTCAGTGAGACCATACTGTAATGTTGTGCTGAACTGTATTGTGCTTTACAGTACTGTACATGTTTTGCCCTACAGTTCCTGCTGTACTTAAACAAAGGATACTGTACTGTATGTTGTTGTGTGTTGCACGGTTTTCAATGTGGCCCTGAAAACCTGCTCTATTTGCTGCCCTCTTCTAGGACTGAGCTGGTTGCGCACCATCCCACTGTAGAAGCATTTAATAAAGGCTGCAGTTTTGCACTGTACTGTACTGTATGTATTATTGTGTGTTGATGTTTTCAAATTGCTGTTCACTTGAAATGTTTCACCATTGTATTGTACTGTATTTGTAAATAAAAGTTTTTTGTGGCGACTTCAGCAATAAAAGAACTGGTTAATTTATCTCACACTCAGTACTACAAACTGCTTTTTGCTGCCAGCCTGCAAAGCCGCAAGACCAGCAACATTGTAAAAAAAGAGCAATGAGCGCGCAATTGGCGTGGGAAATTCTGTTCTAGGGCCCCTAGAAATAATATTCTTTATTTTATTTATAAACTCACATTTATAAACCCCCTTCACCCACCCCCGCTACCCACAATAAAAAAAAACTCACACACAGCAGCCGCCAAAAAAAATAAAAATAAATCTAAATAAATAAATAAATAAATGACTATAAATAAATACATTTGAAATACATTTTTATTGATAGTGTAGATGTGCAGGGGGTCTCGGGAGCTGAACCGCACTGGTTTCAGGTCGGGGGACCCCCTGCCCCCCGAGATACAGGCCCCTTTATGAGGTGCCGGTATCCCTCTGCGTTAAAACCCCCGATCACGTGACCGCAGCCTGTTAAACCAAGCAGAGCAGAGGGATACCGGCACCCCCTAAAGGGGCCTGTATCTCAGGGAGCAGGGGGTCCCCAGACCTAAAACCTGTGCGGTTCAGCTCCGGAGACCCTCTGCACATCTACACTATCAATAGAAATGTATTTCAAATGTATTTATTTATAGTCATTTATTTATTTATTTAGATTTATTTATTAATTGTGCTGCTGCTGCAAGTCCTAAACTCACACCAAGGGCCAAACACCCCCTCACCCCCGCTACCCCCAATAAAAAAAAATTCACGCACAGCAGCCCCACAATTAATAAATAAATCTAAATAAATAAATATATACATGAAGAGAAATAAATATATACTGTATATATAAACTGTATATATATATAATAACAATCCCTATACATATACAGTATATACTGTGTATATATATATATATATATGTATATATATATATATATATATATATATATACAGTATACAGTATATATATACACACAGTATATACTGTACACACACATGATGAACCAATATACAAATACATGTACTGTAGAATGGTTATCAAAATCATACTGTCCTACAAATAACGCTTCTCTATACAGTACAGACAATAATAATAATCCATTTAATAATCCTAACTAATTTTACAATATAAAACATAACATTCCAATCCACACAGTACATTGCATTTACATTGTATAAATGATGCATAAAATCTATGCACCATATACATTCTGCAAATGAATGTTAACAATATAATTGCAAGCTACTCTACCAGTAAATACAAACACTTCCAAACAAGTCAACTATTTTAACCAATCAAGTAAACAAAAATCAATATATACTGTAAGTACCAACCAGAAAACACAATTTAAAACCAAAGCTAACCCTTACAATACCAAGGATTACATCTATCTAATTGTAAAAAACCTTATATATTATACACAGCATTGCAATGTACATGATGAACAATACAGTACATTCCCTGTATCTCCCTGCCTTCAGTGTAATCTGTTTAAAGCCCCCTCCCCCCTAATGTTTCTGTTAAACAGATTACACTGAAGGCAGAGAGATGTAAAGGCCTAAAGCCCCCTCCCCCCTAATGTCTCTGTTAAACAGATTACACTGAAGGGGGAGAGATGTAAAGGCCTAAAGCCCCCTCCCCCTAATGTTTCTGTTAAACAGATTACACTGAAGGGAGAGAGATGTAAAGGCCTAAAGCCCCCTCCCCCCTAATGTTTCTGTTAAACAGATTACACTGAAGGGAGAGAGATTTTACAGAAACACACATTAGGGGGGAGGGATCTTTAAACAGATTACACTGAAGGCAGAGAGATGTTTCTGTTACCAGTAAATCTCCCTCCCTGCTGTCAGTGCAGTGTATGTAAATGTGGGGAGGGGGGGGACCCAATATGCATACTGTGAGGTCTAACCACCCTCACCCCCTACCCACATACCGTTCCCTCCCCCCCCCATCCTGGCCATGGCCCCTCCGCTTCTGCAAAACAGACACAAAAATTAAAACATACAGTACAAAGTAATGTCCCCTAACCCCTTAATCACCATAGCGGTTATTAACCGCTACAGTCATGAAGGGGTTAACCCACCCTCACCCACCACTCGGGATGCCTACATACCCTCCCACACTAACCCCCCCCGTGATGCCTAACCACCCAGTCAGTACCCACAAGGGAGGCCTACCCACATACCGTTGAAGAAACACCCCACCCCCAGTACCCACAATAAAAACAGTACAATGACCCACAATAAACAGCATTATATTTATTAAATACATTACCCACCCCCTGTGCCCCCCCATAAATACAAGATTTATCCTTTTACATACAGGGTTCATAACGCAGCCCCACGCTAGTCCCCGGTGGGCTGGCAGGGCACCTGGACAGACCTACAGTTTACCAGCAGCCCTTTTTTCACAGGTTTTGGAAGCCTGCTGGTGGATCCGCGGTGCCCCCACAGAAGTGGGACCACACATCATCATCCCCGCACCTACGGGGCGGCGGTGCCCCCACAGAAGTGGGACCACACATCATCATCCCCGCAGACTACGGGTCCGCGGTGCCCCCACAGAAGTGGGACCACACATCATCATCCCCACATGTGTCACCCGTGGAACCACCAGCCTGCTACCCTTGGGATACCCGAGGATACCCACAGGTGGTCTCCAGAGGCCCCACGCAAAACCACGGAACCAAACCCTGAATGTAAAAAAAATAAACCTGGCCTATACATTCAATACATACAACTTCCCCCCCAACACCTACAGTACAATAATGTGCAAAATAACTATTATCCAGATATGGATAATAGATTAATTGCCCATTATTAAAAACATTAACTAGCATATATTGTACAAATAAATAAAGTACTACTGACCTCATCAATACGAAGTGTCCGTTGCCAGCAAAATCCTTGTCTTGTCCACAACATACATAGCAAATACAAAGCCAATACATTTCAATTACATTCAGATATCAATTAACCCCTTAAAAACCTTATCAGATAATAACCGCAAAGGTAATTAAGGGGTTAAGCCACACAGGCCCGATACCCACCCTCACCCATGAATTTGTACTGTGGCTTCATCATGCAACTATATATATATACTGTATATATATACAGAGAGACAGAGAGAAATAGAGAGAGAGAGAGATATATACAGTATATATATATATATATATATATATATACACACGTTATATATACACCCATGATAAACCAATATACAGTACAAATAAATGTAGAAGGGTTATCAAAAGCACTGTAATACAACCAAACACTTCTCCATACACTGGCGACACACTTTATTCGAGCTCGGCTAGTCCCACGAATTCGGGTATACCCGGGTGTATTGAGGTTTGTGACTGTTTTCTGCCCGAGTGCATTGAGTTATTTTCCAAGCAGGGATTGAAGCATTTTATTCCCGCTGGCTGCAATACTGCACAGTATATATATATAAACTGCATTACAATTCATGAATTTATGCCATCTGGTAGACACGCGAAGCATTGCAGCCTATTAAATCCTAATCATTATCATTTAACAGATCAGCCGCCCATCAGCCAGGCATGAACCCAGGCTGGGAAGGCAAATGCAACGGGGCTTGTCAGAGGTTAGGAGTGGCGCATTCCAGGTATCTGCCAGGAACATACCGGGTATTTGCTCGAATAAAGTGTGTCGGTGCAGTACATACACACTAAATTAAAATCAATTTCCTTTAATATTCATAATTGATCTCTCAATCTAAATCATCACTAAACCTCTGAAAAGCCATTTAAACAACTTACATTCCAATATAAATGATGCCTAAATATACATTCTGCAAATTAATCAACCAAGTAAACAAAACTCAATTAGCAATCATTATTTACATCCCTAAACAATTCACACTAGATCCCGAACAATAAAACCATTAACAAATTCACGCCTAGAGCAGAACAATTAAGCCTTTGAAAAAATATAAGTACTGACAAAAATACAACCTTTACAAACCAAGCCTATCCCTGACCTTCCTCAAACACACAATACAATACCAAGGAATACATCTATCTAATTTTAAAATACTTTAAACACGTGTTAAAAAAGCTTTTTCAAAAATTAACAAGTTAAATAAAATACATTTCTTTAGTTCACTTACCATTACTTGTTCCCTGAGGAAGGTCAGGGATAGGCTTGGTTTGTAAAGGTTGTATTTTTGTCAGTACTTATATTTTTTCAAAGGCTTAATTGTTCTGCTCTAGGCGTGAATTTGTTAATGGTTTTATTGTTCGGGATCTAGTGTGAATTGTTTAGGGATGTAAATAATGATTGCTAATTGAGTTTTGTTTACTTGGTTGATTAATTTGCAGAATGTATATGGTGCATAGATATTTAGGCATCATTTATATTGGAATGTAAGTTGTTTAAATGGCTTTTCAGAGGTTTAGTGATGATTTAGATTGAGAGATCAGTTATGAATATTAAAGGAAATTGATTTTAATTTAGTGTGTATGTATGGAGAAGTGTTTGGTTGTAGGACAGTTCTTTTGATAACCCTTCTACATTTATTTGTAATGTATATTGGTTTATCATGGGTGTGTATATAACGTGTGTGTATGTATATATATATATATATATATATATATATATATATATATATATATATATATAAATATCTCTCTCTCTCTGTATATATATATATACAGTATATATATATAGTTGCATGATGAAGCCACAGTACAAATTCATGGGTGAGGGTGGGTATCGGGCCTGTGTGGCTTAACCCCTTAATCACCTTTGCGGTTATTATCTGATAAGGTGTTTAAGGGGTTAATTGATATCTGAATGTAATTGCAATGTATTGGCTTTTGATAACCCTTCTACATTTATTTGTACTGTATATTGGTTTATCATGGGTGTGTGTATATATATATATATATATATATATATATATATATATATATATATACTGTATATATATCTCTCTCTCTCTCTCTCTCTCTCTCTCTCTCTTTCTCTCTGTCTCTCTGTCTCTCTGTCTCTCTGTATATATATACAGTATATATATATAGTTGCATGATGAAGCCACAGTACAAATTCATGGGTGAAGGGTGGGTATCGGTCCTGTGTGGCTTAACCCCTTAATTACCTTTGCGGTTATTATCTGATAAGGTATTTAAGAGGTTAATTGATATCTGAATGTAATTGCAATGTATTGGCTTTGTATTTGCTATGTATGTTGTGGACAAGACAAGGATTTTGCTGGCAACGGACACTTCGTATTGATGAGGTCAGTAGTACTTTATTTATTTGTATATGCTAGTTAATGTTTTTAATAATGGGCAATTAATCTATTATCCATATCTGGATAATAGTTATTTTGCACATTATTGTACTGTAGGTGTTGGGGGGGAGGGTGTATGTATTGAATGTATAGGCCAGGTTTATTTTATTTACATTCAGGGTTTGATTCCGTGGTTTTGCGTGGGGCCTCTGGAGACCACCTGTGGGTATCCTCGGGTATCCAAGGGTATCAGGCTGGTGGTTCCACGGGTGACACATGTGGGGATGATGATGTGTGGTCCCACTTCTGTGGGGGCACCGCGGACCCGTAGTCTGCGGGGATGACGATGTGTGGTCCCACTTCTGTGGGGGCACCGCCGACCCGTAGGTGCGGGGATGATGATGTGTGGTCCCACTTCTGTGGGGGCACCGTGGACCCGTAGTGAGCACCCGTGAGTTCCCCAGACCCACGAGGGAACCACCCGAGGCCCCGCAGACACCTGTGGGTTTGACCCGGGGCTCCCAGACATCCTTGGGCCTACCGTGGAGACCCAATTGTGGCCCAAAGTGACCCAAGGAGACCACCTGGGTGCCATGGTGCTGGCAGGATCCACCAGCAGGCCTCCAGAGCCTGTGTAAAAAGGGCTGCTGGTAAACTGTAGGTCTGTCCAGCTGCCCTGCCAGCCCACCGGGGACTAGCGTGGGGCTGCGTTATGAACCCTGTATGTAAAAGGATAAATCTTGTATTTATGGGGGGGCACAGGGGGTGGGTAATGTATTTAATAAATATAATGCTGTTTATTGTGGGTCATTGTACTGTTTTTATTGTGGGTACTGGGGGTGGGGTGTTTCCCCAACGGTATGTGGGTAGGCCTCCCTTGTGGGTACTGACTGGGTGGTTAGGCCTCACGGGGGGGGGTTAGTGTGGGAGGGTATGTAGGCATCCCGAGTGGTGGGTGAGGGTGGGTTAACCCCTTCATGACTGTAGCGGTTAATAACCGCTATGGTGATTAAGGGGTTAGGGGACATTACTTTGTATGTTTTAATTTTTGTGTCTGTTTTGCAGAAGCGGAGGGGCCATGGCCAGGATGGGGGGGGTAACGGTATGTGGGAAGGGGGTGAGGAAGGGTGGTTAGACCTCACAGTATGCACATTGGGTCCCCCCCCCCCTCTCCACATTTACATACTGTACACTGCACTGACAGCAGGGAGGGAGATTTACTGGTAACAGAAACATCTCTCTGCCTTCAGTGTAATCTGTTTAAAGCCCCTCCCCCTAATGTGTGTTTCTGTAAAATCTCTCTCCCTTCAGTGTAATCTGTTTAACAGAAACATTAGGGGGGAGGGGGCTTTAGGCCTTTACATCTCTCTGCCTTCAGTGTAATCTGTTTAACAGAAACATTAGGGGGAGGGGGCTTTAGGCCTTTACATCTCTCTGCCTTCAGTGTAATCTGTTTAACAGAAACATTAGGGGGGAGGGGGCTTTAAACAGATTACACTGAAGGCAGGGAGATACAGGGAATGTACTGTATTGTTCATCATGTACATTGCAATGCTGTGTATAATATATAAGGTTTTTTACAATTAGATAGATGTAATCCTTGGTATTGTAAGGGTTAGCTTTGGTTTTAAATTGTGTTTTCTGGTTGGTACTTACAGTATATATTGATTTGTGTTTACTTAATTGGTTAAAATAGTTGACTTGTTTGGAAGTGTTTGTATTTACTGGTAGAGTAGCTTGCAATTATATTGTTAACATTCATTTGCAGAATGTATATGGTGCATAGATTTTATGCATCATTTATACAATGTAAATGCAATGTACTGTGTGGATTGGAATGTTATGTTTTATATTGTAAAATCAGTTAGGATTATTAAATGGATTATTATTATTGTCTTTATAGAGAAGCGTTATTTGTAGGACAGTATGATTTTGATAACCATTCTACATGTATTTGTATATTGGTTCATCATCTGTGTGTATATATATATATATATGTATAAAGTATATATATACACAGTATATACTGTATATGTATAGGCATTGTTATTATATATATATATATATATATACTGTATATATCCAGCATATATATACAGTATATATTTATTTCTCTTAATGTATTTATTTATTTATTTAGATTTATTTAATAATTGTGGGGCTGCTGTGCGTGAATTTTTTATATGGGGGTGAGGGAGGTGTTTGGCCCTTGGTGTGAGTTTAGGACTTGCAGCAGCAGCACAATTAATAAATAAATCTAAATAAATAAATGAATATAAATAAATACATTTAAAATACATTTTTATTGATAGTGTAGATCTGCAGAGGGTCTCCAGAGCAGAACCGCACTGGTTTCAGGTCTGGGGACCCCCTGCTCCCCGACATACAGGCCCCTTTAGGGGGTGCCGGTATCCCTCTGCTCTGCTTGGTTTACAGGCCGCGATCACGTGGTCGGGCCCTTTAAACCAAGCAGAGGTATACCGGCACACCCTAAAGGGGGCTGTATCTCGGGGAGCAGGGGGTCCCCAGACCTGAAACCAACGCGGTTCAGCTCCAGAGACCCCCTGCACATCTACACTATCAATAAAAATGTATTTCAAATATATTTATTGTCATTTATTTATTTATTTATTTAGATTTATTTATTTATTTTTTGGCGGCTGCTGTGTGTGTGTATTTTTTTTATTGTGGGTAGCGGGGGTGGGTGAATGGGGTATTAGCCCCAACGGTGCTTGTTGTATTAACTGCTACGGTCGTGAAGGGGTTAAGTGCACCCGCAACCCCCCCGCAAGTCCTAAACTCACCCCAAGGCCAAATACCCCCCTCACCCATCCCCACTACGCACAATAAAGCGGCCACGGTGGGTTAACCCCTTCATTGCCTTAGCGGCTATCCGCTATGGTAATGAAGCAGCATTTCTGTATTTTTAATAATATTGAGCAGGAGCAGGGGGGGTCCTTGAGCATTAATTTCTGGCTCAGGGAACCCCCTGCTCACTGTACAATATTATTAAAATACAGAAATGCTGCTTCTTTACCATAGCGCATAGCCGCTAAGGTAAAGAACGAGTGTTTATTTATACTGTATACTGTATGTGTTTTATTGATACTGTACATGTGCAGAGGGTCTCCAGAGCAGAACCGCACTGGTTTCAGGTCTGGGGTCCCCCTGCTCCCCGAGATACAGGCCCCTTTAGGGGGTGCCGGTATCCCTCTGCTCTGCTTGGTTTACAGGCCGCGATCACGTGATCGGAACCTTTAAACCAAGCAGAGGGATACCGGCACCTCATAAAGGGGGCTGTATCTCGGGGAGCAGGGGGTCCCCAGACCTGAAACCAATGCGGTTCAGCTCCGGAGACCCCCTGCACATCTACACTATCAATAAAAATGTATTTAAAATAATTTTTAATGTGCCGATGTTTGCGCAGAGAGAGAGCAGCGGATCTCTCTCTGCTGCAAACACATCTCGCCCCCACCGCCCATACAGTAGTATCATTTATGTATGTGCATATACAGTACTGTATGTGTACAGTACTGTATGTTAGGGCTTATAGGGGTTGTTGTTATACAGTATATATATATATATATATTGTGACAAACGCCCCCCTTTTGTAGTGCTGACGTCTGTCTGGGTTCTTCCCGACACAGTCTTCTAGGGTTAATTATACAACAAACAGGATCATGCAAAGTATTATGCTGCTTAACTCAGGCTTCTGCCTGCTTTATTTTCATCCAAGTAAGGTACTGCAGTTTAACATGTGAAGGTTAGAGGTACTCAGATACTTTACTTCAGCAGTTCACATATTTCAGTGTTACAATATTTCCCACACTGTTATTTCAAGAAATAAAACCAAAATCATATAAGCAAAATCCTATCCCTTTCAGGGATCTAACTACACATCAGAATCAGTCTCTCTAACAGCTGCTGGCCAACTAAACTGGTTCCCCAGCTTAAAACAATGCTCTCTCATTTAGGGTCACAAGATACAACACAGTCTTTTAGCAACAGCAGTAACCATTTGTTTTGTCTTATCTGTTCATGGTGTCCAGGCAAATCCTCTGGTACTGTGATACGTGGAGGGGCCGTCAACCCCGATACTGGATGCAGGGGAGCAGCGACACCCCCAGCCCCCAGGCTCCAAGGAGAGAGAGAGAAATGCAAAACCTCTCTGCTCTAAATACCTGTGCATGTGATTAGAAGAGCAGGTGAGGGAGAACTAGAGCCATTGTAATCTGTGGTCTGGATTTTCCATCCAGCTGCCTGAGTTAATGGGAAGCTGTGGAACGGATCATTTTTAACTATTCCTGCCCTTTCTGCTCTAAAATGGGGCAGAAAGCTGCCTAACATCTTTGGACTATGTCACAATATATATAAAAAAACAAAAAATGTGGCGCCAAAAAGAATACTCTATTGCTATGTATATTAATAAACTGTAGTGCTAATATCTAATATACGAAAAAGTGTGTAAGATTCCTAAATGTGTTAAAAATCAAGATAAACATATATGAATAAACTATTATATACTAAGCATAATATACAAATAATCTTAAAACAACACCATGGAATATTACATTAATGTGGGTGAAAAATAAAAATAAAAAGTGTGCAAAAAGTGCTGAAAAATTGAAAAAATGAAAAAATGAAAAATAAGTGTAAAGTTAGAATATAAAATCCAACCAGTCCTTCAATAATCAGTTCATAATAGGAGGTATAGGATGTGTGCAAGGGATCTTCTGCTGCTCTCACAAGGGATAAACCACCTTCACGGATATCTACAAACAGAAAAAGAGAGAGAGCGCACGCCCCATAGCATAATACTGCGTAATTTATTATAAAATTAGGGAAGGGATGGAGGGGGGTGGGGGAATCGCACTCACAAGATAAAAAGTTTTAAAATGCAGTTTGTGAATTATATCACCACCATCCGGTACTGCTGGGCGAAGTCACTTCCAGATAGCTGATCAATATCACCGCGAACCGGATAAGGACGCCGTTATACCGTCTGTATGCTGTTCCAATTCAGCTCTCCACTCCGAATGGCCGCTGTAATCTTCCCGCGCTTGGTATGGCCTCGTGCGCATGCGCAGCGTCTTCGTGACGTAATCGCGCTTCCCTGACGCGTTTCGTCACCAATCTGCGACTTTCTCAAAGGGCTGATCCGCCCTTTGAGAAAGTCGCCGATTGGTGACGAAACGCGTCAGGGAAGCGCGATTATGCTATGGGGCGTGCGCTCTCTCTCTCTTTTTCTGTTTATATATATATATATATATATAGATATATATATATATATACTGTGTATATACAGTACTGTATATATATATATACTGCATTACAATTCATGAATTTATGCCATTTGGTGGACACGCGAAGCATTGCAGCCTATTAAATCCTGATCATTATCATTTAACAGATCAGGCCCCCGTCAGCCAGGCATGAACCGTGGCTGGGAAGGCAAACGCAATGCGGCTTGTCAGAGGTGAGGAGCGGCGCATTCCAGGTATCTGCCAGGTACAAACTGGGCATTTGCTCGAATAAAGTGTGTCGATGCTGTATCTGTTGCTGACCGCAATGGGCACCGACTGAGGTAATACCAATGCATCATAGCGTTCCTTTGCTCTCTTATGTTGCAAATAGAGATTCTTGTCATGCAAAGGTAATTTGGCAGGTGCTAATGGTGTAGGAGCCAATATATTGCTATTGGATTTCTTTGGGCCATTTCTCATTTCTTTGTGTATAAATTTGCTCCTAACCGCTCTAGAGTCCTTAATTCCTGCTGGTGGAATGGAATTCTTTTGTTCTACTGTTTTTGTATTACTTTCTTTAGATTTTTTAGCCCAATCTCTTTGACAGCCCGTATCATAGTCCTGTTTGTCTCTAAAAAAACTTTTGTTGTTTAGTTTGAACTATTTCAAGTTCTGCCTGGTCCAAACTTTTTATAATAGTTGGTTCTAATAAAAGTAGATCGTTGTTATCCTTATACGGATCTAGCTGGATTTTCATCTCTAAAATCTGATCATCCAATTCGGTAAGGGTCTTTCTTCGCTAATGTACCAATAGTTTCATGAGAGAAAATGAGCACTGATCAAGTATCTCATTCCACTCTTTCATGAAAGTATAATTATGTGCATCTGCAGTGGTTTTTTTGTGAACTCTAAGGCCCCTTGGAATGCGGTGGTTCTCCAAATACTTGCTCAGTGTGGTAGCCTCCCCCCATTGTTTGCTTTCTAGAATAAGGGTTTTCTCCAACCGAGCAAGTATTGGATGAAAATCCTCTGCCGCATTTTCAACAAATTGAACAGAATTGGGATCACTAAAAATATGGTCAACATTGACATTTCTACGAGATCTCAGATGAAATAAAGAACTCATAGCAAATTAGTATCTTGGCATACAAATAAATGACAATAATATGTGAAGCAGCTAACACCAAATTGTACAAAACACAAACTAACGAAAAAAGAAGGTGCCGGCGCCAAATCACTCCTTCCAACTACAAGAAAAGAAAGACGGGTCAGAGGAGGTGTTAGTTGAAATCGAATAAAGAAAAAGAAAGAATTTCCGAATATATTCAATATTAGCCAGTATTCACTGACAAATATTGAAAAAAAGGTATTGAGTAAGGGTCTAACATTTGCTCCAGTCTGTGCGCCTAACAGTTTTAATCTATTTATAAATGTCCATAAATTTGCCTGCAAATTAGCCCTAAAGAAATATTTTGCAAGGGATGCCATATCAAATCAAACAGATCCACCGAGAGAGGTTCGTAGTATAGAAAATCCTCCACAAAGGAACTTCAGGAAACCATCTACTTTTTACCCTAAATTTTCGCAGGGACATCTGGTAAGTTCCTTTGTGGAGATGGTTAATACGATCTGGAGAATTCGTGTCGAACATATAAAATTAGGAATGATAATTTTAACGTTCAAGAGAAAGAGGCTGTTCAGAGTTTGGAAAGTAATGCTTCTATTGTCATCAAGTCTGCAGATAAGGGTGGAGGTATTGTGGTCATGGATAAGGATTATTATATACAAGAGTCCATGAGACTATTGGGAGACAGGACCACATACCTCCCCCTTACAGGTGACCCTTTGGTGCATTTTCAGGCAGAATTGGGGGATCAGCTGACTACTGGCTTGAATAGTGGGGCTATATGTCAGGATGAGTTTGACTTTTTGTCTATTCAGTTTCCCCGCACTCCTTTGTTTTATTTTATACCCAAAATCTACAAAAGTCTTACCTCACCCCCTGGTAGACCTATCATTTCTGGTATTTCTTCACTCACTTCTAATCTTTCCCAATTTATTGATCATCACTTACAACCTATAGTCACTGGTGTTAAATCCTATTTGCGAGACACGACACATATATTACAAATTTTGAAAGATCTGGAATGGCAGCCTGATTATATATTGGCTACGGCTGACGTTACATCTTTATATACTGTGATTGATCACAAACTAGGCTGCAAAGCCGTGTCTCGCATATTGGAAAATAGAAACAATTATTCTTCAATTAAAAGGAGTTTTTTGGTGGACAGTATTTGGTTTATTTTGACTCACAATTATTTCACTTTCAATTCACGTTATTACATTCAGAAATGTGGCACCACTATGGGCACGAGGTTTCGAGGTTTGCTCCTAGTTATGCCAATCTGTTTATGGACAGTTGGGAGGAGGAATTTATTTGCAACAACTGTCCTCTAGGAGCAGGCCTGGTGCTCTGGCGGCGCTACATTGATGATGTGTTTTTTGTTTGGTCAGGCAGTCAAGGCTCACTGGATGCCTTTTGCACTTATTTAAATTGTAATCATCACAACCTTAAATTTACTTGCAATCACAGCACTGAGCACATTGATTTTTTAGATTTACACATTTACATTGATCAGAATACACTTCACACCAGGACTTTTTTCAAGCCAGTACAAGCTAATAATCATGTACGTGCAGATAGTCAGCAAAACCCACAATGGCTACGTAATATCCCTAAGGGTCAGCTAGTGCGCCTTAAGCGCAACTGCTCTGAGGATGAGACTTTTAAAATGCAGACAAAAGACCTAAAAAGTAAATTTCTTGAGAGAAAATATCCAGAGAGTCTCTTAGATGAGGCATTCGAACAAGTTACTAAAATAGAAAGAGATACTTTACTCAAATATAATAATAAGAAAAAAGACACAACAGAAAAATGTGATAATAAAGTTGCTTTTATTACCCAGTACAACGAGATGGCCCCTAAAATAAAACAGATTATAAACAAATATTTGCCCATCTTGTTAAAAGATGATATATTGGTGGACATTCTCCCAGAAAAACCCCAAATTATATTCTCTAAGGCTAATAATTTAAAATCGAAATTAGCCCTGAGTTGTCCAGTTAAGCAACAGAAACAGATAGGGGGTCCTAAAGGATTTTTCACTTGTGCGAAATGTGTGGCTTGCTCCTATAGTATGAATGCTAAACATTTTACATCTAATGTAACCTCTGGAAGCTATCCCATTAAGACATTTATTAATTGCCATTCCACCTTTGTAATATACTTGCTTCAATGCCCTTGTGGATTGCAGTATATTGGCAGAACTGGGAGAACCTTCCAGAGACGTATCTATGAGCATGTTTATAACATCAAGAAAGGATTGGTCACACATAGTGTCTCCCATCATTTTCTTTTGTGCCATAATAAAAATCCTAAAGGTTTGCGCTGCCAGGCCATTGAAGTGGTTCAGCCCAGTCTAAGAGGTGGGAGTAGATTAAAACAGGACAGTATGCATGAAGCATACTGGATTTATGAACTAAAAACACTGTCCCCTAGAGGGCTGAACATAGACTTCGAATTAAAAGCCTTTTTATAATAGGATATATTATGTTCATTTTCTGTCAGCCCCATTATTTATTATTTTAAGATTCAATTTTAAATGTTTTAATGTTTTAATGTTTTTATGTGCTGTTTAATGTTGTGTAATGTATGTTTAGCAAGCTTTGATGTTGTCTAGCTCTGACTATGGCAATCGATGGGTTAAAATAACACTGTGTTATCTAATTAGTTAATTAGAACCAACCAGGCAGTGTATATAAACTGCTGATTGTCAGAGCGGTTCACAACCCCTGAAGAAGTGCACGTATGTGTATGAAACGTCGTTGGGAGATTATCCTGTTTTTAGAGCTGTTCGTTTGGTTGTGGAGGATATTGGCAGCAGTTGTGTAGGCTGTGGGGGGAAAGGAGAGGAAGAAGAGCAGCGATTTCGGTAACACCGCGGCGTGTGACATCACATCCACCCGGAAGTTCCGGTTTTCGTGCAACTCAACATCCATCCCCCACACGAGGCAATCCCTAAAGGAGTTCCAGTTATCATCAGAGAAGAGCACCTGCGCGATCTTCAGCTTTACTGCTTTTACCATCCACTGTCCTGTAAGTAGGGTTTCAATTTTACCCCTCTGGACTTAAGTGCTGTATCCTCCGGAACCCAGTATTTCTATGTTAATAAATAGCTTTTTGTTAGGATTATAGCCTTGCTAGTGTCTGTCTGTTATTGTGTGTTATGTTTGTCATGTGTGAGTTTTTAATGTTTTAATGTCAACTTTTTTGGCGTACTGCACCATTATCTGTTTGTTTTCTTCTCTTTTTTACATATTGCACTACCATTTGGTGTGAGCCGTTCGTTGACCCCTTCACTGCCTATCTGTTCAAGGACACTTTTGGAACTTTTCAAGAGACGGTTTGGTTTTTATTCGGAGTTATTATTATTTAAAGGACTGATTTGGCGCCGGCAATTCTTTCTTTTCTCTGTGGTTCATTTTCTGACTGTACAGTCAGTATTTGCCAGGCTGCCTGCAATATTTATTTCAAGTATTGTTGTTATTATTTTTTTAGCGCTGTTTTGCACCGTCTTTTTTTGTTAGTAAGGTCCCAAAGAGAATTACACTCAGGCGCAGAAATGTGACACCAGGCTCGGGACGATTAAAAACACAAATCCAACCATTTGAAAATGAATGGTCTGTGTCGATAAGAAGTTGAAATCAAATCCTGAGCCTTGTGTGTGTGTGCGGGGGATGAGGGGGGTAAAGCTGCATGAAGTATTACCTGTACTGTCATTCAAATAAATATTTTCAACAGGTCATCGTAATGTTTTGATTCCCACACCCACACCCCCAAATAAATAAAAATCACATAAATAAAGCATGTGCATGACTAGTGTCGCATTAAAAAGATACAGTGCTGATTGAATATCAGAATATCAAGAATTTTTATGCAGGCACTTGTCTGAAAACTAAACCAAAAAAACACACACAAAAAAAAAATTTCAGACTTGAACTTCTAAATGAATGTGAAGTTATACACGCATGCGCATTAATAATCAACAAGGTCCCAAAGAGAATTACACGCAGGCGCAGAAATGTGACACCAGGCTCTGTATGTTATACACGCAGGAATGGGATGACAGGTTTGGGAAGATTGAAGCCAGAAAGCCATAAATTCCAGGGAATGGTGTGGGAGATGTGTACTGTAGATAAGTAGATAAGAAGTTGAAATAGTACTTTAGCCTTGTGTGTGCGCGGGGGCGAGAGGGAGAGTGCAATATGCGCTGAAAATGTGATACTGTAACACGCCTATGCATTTCATTTTACAATTACAGTACAGTACTGCGCGCGCACATTGACGCAGAGAATGTACGGCTGTACTGTACTGTAGGTTGAATTGCTATTAGACTTTTAAGACAACAGCTCGCGAACGCCCACCTGTGGTTTTAGACGATATTGCAGTATAGCAGACAGCGCTAAAAATCCGAGCGCTAACATACCGAAAACCGCTATGGAACAAAAGAAAACAGACCGCATCTGGTTGCATCTGGCCGCGTCTTGTCAGAGCGACGCAGCTACGGTCGCATTAGGATAAAGTCGGCCGCAGCTGTATGTTGATAGCGCAGAATCCCATTGTTGTGTATCAGTCAAAAATGTATTGGACGCAGCACAGATGTTTCATTACATAGGTTAACAATATGTATTATTTTCACAGTATGGCTATTATAAATAATATTACACTAATAATATATATATTAATACTAGTTATAAATACAAAAAATATACACAATTCTATTTTCATTTAGTTTGTATTAATCAATTAAGTTATACATGAACAAAATACATTTTCACAGTAAAATGTCAATTTCTTATTTTTATATACAATTTTCATTCTGTTCCATGTTTCTGCAGTACCATGAATCTAAGCATGATTCAAAGAATTCCAATTTAAGTTTTAATACCTAAGATGCAGGATGATAAAATTACTTGTCAAACATGACACAGTACTGGCCACTGCGGAGGCACATGCCTCAATTACAAGGTTTCTCCTCCACTCTTCCTTCAAAATGTTTGACCACAATCCTATTTCTGCTCTTTATCCAATTTAATCCTGCAGTAAAAAAAAAAAAGGCTAAAAAAAATCCCTTCTCCCCACCCCCGCCACCTTAAATAAAAGAGTGCAATTATAACAGGCCCAAATACCAACTTTAAAGCAACCAACCATACAGCATAAGTAATTCATGTAGAATATTGTTGGAAAGACAATATCTATAACCTTTTAGTAACTGTAGCTGTGATTTCTCTGATTACATTATTTCCTGGAAATCACCTTGTATAAAGTATATCATATTTTATGTCACGTCTAGCTTTTTTTGCATCTCTGTCTGTACTGTTTATCGACAGACCAAATCTAGAGCTCCAGTACAGGGCTTGCACATCATTGCAGTACCCTTTAGAACAGAAAGGAAACTGCAAGAAAATGGAAGATGTACATTTAACACAATACTGCACATCTAAAATATTCCTGGTAACATAACGTTCAACATAACATTCCCCGGTAAAGGGAGTAAAATGTGTGGAGAGATATTTGTGACATCACCAATTTAAGTATAATTAGGTTTCTATTTATGAACCCTTATCATGCAGAATATAAACGTTATTTCCCTCCAACACATTTTCCATGAACTAGATGTACAAAACAGTCCATTCAGTTTTAATTAGATGAACAATTTAACTTTCCCACTTGCTGCGAGTTTTAAAAGAAGCCTTTCTGAAATCATCAATTTGGAAAATTAAATTGGAAGCGCAATCATTTCAATGACAGCAAGCCAGGCTTTGTGAATAGATCAAGTAAAGCCAATTACACAGCTTGCTGGGATAAAACGGGAGAGTTAAAGGGAAGGGCTAAAAGCCATAGTCGGCTACACATTTCCATTAAAGAAGGCCAAGCTTAAAAGAAGGAAATATATAAGGTACTGAATGAAACATTGATTTTTAATACAATAATAATATTTTTTTTAAAAGCTCTGTAGTTAGTGGTTTGTTTTGAAATTAATATTTTTGTACTCTACTTATAGCCTGGAACTTTTAGGCAATAAAGAGGAGGTGAGGAAGTGGAAGATCATAAAATGGTAAATGGTATACATTTTAATGTGAAGGAGGGAGACAGTGAAGCATATGAAGCATTTAATAGGAACTGCAATAGCTGTAATATTTCAGGAAATAGCAGCAAATCCAGTCCACGAGTCTCAAGATAGTTTGTTAATAAGGCAAGGCTTGTTATGCTACAGGAAAGTACTTTGCAAATGCTGGAGAAAAAAATGCAAACTAGAATAAGCGCCTGGTATAATTGAAGTTTTCTTGGAGATACAACGTATGTAGTAAATGTGTCAGGACACGCCAATGTATCTTCTAGATGATTCAATTTGCCAACAGTTTGCAGACTTGGTAAATGTATTTTTAGCTGAGAATATAGATTTAGCTTAAAATATATTAGATTTAGAACATAAAAGAAGCAGATTTTAATGAAGCATATAAATTACCCTAAAGGCTAGTACAGATTTAGCAAACATTTTTGCAACCCGTGGCCAGGGGCACATGCACAACGCACCTGCGGGAGAAGTGAGAATCAGCCATGCACGAGAAGGAAGTGGGGCTATTGCGCTAATTTCACCCATTGGGTTGCAATAACGTTGGCTACCACTGTATCTTATGTTATAATCATATGGATACAAATACAGGTCACAGTAGTACAATGATAGACCAGATCAGATCTTGAAAATGACCATGAATACATAAAACACAGTAACATTTGGTATTGTTTTAATATTTTATTTATTTTTTATTATTGTTTATTTATTAAAACCTTTTAGTTAAAGAGGGTAGAAATCCAAAAACCTTCTCAATCATTGCAGCTGCAAATCCCACTTTCATTTTAAATCAGCAATGCCCTACAGATCCCTACATCAGTTTAACTCCCACACAATATACAGTACACACACAATCCTCTCCCCCACAATACACCCCCTCCTGCACAATATACACACTATCCCACCGCCCCCCAATCCCACTCGGATAATACACATACACATTCCCCCCAATATAAAACACACAAAATTCTCCCACCACAACAACACACTCCCATTTACCTTAGGGTGGAGGCCTCATGCGCGTGTGCGGATGTTCTGCCAGACTTCCGGGCGGGCACAACTTCCGTCACCAACCAGTGAGTATGGAGGCCTCGCTGTAGCAGCTGGGGCCCAGCAGCAAACACAGGCCTGCACCCAGACATAAAGGTTGGGCATGTCCTCTGGCCGGGCCCCTCCAAGCTGCCACGCCTAGGACAGTTGTCCCAGCTCTCTCCCTCTTTCTGTGGCCCTGCGTCTAGGCACTAAAATATAGGACAATTATGTGTCCTGACAGACCTTTCTGGGACAAAGGGACAATTCAATGAAATAAGGGATAATCCCAAACATACAGGATGTCTGGAAAAGCTATTAATATCATGCCTCCTGAGCATCTCTTGCTTTTTTTTCAAATATGTCCCAAAATAAGAGGGAGTGTTTAATTACTATGTGAGTTTTAATGCGTGTTGGTCTGTTTTGTCGGGTCAACCACAGTAAAGAGTTGTTATTGGCAGGAAATACTTCAGAATGCTCTATGTTCATCCACCGTCTTGAGTTCCTGGGTGAAGTCCAGAGGAGAAGCTGACCTAGTTGGGAGGCTTGATAGTATTTAGTTGGATTGAAAAGGGCCAGGCCTCCTTTATCAAAAGCTCCTGTAAAGTATTGTTCTTGTGACTCTGGGTCCTTTCCCCCATACACACACACAAAGCAAGAGATTGCATCTGCAGTTTCTTCAAAACTTTGCATTGAACCACAACAGGCAGGGTTCAGAACAGTTACACAATTTTAGGTAGGCGATTCATCTTAACAAAAATTACTCTACCAAAGTCTAACTGAGCGTCTTGTGGTGAGGTGAGTAGTGGCAAAGTGCCGGTGGTCCTTTGGTTGTGGCGGAACTTCCACGACCAAATGTCTTAGACTGAACCTTTACATCCTTTTTAAGGGTTATGATCATTTTAGAATAATTTAGGCTGTAGAGGGAGTCATCAATTTTGGGGATATGTATTCCTAAAGTGGGGAGGGGCTGGGAGGCTCATTAATAATCAAAGTTCAATTTTAAAAGTTTGGTCACCTGTTTGAGAAGGTTAATGTCCAGGGCAAATGATTTAGAGTGGTTTATCTTGAAGTTCAAAATGGCTCCATACTGCTCTATTACCTAGAACAGATTTGTCAGGACTTTAGTAATCATAAGGAGAACATCATCAGCGAATAAGGAGATTTTATACGCCGTGTCCCCAGCCACAATTCCTGATATACTGGAGTTATTTTGAATGGCCACCATGTCAGGAATCCATTCCTGGCTTTTCTCGTAGCCTTGCAGGGTGCTGTTGTTCTCACTAATTCCCTCTTTGCAATCAACAGCAGCTGTGTGGGCTATTACTGCAGCCTAGCCTTGTACTCAGTCATTGGAGCAGTGCCCTCACACCCTCCTCCTGGGATTGGCCCGCTGGCCTTTAAATACTGCATTCCCACAATCCCTCTCTGCCGAGCATAATCCTTCTTGGATGTACCTGTGTTTATCCACAAGCCTCCAGGCTTGTTATCTCTCGTTACTAATCTCTGTTGATTAATGTTCCAGTTTGTTGTTCTCGTTCCTGTTTCCTCGTAGCCTGCAGCTACTTCGCTGAGGTCTGTGTTCCTGGTTCCCAGAGGCCTGTGTCGCCTGCCTGGACTTAGCAACCTGCTGCATACACCTCTTGCTTAGGTTGCTGTTTTGACCCCGTGGCCTGCTGCTCTTTCTCCCTTCGCAGAGGCCAGCTTAAACTCCCGCGCTGAAGCACCCCGGAGACCTGGTGTGTGCTATCTCCCTTGAGCCCGAAACCTGCTGCTTCTACCCTTAGCAGAGGTTGCTGTTTGGACCCTGTGACCTGCTGCTCTTTCTCCCTTCGCAGAGGCCAGTTTGAAATCTTGCGCTGAAGCCTTGGTTTACCAGTGCTGCCTGATGGTGTGCTCACTCCAGTCTGTCTTCCCTCTCCTAGACCGGCGCCATGGACCGTGGACGCCACTCGTGCAAACCCCATTCCCGACCTGCAGCGATTACGCTGAAGCAGGAGGACCTGCTTGATTTCCTGTTGCCGACTCCCTGCTTGGACTACAACTACCAGGACATCTCCTATCCCGACTCTGGCTCGTCCAACGACTACGCTGTTCTCTCCAGTCCTGAACCTGGCCTGTTTTTGACTATGAGCTACGCACTCCGGACCAGTCTGTGCAGTCTAAGGTCGGTGATTTCATAACCCAGCCTCAGCCACGCGATCCAGCCCCGGTTTGTGGCGAGCACAACTGTAACACACCACCAGGGGCTCAATGTAAGAGCGAACAGCAGTCGTGCCAAAGGGCACCCCTGTCTGGTCTTTCTAGAATTTTTTATGGGGCCTGACGTAAGGCCTGCATTTATATCTTTGCAAAGGGGAAGTGATTCTAAGAAACTTCCCTCCAATTCCCATATGTTGGAGAACCTTTACTAGGAAGTTTCTATCTAAATGGTCAAAGGCCTTTTCAGCATCTAAGTAGAGGAGCAATGTGGGAACCATTCGTGAAATTGTCATGTGAGTGTGGTCAACTATCCTACGTAAATTATCAGGGGCTTGCCTAGTGGGAATAAATCCAACTTGATCATCGTGGACTAGTTTCACCATGAACTTATTACGTTGGATAGCTAAAATTTTAGAGAATAATTTTATGTCCGTATTGATGATTGAGCTAGAACAACAAGCAGGGTCCTTGCCCTTTTAAAGAATTAAGACTATATCAGCCACAGCCATAGTGTTTGGTATCAAGATGCCCTCCAGGAGTTTGTTGAATAAGATTGTTAACTGTGGGATTGGATACTTAGATATTTTTTTTACATAGGTATTGGTGTGGCCATCAAGCCCTGGGGCTTGCATGCTTTTAGTTTCATTAAAAGCCAGGTCAATTTCCTCCATAGATATTGGTTGTTTCAAGGATTGTCTCTTGTCTGGCCATATCCCAGAGATATAACAGTTGTTAAGAAAGGCCGTGACTGACCCCCTCCAAGTCCTCCCCACCTTCATGCCCATTCCCCCACTATAGCTTGTTGAAACATGTTTTAATTCCTCTTTAATTTTAAGTGGGTCATGTGTAATTTCTCCATTCGTAAGGCACATAGCTTGAATTTGGTTAGCCCTAGTTACATTACAAAGCTTCCTGGCCAGAATCATATGGGCTTGCTATAGTACTTCTCTCATAGCTTTTCTGACCGGTCCATCTAATGGCTTGTTCGACTCTATGAGATAGGGATACGTTTAGTTCACCTCATACTCCTGTGATCTCAGCCACGGTGTTAATTGAGAGGGAGGGTTTGTGGGCAGTTTCGAGCTTTGCTAGCGCTTCAGAGAGTTCTTGGATTCTTTTAAGTCTAGCCTTCTTTCTGTGGGATGCTATTATTATTAAGTGACCCCTAACGTAAGCATTGTGCGCGTCTCATAAGGTGCCCGGGATATTTCAGGAGAGCTATTCACATAGAAGAAAAAACTCAGCTCATCACCAAGCTGCTCAAGAACCTCCAGCACACAGAGCAAAGAGTCATTTAGCCTCCTTGACAGGGTATAGAGAGTGGGGCCATATTCTGAATCGTTATACTAATCATGGCATGATCAGACCAGGTAATATTGCTTATATCTGCTGAGCAGATCTTTCGGATCAGGAAAGCATCTAGTGTGAACAAGTCGATGCAGGAGTAGGATTTATGTGGATTTGAGAAAAATGTGCAATCCCGCTCCCCTGTGCCACGCTCTCCAAATGTCTACTACGTGTAGATCCCTCATAAAATGTGTCAGGAGACTAGAGTCAGACGAAGGCGATAGCTGGGAAAACCCACTGTGTCGAATTTGTCGATCCCTGGGTTCAAGACTGCAGTGAAATATCCCCCTAGTATAAGAATCTATTCTAATGGTTTGTATTTTGTCCAAAGTGCTGTTATAGTATGGGGCTTTGACGGAATTGGGCACCTAGATATTAGCCAAAGTCACCTGGGATTCACCAAAAGGTGCATAGGAGACTGCCTGCCTTATTTATATGAATCTCCACTTGCAAATTGGACATTGTTATCTATCAGTATGACCACTCTTCCTTTTTGACCCTGTCTGAGAATAGATACACTTGAGACAATTGTTTATTAAAGTAGGAGGGTGCTGACCTGATATAATATTTTTTCAAGAGACCCATATTAATATCAGCAGCATCATTCTTGGAGGGGGCCATTCTATGCTTGCTAGGACTGTTGAACCCCATGATTTTATGGGATATTAGTTTCAGGGAGGACATTGTGAGATGAGAGAAACAATCTTAATGATACAAAATGTAGTGGACTCTGTGAAACAGCTGAGCATTATACCAAAAGGCTGAGGCGTATTGAGTGGGTTGGAGAAGGCAAATAAACTTACACTTAGGGAGAAAATTGGGGACAAAATGGGTGAAATCATATATAACAAATAGTGAAACAAAAACAGAAAATAACTCAGGGCATTGTGACAGGGCCTTAACACCTGTCTAAATAGGGCTCCCAATTAAAAGCAAAAGAGAGGGTTGTAATCGGGCGCTCCTAATTAGGGTGGGTCTATTTGTTAATACAAAATTCAACACACATGCTCATGCTCCAAACCAAAGTTTAGATGTGAAATAAACATATTTTCAAGCACAAAGTGAAAAAACAATATTAAAGTGTGTAAAATTATTCAACCATCACCAAAATGCTGAACGCAATGCCGTGTATAAATATATGTAGCCAGGTCCCCTCTGGTCCCTCCCACTCTCCTGTTTTCCCCCCTTACCCTCTCATATGTGGGGATGTTGATAGCAGGGCGACGGGTTCCCGGTGGCTCCCTCCGCAGGGCGCTGCCATATTGTATGTGCGAGAGTATGTGCAAAGGTTTGCGCATGCGCAGAAGCGGCGGATGGAAAGACAGGGGCCTTACTGGTGGCGCATGCGCAGGGCACCCCAGCGGTGGCTATTAGATTTGCTCATGCGCAGTGTCCTATGCGCACGCGGTCCCAACGTTAATTAAGCAGCAGAGAGACTACAACTCCCATGATGCTTAGGGAGAAGCTGCCAGGTAACGCACGATAACCAATGGGATGGCTGTATTGCTCCTGAAGGGAGGAAAGAGTACTGCATGCTGGGACAGGAAATGGTGAGTCAAGATCTGGACCCTGAAGGTGCAGGTAGTGTCCACGAAGCTGTGCTCCAGGGACTAGGCAAGAGGTAACCCCCCAGTGCCCAGTTAGTCCCCTGAGCCATAGTAGAAATATCCTATGTGTATGATATAGGGAAAGGCCTTAAGATAGGGACTCTTTCCACTATAGCAATAGAGAGAGAGATATGCTGCAGGACATTGCCTGAAAGACATTGCAGCTTTATAGCAGAAATCAGAGTTGGACTCCATAGTAGAGACTGCTCCCAAAGGATCATCTGGCTGGGGGTCCCTCCCCGGAGGAGTCAGACGGCGGAATCATCCACGCAAGGAGCAGAGCCACTGATTATCCTGGTCAGGACCAGGGAGGTATTATAAGTGAACCACCGGGCCCCAACACAGGGAAGCGCTATCTCTCACACACACTATTGTTTGTGGACACTCAGGGGTTAAGTGCCCAGGTACATTGCTACGGTAAGGACAAAGGGTGATGCAATGATTGACATGTGGGGTGATGTTATGATTGACATGTGAAATTATGCAATGAGACATATGTAAAGAAGTTATAGTCAATGCTTGGTAAATACTGTTCTTATCCAACTGTGTGTATTTACTGAGTATGTTGGTTCCGGTGAGGGAACACTCCCACCATGTTGGGATCCCTCATCGGTGGAGGCACTGAACCGTGTTAAGTATACCCCAGGCTCCCAGTGGCGGAGGTTCAGGCCTCCTGTTAGCCACACAGGTGACAGCAGCATGCGTAGTTGTAGTACCCCGGGGGTACAAGGGCTACATATATATAAAGCAGCTCTAAACCCTTTTGAGACCATCCTCAGGTCCAAGTTAGATAGCGATGTATTCCAGATAACCACAACATGGATATGTGGAATAAAACCAATACATATAATGGTTAAGCCAAAAGTGTGTTAGTCCCATTCATAAATTTTCTTTAAATACTGTACTGTATCAGGCGTGTCAGAGATTCAGCCTCTCTCTGATGGGAGCAATGGTATGGGTTCTCCGAAGAGGTGTATCAGCTTCTTTTCCAGTGTACCAAAATTCAAAAGAAACTCCAAATATTGTGGTATATCCATAGACAAATGCATTGTAAATAACCAGTTCACAAATTCACATTTTGCACATTAATATCGCGTATTGGAGAGGTGGATCTGTGGCATTATCCTGCTGGTCTCTGCCTGCTCTTATGTCACTTCTCAGCTCTGGGCAGAAGCAGCTCGGCTCGGATCACTCAGCTGCAAGGTCTCCAAATTCCAGGCCTCCACACAGTAGATTCAA
Source organism: Ascaphus truei (assembly GCF_040206685.1). NCBI lineage: Eukaryota > Metazoa > Chordata > Amphibia > Anura > Ascaphidae > Ascaphus > Ascaphus truei. The sequence continues at coordinate 263,261,923 of NC_134484.1, forward strand.
TGGGTTTCGCCAGAGCTATGTCAGCAATAACCTTTGGAAAACCCATACCATTGCTCCCATCAGAGAGAGGCTGATTCTCCCAATTGAAAGCCTGTATCTGGATGATGAGTCCAGCAGGGAGCTGGTTAATTGCAGATACAGACAATTAGCCAGTCTTCACCTGGCTCATCAGTCAGGTAGAAAAACCTCTTGCTTAATCTGCAGGGGATCTCTCTAGCACTAAGGAAGTGTGTGCTCTCAAAGAGGAATCCCAGGGAACCAGACCCTCTATTCCAGGATGCAGTGGACCCTTAAGCCCACCAGAGGGTGCACTCCATGGACACCATCCTAAACTTTTTTAAGTAACAGTAACTCTTTCATGTACCTGTGCAGGACAGGTCTATTGAGACCATTCTCGCTCCACTGCAGAGGTAAATGAGAATTTTCACAGGTAGTGTTAGGACCTGCGTACTGGTACAAAGAAGAAGAAGCAGGCACACGGTGTTACTCAAAAGGAGGTTTAATATGCCATAAAGTCCAACGTTTCGGCAGTCAAATACTGCCTTTCTCAAGGTGAAGGCCTTCACCTTGAGAAAGGCAGTGTTTGACTGCCGAAACGTTGGACTTTATGGCATATTAAACCTCCTTTTGAGTAAGACCATGTGCCTGCTTCTTCTTCTTTGTACTGGAACATTTGGGACTACACTACCGACACACTTTATTAAAGTGTGGCCGGTACCGCAAGCCGGGAGATTTCCCGGCTTGCTAGTGGCCGCCCCTCGGCGTGCCGCGCGTCATAGATGCGCGGTCACGCGTCTTCGGGAGCCTGCGCCCCCTGCACGCGCGTCCAGGGCTCCCCGAGGGAGCCCTGGTGTCCCGCGATCGCGGGACGGCGGCAGGGGGTTCCGGGGGACCCGGCGGACCCGGCAGCGGTAGGGAGAGCGCCCCGATCGGATGGCGCTCTTCCGCTGCTTCGGCGCGCGCCCTTCACTCTCGGGCGCGCGCCAGGCTACTGCTGCGGCCAAGAACGGGCAAATGCTCGAATAAACTTGGCCGCAGCAGTACAGGAGCTCCCCAGGACCAGCGCACCGGCAGCTAAGTACCCCACCTCTATTACCATTGATATTGAGTGCGTGTCTCATCCTCTGTCTAGGACCTGCGTACTGGTCATGCCGTAAAGTGGCTGCAGGCTTATAACACTTTGGCAAAAGGGTTTAACTAAATGACCCTTACTCAGGAGAATACTAACATTGAAGTATTTAACTACTGTATGTATTTTGTCACATTGGATGTAGCATTGAGTTTTTTTGTCTTTTGTTACCAACCCAGACCCAGACTTAGGAAAAAAGCCCCTGATAAAAGGTACCTCTTTCGACTTTGGGTCAGAGGCTGGTAAGAGGCCTATCCTTCCAGCCCTGCAAATAGGGACTGAGAAGTGTGAGTAATCCCTTACAAAGGGATGTGCTATTTTGTTTATCTGTGTGCTGCCTTAAAGGTTTTGGAAGATACATTGTTTATTTCCCCAATCTACTGTATGTCTCCCTTGTTGTACCTCTGCACTTGTCTGCTACAGGCATACAAAGGACCTAAGCATAAAAGGTACCATTTCTAAATTAGGAAGTGACATGGAAAGAAAAGGAGGTTGGACTTGGGAATCGCATGTCTCCAAAACTAGGTATAAACACACAGAAAGGAACAGCCTATCAGTATAAGGGTGGCCGACTGCTAACACGTGCAATATATTCTTGCATGCTGACTAAGCTTAGGTTAATTAAGCATTGAACTGAGCGAGCGTCATCCGTAACTTAATCCAAAACATGGAACATAACTTGGGGTGGTAAAGGTTGAGCTTATATAGTCTGATGCGTCTTAACTTATAGGTACTTGCATACTTAAATTGTACCCTAGGGTATATTAATATATTGACACACAGCACACAGCACTAGTTTCCTTGGTTGATAACCTAGATACAGTAAGCTAAACTGTTAGTTTCTGTAGAGTGCAATATCTGCAACATCTGCACATATTAATAGTTTTGGATGGCTCGCGTTAAATCAGGTGTGCCTGAGTCTAAGGAGGGTGGTTGTCTGTATTTCCCGTAATCTCCCAGCCCATAGCAAGGGCCCCTGTTGGGTACATGTCGTGGGCCCGGGGGGGGGGGGGGGCAGGACAGTATTTTATGACAATATGGTGACTCCTAACCCTCTGGTACCTAGCCCGCCCAGCTATAGAAGGCCCCATAACTTCTCCATTAAACGTGAATGTGGGCTGCCATTAAACCCTCTTCTTCCAAACTCTCTACCGGCTTTTACCTCTCATACAGGACAGTGCATGTCAATAGGGAATATGTACATATTTTATAGAGTTACCGGTATTAGCATAAGACCCATGGACTACCCAGGTCAGAGGGACAGAGGCCGAGTTTGCTTAAGAAACTGGGCGCCTCTGCGGTATCCCTGATGGCAATCTAGGAACATCACAAGCTTAAAGGCAAAGCCCCACTTACACTTTACACTGATGCTCCTCAGTGCCTCCATGACTGGCTTCATATTACATCTCTTCTGGAGTTTGATGGGACAGAGGTCCAAAAAGATCAGTAAACTTTTTCTTTTTCTTGCAGCCAACATGATCTTCCCCTTGCTCCTGAAGTGATCAAATCTAAGGACCACGGGAACCACCTGAGGACCCCCAGACCCCTGCAGGGACCACCCGAGTGCCCACAGACACCCACAGGGACCACCTGAGGAACCCAGGACACCCGCTGCCTCTAGTATCAATCATGTGGGGGTAGAGGAGATGGGTATTAGTATTGTTATGTATTTAATGTTTATTGTGGGTTGCAGGGGTGGGTTAAGGGGGTATTTGACCATTGGTGGGTGGGTAGCGGCAGGGGTTAACTGGTTAGCGGTTAGCTGCTAGGTGATGCAGTTGCCTTTAAATGCATTTTTATGGCATGGATTCATGCCGGGGATATCCGGTGCTGATATTAATGGATATCAGTTCCAGAGCCTCCCGGCATCAATCCGATGTAGGGGAAAAAAGCATTTTTTTTTCTAAGTCCTGTCCCGCCACCTCTCAGCAGCTTCTTACCAGCCTCACGCCAACTTTTCCTGCTGTTAGGATTTTGGGAGAAACTCGCCATTCTAGAGCCTCGATTCACCTGGATAAGTTAATCACAGCTTCTAAAATTGCACGAGATTTAGAACCTGCCGATAAGTGGTTTATCGTCGCTCATCCAGTGATTTTTTTTATGACGACTAAAAAATATGTCGATTCATGCCTTTATCCCTCACTTATCGAGGCTTACTGAATAGCAGTAGGCATTTTGGCCGATTAGTGCTCGATAAGTGGCTTATCGAGGCTTATAGAATAGGCCCCTAACTGTCCTTTGGCTATACTGGTTATATGGCTTCCCCAGCTGCCCCTATCTCGGCCGCTAAGAAGGTGCTGTGTAATTCTTATGTTACCTGGTATTGCTCCATGTCAACTGGGCCCCTAGCCCCGTCAGTGCTCAGCCTTCCCGTATTGGGGCAACCTGCCACCACGTGACCTTCTGGATGAAAGATAGCTACAGACCCTCCGATGGGGCTGGTACAACTATGCCCAGCGGCTGGAGAGCCCCCTTTGTGTATAGGCTGTCTCTCTGTGAATCTTTAGAGTAGTATGGTACCATTTATTTGAAACACTATCTAAACAGGATACTCTCACTAACTAGAAAACAATAAAAGGGAATCCTTACCCTATCCCAAACAATGGAACTTACATACACTATAAACAGTGAGATCCCTCTTCTTTAACTCTTCCTGAGTTCTGAGTTCCAGAAGCTTCCCCCTTACAATTTATAGCCTAGTCTGATGTCACTGTCTCCAGGCAGAAGGGGACGGGACTTAACTTCTGCTGGGTCACCACAGAAGCAGGTGATGGGGAAGGGGTGTTACTCTGTGTGAGCCAACACAGTTAACCCCTAAAGGCTCTAGTAATCCCAAAAGGAGGTTACCTAAATCCTTGCATAGAGTATATGACTACTTGAGTTAATTTACACTTAGAAGAACACTGTGACACACAGTATTGCTTTGGCGTTTCTTCTGTTTAGCGGTGCCTAGCTTACTAGCTGAGTCGTCAGGATCATTACGTTAGATATAAATATTATAAATGCAAATGTAATAAATGCAGCATGCTCAGATAAAGAAGAATGTTGGAAAAGCAAGACATTTTGACATTTCCCAGCAAAAAAAACCAGAAAAGGCAATATATGTTTTACTAAGAAAACCAGCAATCCCATCTAACCTCTATTTACAAAATAGCAGTAGCCATGTTACAATGAAAATAAGTATAGAACTAAAGTACATGTGTGGGTTTAGGGTAAGAGAAATCAGTAGTAATCTGATAAACAGAAAACGTCCACCTTCATGAGATAGACTTAAGACTTCAAGGTGAGTAACAAGGAGGTGGTTTGATATTAGAGATTGACAACTGTGGTAATGATATACTGTATGACATATTCCATTTAAAATTACTATGCAATAAAAATACTGATCTGTTTCTTAAAGCGTACCAGTGGAAAATATGCTTCTATTTTTAATATGTTAAAAGAAGAGTTTTCTGAATTACAATAACAATGTTTTAGAATATAGATTTTACAGTCCATGCAAATCTTTACATTTCATTTTTGCAGGCACACACCCCACTAATATAGACACATTGGTTGGGTACAAATGGCCACAGCCTTTAATTAAACATAAACTCCAACACTTCAAGACCTGGAAAGCAAGTAGCCCCACCCAGTGAACCTGATTATGCTCACCACCGCTACATGAGCTAATGAGCTCTGATGGTACGTAACACCTGGGGTAACTCTTAAGAGTACACCCTTTGGTCTGCCACACCTGGCCCTGACCCAAGAACACATTCTTTGGACCCATAGCATTCTTCCAAAATGAATCACCTGGGCAAAACAGACCAGACTGCACCCCTCCAGCTGTGACAAATGAAATTACACAATCAACACTTTTAACTATACCCTCTTCTTTATATTTTCTTGCTTCTAACTTTAATTTTTGCCTAGTTTCTTGTATTTTTTTAAAAATAAAAATCCAACATGTTACAATACCACCATAACAATAAACATAACTTTATTCAATAAATCTAAACCCCAAAAGGGGATGGGTGGTTGGGAACCTTTCGGGGAGGTGAACAGAGGATGATATATGAAGGTCACAAGGTTACAGCCTAAATAGCCTAAATAACCTAGCCTTCCCTCAACCTCACCCCCCCCCCAACATATCACTCTATACCCCCTTGGGTAAATGGACATGCTTCCCTTCTCCTAATTGGACAGGGCTTTCTTGACCCTTGTACCTCAACTCTTGCCCATTCCATTGAACAACACACTCAACTAAATACAAACATCTTGGTTGGGTACAAATGGCCACAGTCTTTTATCAACACTCCTGGACTTGGTCAGCAAGTACCCCACCTAGTGAACCTGATTATGCTCACCACCGCTACATGACCCAGTGAGCACTCATGACTCGTAACATCTTGGGTCCCCCTTAAGGGGTACATCCTTGGGTCCATCACACCTAGCCCTGACCCGAGAGTGCATCCTTTGGACTCCTCGCATTCCTCCAAATTAACCACCTTGTCAAAATTGACCAGGAAGCACCCCTCCAATGCCAGGATCATGTGACCCCTTAAACGCACTGTGCCGTTCTCACCAGCAGTGCAGCCTCCTCCAAACCATCCTGCAAATCATTATAAATATCTCTAAAACTATCTTGAAGAGGTGCACACCATCCTACTGATAAAGTCCAGCATCCTCCCCTTCCAATTCCTTGTGCCACAATGCAACACCCCCAAAAATCTTACCAAATCAGCCACCCCTTAATTGAGCTTCCTCCTAAATCTATCCACTACCTTCTTGTCCTGAGTCCCCCTCCAAGCCAACCATGGCACAATCTCAGACCATATTAGCATCGCCAGGAGTGTTACCATCAACCGGGCCAAATGCGCTAAATTGTGTTAATTAACTCCCTTGATCATTCTCCTCAATATTTAGGACCTCACCCCACCTTCTACTCTACTTCAGGATCATTGGGAGTGTATACACACAACCTAAGCCCCGCTGTCCTAACCTATGGATCCTCTATATATCTCCCAGTAAACCCAAATGCTTCCCAAAAGGCCTCTGCTCCGCTCTCTTCTCAGCTCAGTGGACATAGCAGTCCCTACAGGTCCACGTACAAACCAAATGGCTCCTCAAAATAAAAATGTAAATGTATTTTTTTTTCTAACTAACACCCACTCTACGCAACCAAGTGTAACCTAATGTAACTCTTCAAACAACTTGATTCCCATGTTCGAATTTTCTTTATAACCTCCTGCCCCAACCCCAGCCGGGCCGCCTCTGTTGTGGCTCCTATCCAAAAGAAGTGAGAACCAAAAGACTTGGGTCCAATCCTGCCACACAAAGGCAGCTCTTTAAGACTCTGACGAATTGGTATCTCGTTGTGCACCAGCAACAAAGACAGCCCTTGCCAGTCCCACCAGATACAGCACACTACCGTCCACCTTTCCGTACCTCCACACAAACCCCTTTACCTCCTTGGTCCGATATCCTAATTAAGATACTAATTTATTTTTCCTCAATCAAAACATCTTCCAGCCTCAAGCTCCAAGCCTGCTCTTTGTCGCACTACCCAGCATCCCTACCCAAAGTGTTTCAATTAAGGCTAATGCAAATGCGGCCCTGAAAAGTTTACCCATAAACCCAGAGAAGCAATCCTCATTTGTAGCCTCCAATATCCCCCCAAGAATCTCCACAGAGACAGGCTTCCTCTAAGTTCTGGGTCTTCTTCCTCCACCCCTTAACCAGCCTTCTAACCAACACATGCTTAGTATAATCTCTTCAGCCAACAAACCCATGAAACATTATGTTCCGGCCAGCATTTCCAAAAACAATCCTCCTCAGAATAAAACTCCCTGAACAATCCACAAATACCTACCTACAATCCAAATTAACCACCTTGTCAAAATTGACCAGGAAGCACCCCTCCAATGCCAGGATCATGTGACCCCTTAAACGCACTGTGCCGTTCTCACCAGCAGTGCAGCCTCCTCCAAACCATCCTGCAAATCATTATAAATATCTCTAAAACTATCTTGAAGAGGTGCACACCATCCTACTGATAAAGTCCAGCATCCTCCCCTTCCAATTCCTTGTGCCACAATGCAACACCCCCAAAAATCTTACCAAATCAGCCACCCCTTAATTGAGCTTCCTCCTAAATCTATCCACTACCTTCTTGTCCTGAGTCCCCCTCCAAGCCAACCATGGCACAATCTCAGACCATATTAGCATCGCCAGGAGTGTTACCATCAACCGGGCCAAATGCGCTAAATTGTGTTAATTAACTCCCTTGATCATTCTCCTCAATATTTAGGACCTCACCCCACCTTCTACTCTACTTCAGGATCATTGGGAGTGTATACACACAACCTAAGCCCCGCTGTCCTAACCTATGGATCCTCTATATATCTCCCAGTAAACCCAAATGCTTCCCAAAAGGCCTCTGCTCCGCTCTCTTCTCAGCTCAGTGGACATAGCAGTCCCTACAGGTCCACGTACAAACCAAATGGCTCCTCAAAATAAAAATGTAAATGTATTTTTTTTTCTAACTAACACCCACTCTACGCAACCAAGTGTAACCTAATGTAACTCTTCAAACAACTTGATTCCCATGTTCGAATTTTCTTTATAACCTCCTGCCCCAACCCCAGCCGGGCCGCCTCTGTTGTGGCTCCTATCCAAAAGAAGTGAGAACCAAAAGACTTGGGTCCAATCCTGCCACACAAAGGCAGCTCTTTAAGACTCTGACGAATTGGTATCTCGTTGTGCACCAGCAACAAAGACAGCCCTTGCCAGTCCCACCAGATACAGCACACTACCGTCCACCTTTCCGTACCTCCACACAAACCCCTTTACCTCCTTGGTCCGATATCCTAATTAAGATACTAATTTATTTTTCCTCAATCAAAACATCTTCCAGCCTCAAGCTCCAAGCCTGCTCTTTGTCGCACTACCCAGCATCCCTACCCAAAGTGTTTCAATTAAGGCTAATGCAAATGCGGCCCTGAAAAGTTTACCCATAAACCCAGAGAAGCAATCCTCATTTGTAGCCTCCAATATCCCCCCAAGAATCTCCACAGAGACAGGCTTCCTCTAAGTTCTGGGTCTTCTTCCTCCACCCCTTAACCAGCCTTCTAACCAACACATGCTTAGTATAATCTCTTCAGCCAACAAACCCATGAAACATTATGTTCCGGCCAGCATTTCCAAAAACAATCCTCCTCAGAATAAAACTCCCTGAACAATCCACAAATACCTGCCATGCCATTCGGGCCCTCATGTAGGCTGTCCAGTTTGCTGGTGCAAAAGACTGACTCACTATCTCAATCACCATTCCATCCCCATCTGCCAAACCCACAGAATAGGCCCACCATGATTCTACACACTACCTTGGCTATTGCTCTACATACCACTTGTTCCCAAATATGGCTCCAAAACATAGCAAACCTGCAGCGTCTGTGGAACGTTCCAAGTTCTGGTTGGAAACCTGTACCAATGTCCTCCTGTTGTATTTCCTCATAAACTCTCCTCAAACCTGCAGCTCATTTCTCATATCCTTCAACACCCTCTTGATATGGTGCTGGTATCTGTGCCTTGGCATTGTTCCTAATAGTTGCCTGCAAAACACCCTACCCATTGGCATTATCCAAACAAATACCAAATGCCTCAGCAACAACTGCAGCTGCCTCTCTAGCTCCCTCAATTTCTCCATCGATAGCTGGAAGACAATCTATACCAAATCAATCTCGATACCCAAGAAATTAAAAACTGGAGCTTGACCCTCTGTTTGGCCGCTAATCGCGGGACTCCAAACTGTCTACCCAATACCTGGAATTGTGCCAGTGTAAGGGTTCTAGTCCAGAGTTTTGTTGGAACATGCCCTTATGTGGCGGTTGCAGCTATCGTGGTTCCTGGCAAACCTCTTCCTGTACTTGGTAATTGGCTACACCTGTTACAGGGCATTACAGGTGCAGAGGCCTAGATTCGACCACATCATGATCCCAATCTGCAGCCAATTCGCCAAATCTCTCGCGAGGTGGTCTTCAGTAGACTAATGGCCCAGGAGATTAACACATAGCGGGGGTCCCTGCTGTGTGAATCCTACCGGGATCTACCTGTCTGTAAGAGACATGCAGTAAGAGAGAGACTGAATCAGTCACTCTACCTGAGCCGGTTTTATTTAATTTTAATATTACAGTATTGTAGCAGGGGGTCTCCGGAGCTGAACAGCATTGATTTCAGGCCGGGGATCATCTGCTTCCCAAGTTACGGGCCCCGTTATGGGGTGCTGGTATCCCACTGGCCATGTTTAAATTCTCCCATGTCCCAGCCCACATGATCAGGGGGATTTAAACAAACAAGAGGGTCATCCAAAGGGAGTTATGTCACATCCTTTCAAAAAAATTGACTCTGTCACATGGCTTACTGCAACCAATCAAATTGGGGATATACATCTCACAATCTGATTGGTTGAAGTAACATGTGACGAAAACAATCTTGGTTTTGGTGACATCATCTTAAAGGGAAAGGAAGCACAGCCTTTCTGATTGGCTAGCTTCACTCCCTTTACATGACGTCACATTAAAAAAATAGTCACATGCTTATTTCAGCTAATCAGATGGCGTGGGAACCATTTCTCACTCAAATGTGATGTCAAAGGCTGTATACTATAAAGCCCTGTGCTGTCTTATTTGAAGGCAAGAAGCTCAAGGAGCAACATCTCCCCCCAATTGGATTATAAATGTTATACAGATGAAGATGATGAAGATGAAGATAAAGACGAAGAAAGAAAAACCCCAGTTGGATTAACGTAAACAGATGAAGATAAAGGAAGAAGAAAGAAGAAAAGGACTTTGGACTTTACTTGAAGACCGTGGCTGCGGATGATCCTGGCTGTGTTCAAGAGCTTCCTGAGAAGTGGGAAGACATCTAAAAGTAAGAAAAACCATTGAATGTATGTTATTTTTATTTTGCAGGTTTTTTCATAGTATGTTTTTTTATTTGTATTTTTTTCATTGCCCATTGATTGCCAATGTATGCCTATGCCTATTGAATGAATGCATGCCTATTATACATAAAGTGACAAGCAATGCATTTTTTGGCAAATCCTTGCTTTTATTTCTTTTAAATTTATTTTGGTTCTTGTTTTGATTTTGAATTATGGGATTTTTTGTTGTTTTTTTAATTGTTTATTTCTGTAATTTTTTGGGTGTTGCTTTTTAATTGTGGTTTATTTTTAGTCTTTTGCTTTATAATAATGGTGTTTTTATGGAGTTTCTTTTATTTATAGATGTTTTTTTGGTGCTTTAATTTTTAATTCTAGTTATATTTGGTATTTGCTTTATTGATTGCTGGTAAATGTGTTGTGTTTACTTGTTTATTGTTATTTGTTTGGTGATTGTTTAGATTCAATTGGATATTGTTGGTGGCTGTTAATTTTTAATGTTGACCATTGACTGCCATGGTGTTACTGCACCGACACACTTTATTCGAGCAAATACCCAGTATGTACCTGGCAGATACCTGGAATGCGCCGCTCCTCACCTCTGGCAAACCCCGTTGCGTTTGCCTTCCCAGCCTGGATTCATGCCTGGCTGACGGGCGGCTGATCTGTTAAATGATAATGATTAGGATTTAATAGGCTGCAATGCTTCGCGTGTCTACCAGATGGCATAAATTCATGAATTGTAATGCAGTATATATATATATACTGTGCAGTATTGCAGCCAGCGGGAATAAAATGCTTCAATCCCTGCTTGGAAAATACCTCAATGCACTCGGGCAGAAAACAGTCACAAACCTCAATACACCCGGGTATACCCGAATTCGTGGGACTAGCCGAGCTCGAATAAAGTGTGTCGCCAGTGTAAATCATGCCTATATTATATGGTTTATTGGCATTTGTAATGTGTTTATTTTTCTATGTAATGTGTTTTATTTTGAGCCAGTTTTTTTTATATTTTAGCTTCCCCATGTATTGCTATAGTGGCAACGTATGCCCATATTATATGGGCATGATTTAACACTGTGCCAATCAATGGGTAGCTGGGGTGGTGTCCCCAGGTAGGGTGGGTAGCGGGGGAGGGTGGGTTAACCCCTTAATTACTATAGTGGTTACTAACCGCTAAGGTGATTAAGGGGTTAGGGGTTAGGAGCCATTACATTGTATTTTTTATTGTATTGTTGATGCCCAGAGGACAAGGATGGTGATGAGGATGAGGACGGTCTTCATCATGGCAGGGGTAAGTGCAAGTTTTATTTTCTTTATGCTGTTGATTTCTGTTTTATTTTAAATGGGCAAATACACTATTATCCATATCTGGATAATAGTCATTTTGCCCATTACTGTACTTTATTCATTGGGAGGGGGAGAGGGGGGTGTATTTATAGCAGTGTATTCCACTTTTTTTGTCGCACAGGATTGGTACTGCAGGCCAGCGGGGACCCCAGGATACCTGCGGGGACCACCCGAGGGTGTGGCGCCCCCAGAAACGCACAGGGACCACCTGGAGGCCCCCAGACAACCATGGAAACCACCTGAGGAGGACCCACAGACACACATGGGGCCCCCAGACACCTGCGGGGACCACCCGAGGACCCCCAGACTCCTGTGGGGCCCCACACACCTGCAGGGAACACCTGGAGGCCCCCAGACACCAGCAGGGACAACTCAAGGTCCCCTATGGGGCCCCCAGACACCCATGCAGACCACCCGAGGGCCCCCAGACACCCATGGGGACCACCCGGAGACCATGCCGAATTCAGGATTGATTCCAGTGCTGAAAAAAAACATGATTTTATGCATGTCTCAATATTTTTTGCACCAGCCTTTAGCTAGTGAAAAAAATATAGTGAACTTTTATACTCCGATAAACTTATCACAGCTTTTTGAATAGCTGTTATTGGCAAAAAATGGTGGTTTGGGCATTTTTTGCCCAGATGGATTACTTTTTTGTCTCTGACTGTTTAGGGGCATACAAAAGACATAATAGCATGTTGTTGCCCTGTTATCACTGCTTTGTGAAAATCAGGCAGTATCATGATATAAAAGCATTTATCGCCCATTAAACCAATTATCACTGCTCAGTCAATAGGCCCCTTTATCATCATCTGTTTTTGGGGGGTCTTCTTTCTTTTTTATCTTCATTTTCATCTGTACTGTCCATTGTAATCCAATTGCTGGGGAGATGTTTACTCTACACCTTCTTGGCAGCAAATGAGACTGCACAGGCCTTATATAAGGCCTGTGATGTCACATTTGACTGACAAATAACCATGTGACAATTTTTTATTTTTAAGGATGTGACGTCATCAAAAGGGAGTGAAGCCAGCCAATCAGAATGGCTCTGCTTCCTTTCCCTTTACTATGACGTCACCAAAACAAAAATAGCAACCATCGCATGATACTAGAACCAATAGGATTGGTGGCCATCCTAATGGTTGAAGTAAACTTTGTGACAATCTGGATTGCTTTGTATAATTCTTGCATTTCTTTGTTGATTTTTGTAATTCTTGTTTAAATTTTGTATTTTGCTTTTTAATAATGGTGTTTTCTTTCATTTCTTTATTTGTGTTTTTTTGGTGTTTTAATTTTTAATTCTGGTATTTCTTGGTATTTGTTTTATTTATTTCTTGTTTATTGATGGTGTTTATATTTTTTATCCAGGTGTTTCTTTGGTATTTGCTTTATTGATTTCTGGAATTTTTTTGATGTTTACTTTTTTATTGTTGTTTATTTTTGGTGGGTTTCTTTGATGATTGCTTTGATCTAATTTTATATTTTTGGTGGTTGTTTATTTTTTAGCTTGCCCATTGACTGTCATACTGTAGTACTAAATCATATCCATATTATATGGTAATGATGTACCACTGTGCCAATCAATTGGTTTCTTGGCATTTGTAATGTGGTTATTTTCTATGTATTGTTTTTTTTTATTTTGGGCCTGTTTTTTTTTTTAGGTTACCCATTTATTGCTATAGTGGCTAAGTATTCCCATATTATATGGGCAAGCTTTAACACTGTGCCAGTCAATGGGTAGTGGGGGTGGGTGGTTAGGCCTCCCCCATGGGTAGTGGGGGAGGGTTGGTAATTACTATAGTGGTTACTAACCGCTAAGGTGCTTAAGGGGTTAGGGGTCATTAGAATGTATTTTTTTTGTACTATTGCTGACAACGGAGGACGGTGATGATGAGGAGAGCCTTCATCCTGGAAGGGGTAAGTGCAAGTTTTTTTACTTTATGCTGGCTGATGTTTTATTTTAAATGGGCAAATGCACTATTATCCATACTGTATCTGTATAATAGTAATTGTGCCCATTACTGTACTGTATGTGTTAGGGGTGTTGTTGGGGGTACAGTGGGTGAGTTGTGTATTGGTACAGTAGGTAGTAGGTATTTTCATGTTTATTGTGGGTAGAAGGTTTGAATGAAGGGGGTAGTTGCCACAGGTTGGGTGGTTAGGCCTCGGTTGGTACTGGAAAGGGTTAACCCTACCATTACCACCGCTAAGGTAATGAAGGTGTTAACCCTTCCAGCAACCATCTTTTGGCTATTACCCCCTTCACTCACCCCCTCTGCCCCCAATAAACCTGGTAGTCTTGCTTAACCCCTTCATTGCCTTAGCGCTTAGCCGCTGAGGTAATGAAGCTGCTTTTATTTTATTTTAATATTACATTATTAGAGCAGGGGGTCTCTGGAGATGAATCGCATTGATTTCAGGTCCGGAGATCCCCTGCTTCCCGAGTTACAGGCCCCATTAGGGAGTGCCCGCATCCTTCTGGTTTGTTTAAATCCCCCGATCACGCGGGTCGTGACGCTGGAGAATTTTAACATGGCCGCTGGGATACCGGCACTCAATAATGGGGCCTGTAACTCAGGAAGCAGGAACAACGGACCTTAAATCAATGTGGTTCAGCTCCGGAGACCCCCTACTACAATATTGTAATATTAAAATTAAATAAAACCCCCACGATCGTCTGTTAGAGGCGCGCAGGTAGTGTGACTTTTTTAGTCTATCTCTTACTATGCGTCTCTTACAGACAAGTAGAACAAGGTAGGATTCACAAAGCAGGGACCCCGCTGTCTTAATCCGCTTGGCCATTAGTCTTCTGCGGCCAACCTCATGAGTTTTGATGGCATCTTGTGGTTTTTACCCCGAGATGTGGTAGAATCTAGGTCTCTGCATCTGTATATAGAAGTCAGTTACTTCCAGCCCCTGCCCAAGCATGATATTCTGTTCCATGTTTTTGCTAGACCCATTCTGTTGTGCCTTGTGCCCTATTCCTCTGCCCTGTTCCAGTGGATTCCCTGTTGCCAACCCTATGTCCCAACCTTGAATCTCTGCTGCCTGCCTTGATTTCTGTCTGCATCCTGACTATAACTATTCTAACAGGACTCTGTCCCCGGCTTTAGTTGGCGATCATGTACCCATACCTTATCTCCTCAGCTTCCTCAGGGAAGAATGACCATGTTGCTACCTGAACAGAATCCAAAACCCGTCAGAAAATCCACTTCACAGGGGCTCTGCTGCAGCCTTGTTTGAATAAGGATCAAGCTAATAAGTCATCTTGTCCACCCTCATTGGAGTTGCCACCGAGTCTATGAAAGGGATATGGATGCTGCAGCATCATCTTTGACAACCAAAAGTCCATGTCCTTCAAATCCCATCGCCTATGCTTTTAACTGCCATTTGCTCCCTAAAACCCTCAACATAGTCCACCAATTACAAAAAAAAATGTGCCTACCATGCTTGCTAAGATTATGAAAGCCACCAATCAGTACCCAGAAGTCTTGGGCACCTGCTTCTTTTCCTTCTTGTCTTTACTATCCCCTTTAGTAATCACCTTCTCCAGCAAATCCTTATATCCGGGCAACAAGGTCCCTATTTAAACATTGTCTCCTGTCCAGATTTATCTTCAGTGGTCTGTTGTAAATTAAAACACAGCGGGATGCAAGACATAAGTAACCCTCCTTAAAGCTACTATCCAACATGGCCTTGTCCCCTGCCTCATGCTCTTCTTGCGAAACCTGACCCTTAACACCTTTTTCCCCGGCCTTACACTACTGCCCACACTAGCCCCTGCTGAAATGCCAGCGATGCACAAAACACACCCTCCTTCCTTTTTGTAAAGTCTGAAACTACCAAACCCTTACGCCCTATGATCACCACCAATGGCAGCTCTACAAGGGGACTGCTGCCTCTGATTCAGAGACATAACCCCAAAATGCCTGCACCCAAACTTATCGTGGCCTGGTAACTGGAAACCAATGCCATCCCTGTCCCTGCCAGTACTTCCTGTATGAAAGACAAGACCTCTGCTAAACCTGCCCCTGCCATCTTCTGCTCGTCCCCTGTACCTGAACCTAGCAGAGTGGGCACCAGACTAGCCTCCACTTGTTCTGCAGCTCTACTGGCCCCAACCATTCTGCTGCTTTGGCTTCCCCTTTCCCTTCCGATGGCTTGCTTGACACTTCCTCTGCCGATCCGCTGTACTCCAAAGAATGCATCTGTTGATGCTCCCCTGTAAAAGTATGGACCCTGCTGATTCTGTTGTGTTCCTCCCACCCCACTATGTCCCCAAGGGGGGGGGCAAATCGGGCCACAAAACTGTATGGCCAGACCCTGCCTCTAGTTACCTCACCTGATCCTTTTGGATGGCCACCCAGATCTCCTCTTTCTCTCTGGGCACTGCTGGGGAGTCTCCTTTCTTGGGCCCTGCTGGGGCCGCTATATGCCTGGGACCTACTTTGGATCCTTCCTCCATGTGGCCTATTGCCCCCCCCCTCTCCACATATGTAGGGTCAAGCCCCCCACTTCTTTTGCCTACCAAGTCCATTCACTTCCAGGGGCCTTTAGGGGATGCTCACCCACATTGGCCTGCTCTTTTCAGCATCTAAGGGCCCAATGGGCTTTCTCCCATTTGGGCTTCTGGTTCCTAGCTCCACCACACTATCTCCACAAATGTGCCTCATAGCTGATGCAGTGCTTCGGGAGTGTATACTGCCACCGGGGCAGATGTTGTCCAGGAGGCTGGACCGCTGATTGGCCCGATGCTCCTTCCCCCCACCTGTGAAGGGATTTTAGAGGGTATGCAAGCAGTAGCACTTAACCCTGGCCTGGCTGGCCTCCCCTCCCCTGACATCCCACTGACTTCCGAGGTGCAGAGTCTGAGAGATCCCAACCTCTCTCAGAGCCATCCCACTCTATGCTGCCCTGCTCCTCTTCTCAACTCTTCCAGTATCCTAGCACGATCCTCCACTGTGTGGGGCAGTGCTTCTGCTGCCTGGATGATCCTCCCTGCTGCCAATGCCGCTCTCGCTGCCCTCATCTTTGGGCCCATGCTGCTTCTGAAGAATATGTTGGACACATTGAGAATCTTTTGGGAAGGTGACCCCTCCAGCCAAGTATCATGCTTTCCTTCCCCTAGTTGGTCAGGGCTTTCTATAGCCTTGCTAAAGAGCATATTATCTAATTTTGGTGCATGAAGCGTTACAAAGATCCGATACTGATAGTTAACCAGGCTTACCAAAAAGCGCTGCTGTTATAGGCTACCCACTCTCCCTGAATTCTCTTTTTGAAGACACATACCTGAAATGCTATTATAATAGCAAAACCACCTGTTTTTTTTTTTTTAGCTTGACACAGATGCATAGTTGAGTTATAGAGGGCTCTGCATAAATCATATGTATCGGTGTAAAATATCTATGCATAGTACTTCAAGAAACATATTTTGTGTTACTGTAAATGGCAAGCAAAACTAGAACAGAAATACAGTACAGTAATCTACCTGCATATATTTGGAAATGATATAGAGTAAAATAGTACTCGTATTTCTCTGTGCATTAGATGAATGTCAAAACTGTAGTTTGTTTAATTGCAATAATTATTATGGTTTTTTTTTGTAAATAGGCATTTGTGTCCCATATTAAATGTTTTATTGCCTAATATTTATTTCCCTTCTGATTATTTATAGATGTATCAATCAGTTTTTAATAATATCGTTGACAGCTTGTCATGTGCATGATTTACTTATTATTAATGTCCTAGCTGTGTCTCACTTAAATGGATGCTAAAAGTCTCCCTCATTTGGCTGATGGTGATGGATAGTATATTATATAAAACATATCCATCATTAAAGTTGACATTCACATCATACAGTTATAATTGCTGTTATGGATGCTGCATGAAATGATTCTCCACTACAAAACTGACTGCACATGCAGCATAGTGCGAGGTAAGATAAATATTAACATATACAGGTACTTTGTGATATAAAAGTTACTATCAGTAAATAGTCCAATAAAAGAGTGTGCTAACAGGTCTATTCAGTGCATTACGTGCCCCAGCTGTATGTCTTTCACATTGAATGTATTTAAGAGTTAGTAATGACTGCCTAGTAATTGGAAAGAACCCAGTGATGTTTCTGATATCAGCATTAGCAGCCTCCATTCATTCTAAATAAAAAGGAAAAAAAACATATAACACATTGCAGTGTTTAAAGGTTTGAGAAATTGTAGTAAACAAATGTGAGCATTCTTCATAATTGTAGTTGTTCATGGGCCTTTCCAATCTCCTTCACAGGTACTGTACATTAGTATGCTCTCATATTGATCCTTAATAACATATCCCGATCAGTATAAAGAGTAAGACATTCTTACAGGATCATAACTACTAAAACGTTTCCTGTATAATGGAACTATTTTATATTGCATTTATATTTAATTTCATCTAACCGCTCTGCTCTGAACCTGTGTTCCACAAGGAGGCATCCAGAGGACATCATGTATTCACTGTATCTCTCAAAATAGCATCATTTGCTGGAGGACTTTTGAAACTTCTCCTGTTGTCAAGAGTAAGAATCAACAAAGTATACAAAGAAAAATGTTATGGATGCACAGATTGTTTTCCAAAGTCAAAAGCATCAGTTATTTTACTGAATTTAAAAACAAACAGAGCACACTTAACCTGAAGTTTAACAAAGTGTCAGATGGCAATTACTTTTTTTCAGATCCCATAAGCTTCATAGGTGATAAGATAAAAATGAATATATAACCCCTGCATTTCAAGATACAGTACAGTACAGTTTCAAAAGCACCCGAGAAGTTTCAAATAGGGGAATAAATAGTAAATGTACACTAGTATTCCTGTAAAGAAAGTATCGGAGCATTGTACGGTTGCATTCCAGTAATAGGAGCAATACATTTCAAGCGTTTTAAACTCTTTTCAATAAATCAAAATCACAAGCCAAAATCTGTGCAGAGGTGTTCAGAGTTCATTGCTGTCTTAGAGGACTTCTTGAACACTTCCATCCATCAAATGGCTGTGATGTGCCCGTAATTCATTTTACGCCATAGTATCATTTGTGCTGCGGGGACTCAATCCTGCAGAAAGTAATGAAGCACACTACTCCACATCATTAAATTTCATGCTTTGATTCTCTCTGGCCCAACCTTTGCCAAGCTCATCTAATGGAGCTGAGTGACAGCAGCCATGCCAGCTTAATTAGTAACACCGGTGCAATGCTCTGAAACAGATGCGTTAAAGTAATAGTAATTGACACATAAAAAGATTGAGGAATTTATTTTCTACAGGACTCCAGGCGAGGAACATTGTGTACAGGTGAAGCTATGCGACTATAAATGTTAATGAAATGAAAACAACCCATTTTAATTAATCTACTGAGATGGTAAAAAAAATGAAGAATTTAGTAGTAGTTACTGTGTAATTTGTAAGTTAAATATCACAAATTATATTGATGTACAGTTCCAAAGATTTGTCAGATACACAATGACCTAATGTACTTGAAACATAGAACCTATAGGCTGTGCTATAAGACAGAAGTACAGTAGTTAACTAAATATAGCTGTACCTAATAAATTCATGGCACAAGTGACTTGCAAATGATAGCAGAATTGAGTCCATTTGAAGGTTTAATTGTGTTCCTTTTGGGCATAAATAGATCATTTATAATTAGATAATTTGCGGAAACTATGTTCTTTTTTAAGGGTTCATTCCATTTGTTGAAGTCAAAATAAGAATCTAATAAAATTCTACCTTATCTTCCATCTTAATTGTCATTTCCATTTGTTTTTAATTTGTATACTGTATATATTTAAAAAAAAAATCTAAATTAAAACTATAATATTATAAATAAAGTATCACTTTGGGGAATCAATGTGTTCTTAGAAAAAGTATGTATTTGTAATAGATAAATAGTTTGCAATAAGTTATTATTCTGACTAGTATAACCGTGCTGCATGTTATTGAGTGGAAATATCTAGAAATATTAGAGTTGCAGATGGAGTTTTTATCGCGACACAATTTTTCCCATTTTTCTATTACATTTTCATTGCTTGTCCAAACCTTAAAGTATCACATCACACTTTAAACGAGGACATCACAGATGTTCTAAAGTACGCTATTGGTGTTAAACAGGGAACAGTGGTTTGGACGCTGAAAACAAGGTAGGTGAAGAAGTAAGTACTGATGAAAGAAAACAGTGGAGAAGGAACCAATAAAGTCTGGTTTTGAATAAGAATATTGTAAGTGACAGGTCACAAATGGTACCAGTGTATGCGAGGGTGGAATGTTTTGCTCCTATAGGCCGACTAGATTTTTTGGGTCAGAAAAGCTGTACAATTATTTACTATTACACTCAGTTTGCATTGGATTCCTTTTTTGTATTTGTCATCGAGAAAGTGTCTTGTTTGGATTTTTTAAGATGGGATACATTACTTCTTACAACTTCTATCAAACCATACCCTCTTCCTATCTTCAGGCTTGCAATACGATACATTGTACTGTAGAGTCTTCCATCAATGGTGCAGTTGAAAAAGTTTGAAAAAGTAAATACAGTATTTTAAAACTCGACAGCTGAAGTTGCTTACAATATTGCTTGTGCACAGTTTACACATTGAAAGAAACTGTTATTATGATTATAAACCTTTTTCCATTTACATCACAGGGAAATTGTTCAGCAGACTTTTTCCACTGTCATAAAATGTTCTTGTAAAACCTTCTCTATTTTTTCCCCAGCTATTGTTGGAACCCCTTCTGCTTTTTCATTTATAATATAACATGATTCTGCTATTACTGTTTAAGTAGATTGCAAGTGCAGCAGTCAATAGGGAATATTTTGGTTTCATTTAATCAAAATCTCAATGCTCATCTCTAGGATCACTGCTGAAAAGAAAACAGTTGTAGCCAGACTGTAAGTTTAAAATATTTGAGTCAGTCTAATGAACTGTTATCATTGTCCACACATGAGATTGAAGTGGCCATTAATCATGCAAAATATGCTGGGAATAGATGCCTTTTATTTATTTCCTTTTCTGCATGGGGGTGGGGGGGTTATTATGCAGTACTTATAGGTAGTTTCAATCAAAATATCTGAATTCATAGATGTAACAAGTGCAAACACATTTGTACTATTGATGTTATATGTTGCTTGTATTTGTACATTTACTCTACAGTTATTTAGAAAGATACACACTGCTACAAAAATATAAGCATAACATTATGAAACAATGAAGAAGAAACTTTAAATACAGTATAATGTAGCAGAGAATTACAGATAGTTATTTTAATAACTAAACCATGGTCATCTAATTATAGGTAAAGACACCTGTCATCTATTAAGATAGTGGATGAGATAATTAAGGAACAGACTTTCTCAATAAAATCTCCTCCAGGCATTTGATATCTAACTACATTTAATTGTACACTTGATCCTCTCTCGGGTATATCGAAGTGCATTCTGGTCTTTCTTCTCAAAGAGATGTTAGTTAAAAAATAAAGTGATGTCTCGCTAATTTGAAGACTAATTAGTCAACACCGAGTTACAGTTATATATTTATGGTGTGTAGTATACATATGGAAACTGGTTTCTAAGATATAATAATGCACACCTCTTAATACAGTAATACAACCCATTGATTCATATCCCTTGCACTTGTGCAGGGTTAAAATAATAATAATACTTCTTGATGAGAAGGTTGCCAAAGCTGTCAAGGTTTAATGACATCACCATTTCTATGGCTATAATCACTGCCCACATGTAGTCACCTTTCTATGTAACTTTCTCTAGTGTATACATAATGCATGCTATGGCTCAATAATCAGATGAGTATTATTTACAAACATCACATGTGTTTTTTTGTAGAAATGGTGATGTCATTAAAACTTGACATATTCTGGCATCTTTCTCATCGAGGAAAGAAAGATTCATTTCACCCTTTCACAGGTGCACCAAGGAACTTTAACTTCCCATAGTTTACTCATTTAAAATATAATGGGATTCATGTCGATAGACTTAATTGTTATGTCGTTTCTACTCTCTCAGAATTTATGACAGCAAAAGATGTAGACAGAGAGCAGTCCCACAGCAGAAAACCAAGCCAAAATAAAGGGGGGAAGAATTCCATGTGAATTCAGTTTCTCTAAGTTACAGATGTAGTGGGCCTCAGTGTTCTCCCCAGATACCTCACCATACCCAACCACGCCTTAGAATATCAGAGTTTCCATAGTATTCAATGTTAATGCTTCCGCAGAATACTGCAGTATGAGCAGGTAGAAATGTGCAAAACGTTCACATGAGCTTGCGAAGCATACAAAATGTGCAATTTTTATAGTTGCCGCTTAGTCCGAGTTCCCCAAGCATTCCCCAAGCATTCCATCAATGTGCATTGCTCTACATTTAATATGCTAATATCTATGCAGACACCTACAGTAAAAGGGCTTTGGTGGGGTGGTGGTTCTCCTTTTCCTCCACCAAGTTTTAAGGTCTGAGTGTGGGTTAGCATATCAAATGAATAGCAATACAAATTGTTTTGTTAATAGCTTGCAAACTGTGTCAGGAGTAGTTCATTGGCAAAACTGTAAATTTATGGTGAAAATTTGTCATTTCTGGGACTTTTGCAACTGCCTTTCGGGTTGTTTCATACATGTCTTATGCTGGATATACTGTAGCTCAAAAAAAACCATTAAGGTCCCTTTCTTCATTTTTTTTCCTGACAATTGAATACAGAGAGTAAGATTTAAAAAAAAAATAACACATAATAAATACATAATTGAATAAATAATCCATACATATAATAATCCATACATATGTGCATACATACAATAAAGATAAACAGTGCTACGGTCTAGAAACTTGGAATTCCCAAGCATTCAAAAAGGAAATGAGATATAGAAACAATAAGTAGTGTTTGCGAATGAAAATGGGGTGTTCGAACCCTGAGCAAAAATAATATATTTTATATGTAAACTGCAAAAAAAAATCACCTTTAATTAAGCCAATGTAACAGAAAGCGGTGTCCCATCCAGTCAGTGTCCAGTCCCATTCCTAATAGTCACAATACATATATTTCTTTTTGTCCTATTAAAAAAGGTGCTAAAACCTACAGATGCAGCGCCGTTATTTTAAGGCATCACAGAGCCGTTTTCGTGTGCTCTGCGTTATTCAACGCGGCATGAACGCGGCCAATCGCCCCAAGCACACGTGTTTATCGTGGTTGCTTTATTTGAATTTCATGGATTGTGTGCAATTATATGCAATGAAATGAATTAATTGTAATGTGTACAGTACTGTGCTACTGTGCTACTGTGTCCATTTCAGGTGTTTAAAAGCCAGAACACTAAAATGCCATTTTATGCACTCGCGTCTTAAGGCGGTACGGTTGGAAGAAATCACGCGCCATGACATGGGTATTCCGAGGTATATATGCTTGATTCCTTAAAATAACGACTGCAGCATCTGTAGTTCTCTGAATACCTGCGCAAATATAGCTCGGTGAACTACAGTTTATGATGCTCATATTAAAAACACAGTATTTTTACATCATCAGTTAAACTATAACAGTCTACAGTAAAAAAAAATTACTTTTTTAAAATTGTATTTGTATAAAAGAGCTCTCCACAAAAGAATTCATAGTTACTTGAATAATAGTTGATAAGTGTTACACGTTTGTCTCAGTCCGCACAACTTGGGCACACTGACGAAATATTTGACAGAAGAAGGAAAATTCTAAGTCCGCTCACTTCATTGTTTAGTGGTAACGTTTCTCCTTTTTCTAAGTCGTAGCAACGCAGTATTACATTTGCATCGCAATCAAGTTTCATCGATATGCCCTCATATCTTGTAAAATTGAAGAGATTTGCTAATTGAGGACTACGGTTTTCAGGACGAAAGAGAAAATGTGAGGTTTTTTTTTTTTTTTTACTTTTTTGGGCTATTGATAAACAAAAAAATTAGGAAAACATTTTTTGAATATAATGATCTTGTCTTCTAAGTTTAAAAAGATACAAAAAGGTATTTACATAAATAATTGATGTAATACAATTGATACTTTAGGTTTTCATTGGTTTTATCCTGTTATCATAACAATGTATGATCATTTGATGAGAAAAATATGTTGTAGGAAGAAACAATTTAAGTAATAAATCTACACAAAATATGTGAGTTATTTCTTAGATATACAGTATGCTGGTTATTAGTTACATGACCGTAGGCTGTTTGTTCAACATGTAACGTTTTCTCCTAATGTTTTTCTAATCATGGGCAGATGTTTTCACGTTCTGGGTGTCATGAGCCTGCCATTGTAAAGGATTCCTTATAGACTATAACATTAAGTATCCAGTTTTGACTTGATGAGGACTATTTAGTTTAGTCACTATAGGTTTCTAAGAATAGGTGTACTCATGAACCATCTGCCAAAACTCTCATCAGACCCACGCAAGGTTAAGTCTATACACACTCATTAACTCCGCAAAATGAATGTTTAGAAACCAAATTGTACAGTACTAAAAATAAATATCTCAACAATAACAAGTGAATTTTTTTGTCAAATTTACTAGCTTTCCCACACACATTACATAAGTCATGGTGGGTTAAAAAAACTGTGACAAAACCCTCCACCATACAGTGTACAGCAAATAAAAATATCACTTCTGAGCACATTCACATGTCTCAGACAGGTCTGCAAACCTGTCTTTCCTCATTATTTCCTAGCATACAGTGCTTCCACTGCAGCCAAGGATTCTGGGAAATGACATGCAAATGAGCACACAGAACCCCTTAAAACAAAAAAACAAATAAAAACTTTTTTGATGCTCATCAAGTGTGGAAACAAATTATATTTCCAGAGCAATGTCAGGATTTTACATCTAGGAAAAATTATACAGTGTGCAAATATTTTACTGCTGTGCTGAAACATCTGCAAAATAAACCTTGACTACCAGCATGCTATCCAGTGTAACTTCACAGATCTCTTATGAGAACGTTATGTTCCTTCAAGATAGAACATAAATACAATTATACAGACAAACAGAGAATTGCATGTCGATTACGATGAATAAAACTAAAGTACTATACTCAGACTTGAGTATGCACCATGATAGTGGAGACTTGCATTCTCTAAAACATCTTGCCTTATTATATTAAAGCTTTCAAAACAAAATACAGGCAGTCCTCGGTTATCCGACACAATGCGTTACTCAAAATGGCGTTGGATAGCGAAATGTTGTAAAGCAAAACACATTGGGCCTCATGCAGTAAGCGTTGATTATGTGAAATCGGCAATCTTACCGATTAGTCATGTTATTGGCGATTTTTCCTCTCCGTATGCAGTAAGTGCCGAATACATTCCAAATCAAGCCGAAAACAAATCCGCCCACTCTCACGATGATTAGCCGATCACACACAGGTGTATCGGCGTGCGTGGCGCGGTGCTGTTAGGTTGCCCAATCACAAATCTTGCTGAATCAGGCGAAACAAGCATGTATTGGATTGCGCGCCATATTTAAAGGCAACGTGTACTGCTAATCATTCTCTGTGTTGTTGGGAGTGAGAGAGAGAGAGACGCACAGAGCTGGCTGTTTGAACATTTGCATATTGACTGAGAGACTTGTTGTGTATTGGGTGAGCTTTGTCCATTGTTGTTTTGTTTACATCTTTGTCTTGTTTTATATGTGGAAGTGTTTCGTGTGATTGGCTGTACATTTCTTGTCTGTTTTTTGTGAGTGCTGGAAGTATGCCCGCAAAGCGTGGGAAGAGTGATGCTGGTGGGAGTGCTACTCGTGCGAGTACGCGTCGGAGTGAACGTACTGTTCAGGGGAGTGATGTTGCTGAGAGTGAGAGTGGTGTTGCAGGGAGTGGGAGTGCTGGTGCTGCGAGTGGTGTTGCTGGGAGTGGGAGTGCTGTTGCTGGGAGTGGGAGTGCTGTTGCTGGGAGTGGGAGTGCTGGTGCTAGGAGTGTGAGTGCTGGTGCTAGGAGTGGGAGTGCTGGTGCTAGGAGTGGGAGTGCTGGTGCTAGGAGTGGGAGTGCTGGTGCTGGGAGTGCTGCTGGTGGCGCAGTTGCTGATGGGGTGGATGGTGGTGGCGTGCTTGCTGGTGGCCAGCTTTTGGAGGCTCTTCCATTGGAAGAAGGAGAGTCCAGTCAGCACCAGCCAAGCTCTGACCCTAAACCTGCTCAGAAGAAACGTGTGGAGAAGCCACGTAATCCTCGCTTCAATGACCAGGAAAATACAGCTCTTGTCACTGGCATTCTGGAGCACTATGACAGTATATATGGACATTTACTAGGTAAGTGTACCTTTACATTTATTATTCAAATACATGTGATTCTAGGTCATCTGAGTTTTGTTCATATGCAAATATGGGTTCACAATATCTTTCTATGTTAATTAGTCTGGAAACACAGCTTTTTATCATGCCTTACAAGGACAACTAAACACAGGCGGTCAATTTGCCATAACTGCATACAATATGAATGCAAGCTTGCTTACATGTATAGGTTTAGTAGTGAATGCTCATGTGCTTCACATATTACACCTAAAACAGCATGTTTGCTATCTCTTGGAACAGCTAGCAGTGTAGGAAACTGGTGCTTATATTATTATTAATTTACCTCATATATTTTATATGTTTTTCAAGGGCGGACAAGTTCAGCAAGCAGAAAAGAAATGTGGGACACAATAGTCATTGGTGTCAATGCGTGTGGGAATCATGTGAGGGACAAGCGGAATTGTCACAAGAGATTTGATGATATTAGGTCCAAATTGAAAAAGAAAATACAACACCAACGCGTGCATGCTACTGGCACTGGAGGTGGGCCGACACCACAACGTCCCATATAAAGTCCATTGGAGGAGCTGCTTCGGGCAAAATTACTTCCCGTCGTCGTGGAAGGCTTACCTGGTGACCGTGATATAGGAATTTACCCCTCACAATTTCCACCAGGTGAGAAATATTACTGTACTAGGCGTGTCGTTGCTTACAGTTATTTTGCATAGTTACACTGCTTTTTATACTGTCTTCACAATATAAGCATACCTGCATCTATATATGTATATGTCTGATTCTGTATATATATATATCTCAAAATAGACATATATGTTGTAGTCCTACTAAAAGCAGTAACTAATATAGCACGTGCCATTGCGTGCTCATTTACATGTGAATTCCCAAAATGCATTGCTGCAGTGGAAGCAATTGATGGTGGGCGAAGATGGGGAACAACAGGGTAGTACACATGTGTAACACATGTTAATGAGAAATTATTACTAGCTACAGTTACAGAACAGAAATATGTAGAATATTATTGTGTATTTTATTTATTTTACTCCGACAAACATGACATTACTGCCTATTTTAAGCATGCATCAAATATATTGCATGCAACGGCCTACAAACATCACTTGCACTAACACATCTATAGTTGTTTATGAAAAGGTCCATTTTTGCTTTAACTCATATACAGACAGCATAATGAGGCACACGTATCATATTTTATGTCATTGTTTTCATAACTTAAAAACTGCACACGACTATTTAGCTCATCTACCATTGTGTTAAAGCAGCTGCAATTAATATCTCATCACAGCATACACTTCAACAGAGGGGGTGGGGTTCAGCACACACACTAATTACAGCCTCATTTTAGGGTCAACTTATTTCACACCATTTTCACCTGTTTCAGGTAATTGAAAGGTGTGGCTGATTAGGCTTTTTGGGGAAGGGAATACCGTTCTTACAACCTGACTAGCACAACTGAAGTTAATCACACTCATTTGAAAGCTTCACTTTAGCTACTAAATGCCCCAACAACTCATTACTTATCAAACCGTACGTCACACATTAGTTCACTCATATCTATAGTTGAACTACTACTATCAACGACACATTATCACACACTGCATGTGTTGTCTTGTTTAGTCACAGCCACATTCATGTGTGCCACATCTTATATTAATGTACCACACATATCCTCTACCAAAAACAACACTTTGTGCAATATGACCACCTTCATGATAACCATTGTGAATGGTCATCTCATGATAGTTATGTACATTATGATACTGATATCACTACACAACATATGATTTTTATGTTCAAATTTAATCTATTTATCCTCACGCATTACTGCAGGAACATAGTATGTTTTATGTTAGGGAACTCAAAAGTTCTAAGTACACAGGCATGTACATTGTTATTACAACTATTTATGTTCACTTTCACACACACATTTTGGGTTAAGGAAATGATGCTGTTAGGTACTCATAAATACAGAACATACAATAACTGTTTGTTCAATATTTACACATGTAAATGTAAAACTTATGTTATTGTTATATATAGTTGCCCCTGAAGGACATGTGTCACCTGAGACTGAACAAGTGTCTTCACCTGGGTCAGCCAGCTCAACACACCTAGAAGGTGAGTGTATCAGTTGGTGGCCATATAATATGTGCTCTTCTATATGTTATGTTGTCATGTTCATTATTTGTTTTGCACATCTTCTTTAAATAGGATTACTTAGTGTCAGTGAAAATGAAGTGTAAGCCAACTTGTATTGTGTTAGTGATGTTAACTATCATGTAGGAGTTGTGAGTTTACAGCAAGTTTTCATTCACTCATATTTCATACTGAGTCCAAACATTATTCTTAAGTCAAGGTAGTTTTTAATGTGAGGTTATAAAACGTATGGAAACATGTTAGTTGTTACTTATGACACAGTACAATTACATAGTAACACAGCAGAGATTAACATGCCATTTAATAATGTGTACATTTATTTGTAGAACATGATGAAGAGGATTTTGATGATGATGATGATGATGATGATGATGATGATGATGATGATGATGATGATGCCACCGCCGCCGCCATAGACACACAAATACAAGCAAGTGACCATGAAGAGGTTCCAATTGAAACTGTTTTACCGCCAAAACGTCCAGCAAATACCACATATGATGCAATTGTAGCTTCTGAGGGAAAAATTGTGGAAGCAGAAAATCGTCGCCATTCTGACCTGATGACAGTGCTGGAAAGGATGATTGCACTGCAGGAAGAAACAGTTTCACAATTGGCACATCTCCACAGAGTCTTCATTGAAGTGCCTAAACAGTTGTAAAAAATCAACACCTCATTCGAAGCATTAGTTGTTCAGCAAACACAAGCTAATTACTGGAGAATGACTAATGTACCACAATTCAACACCTCACAGCCAGGATCTGTTCATGCAGGTCAGTTTTCACCACATTCATCTGATATTCATTCACCAGGCCCAAATGTTACCGGTCAAGTAGCAGACATTGCTGTGCAGGTTCCTGATGACATCCTACCGCTGCCATCTGTACAAATTCAGCAGCAGACACCTACAAAGGAGGCGACAAAAACAAAACAAGACACACATGAAACAGACCAACCATCACTTGTGCAGTGTCTACCAACTTGCTCACATGTGTCAGTGGGCACAAGCCCTGTCCGTGAACAGTCACTACCCAAAAGCCCTGTAGGTGAGTCACTGCCCAAAAGCCCTGTAGGTGAATCGCTGCCCAAAAGCCCTGTAGGTGAATCGCTGCCCAAAAGCCCTGTAGGTGAATCGCTGCCCAAAAGCCCTGTAGGTGAATCACTGCCCAAAAGCCCTGTAGGTGAATCACTGCCCAAAAGCCCTGTAGGTGAGTCACTGGCCACAAGCCCTGTAGGTGAGTCACTGGCCACAAGCCCCGTAGGTGAACAGTCACTGCCCAAAAGCCCTGTAGGTGAGTCACTGGCCACAAGCCCTGCCCGTGAAGTGCCAAAGGCCACTCAAAGTGGCTCTGTTGTGCCTAAAGTTGGTGGCAAAAGAAAAAGGAAAATTCAAGAGACAACAAGCAGGCCTGTTACTCGCTCGCAAAAGGAACAAAAAAAATAAATGTTATAATTCAGAAAATATGTCTTTGGCCTTGTTTTGTTGACTTCAGATTATCTAATTACTATTGTATGTATGCTGAAGACTGTGTTGTTTCCAAACTTTCAAGTATGTTCTTGTACACGTGAATTTTTGGAAATGTTAACACTCCTAATTAATGAATAGTGTTATAAATATTTATGTTTTAATCGTCTGTTCAGTAATGGTCCACCAGGAGCCAGTTGCTAAGTTTAGAGAAGCTGCCATTGACTTTGCAGCAAAACATTGCATTTGGGTGTGTTAATTGATGTAATCATTGCATGTGCATATTATTTTCATGCAATTATAAAAGCACCTATTTAACTGCAAACATCTTTCTTGTACGTGTACAGCAGGATTTTGTGTTAAATATTACTTACCTTTGGTGGCCATTGTAATGTTGTCCTTTAATCATTTATGTGTTCTTGTTACAAGAACATCTCTGAATTGATACTAATATATATGTAGTATGTATTGATATATGCACACACACACACACAGACACACACTGTGTGTGTGTGTGTGTGTGTGTGTGTGTGTGTGTGTATATATAGTACTATCTAAACTGGTATAGATGTATTTACAAAAAACATACACTTCATGCTTCCTTGTGAAAACACACTATTTTAATAATACAGGCCTAATGTTTGACAACTATACTAAGTGTGAGCCTCTAACATTATTGGGTGCAAACAAATGTTTATTACTTAATTCACTCATGTTTATCACCATTTAAATAGGTTTCATACAAGGCCTACTTACTGCCATCAATATGTTGTGTGTACTCCTGCAATATAAAAAAAAAAAAAAAAGATACATTATATATATATATATATATATATATATATATATATATATATATATATATATATATATATATATATATATATATACATATACATATATACACACACACACACACACACACACACACTATACATATAGTACAATATACACTTTATATATATATATTGTGACAGAAACCAGGGGATGGTAATAAATTCCGTATATAGGGCTCCCAGGATACTAGACAGTTTCTATCCTGTTTGGCCTGGGAGTGCAGCCTTATAATACATACACTCCATCCCACAGTTTGGCAAGCGCTGGAACTGAGGGATGAGAGATCCAGACCAGAGTTTGTCTGCTGCCTGATTTCTGTCTCCTGTCATGCTAATTAGGAATCAGGTATGAAAGACTGATTTCCTGTTTGCTCTGGTCTCCCCACAAGAGCCAGGAGGCTGGAAGGCTGCTGAACTACAGAGGGGAGAAGCCTCTTCCCCAAACAGGTTCAATCTTTCTGTTTATTTGTGTAAGACTGCAAAAGTACCATGTTTTGATGTTGGAAGTGGAAAAGCCACTTCCAACCCTTAGTCAGGGATATCTAAGTTAAGTTATCGCTCAGGTGAGCAGCTTTTGTTTTGATCTGTTTTCTGTTGTATGCACTGTGGCAGTCTCAGTGCCTGGGACTGAATAAACCAGGCATAGCCTGTTTAAAGGAACAGTACGTGACGCCTCATCATTTAACCTACCCTAAAAGACCGTGTTCTAAACAGTCCCGGACAAACGACGGAGCCCCGGAGTAAGCCGTTTGTCACATATGGTGGAGAATGCGGGCAGAGCACTAGGGGGTCTGCGGGTTGAAGAACTTTGAAAAAAAAAAAAAAGTTTTTTTCATCCTCTGCAAACAAGATGGAAGACGTGGTGGGTGCGCTGGTACGCAATGTCGCTGCCCAGAAAGACGCGAATGAAACCCAGCAACAGCTGTTAATAGCCCAGCAAGAAACTAATGCAAACCAGCAGCAGACGAATGCAGCCCATCAACAGCTGCTAATAGCCCAGCAAGAGATTAATGCCAACCAGCAACAGGCGAATGCCAACCAGCAACAGGCGAATGCAAACCAGCAACAGACGAATGAAGCCCTGCAAAACGCGAATGCAAACCAGCAAGAGACAAACCGCTTGCTGAGAGAGGAGCAACAGCGGTTCGCTCAGGGCTTACAGCAGGAACTCGAGATCCTGAGGGGGACTATCAGTAACCTTCCACTGGCAGCGGCAGCCCCAGTTCCGAAAATGACCAGGGCAAGCCACTACCTTCAGAAGATGGGACCCTCGGATGATGTGGAAGCCTATCTTCTCACGTTTGAACGCACGGCACAGAGAGAGGGATGGCCAGAAGCTGAGTGGGCTGGTCTAATCGCACCCTTCCTAAGCGGCGAACCCCAGAAGGCTTACTTTGATCTAGAGCCAGCCGAAGCTAACGTCTATGCAAAATTGAAGTTCGAGATCCTCGCCCGCCTCGGCGTAACCACGGCTGTTCGCGCCCAAAGGTTTCACGCATGGTCCTTCACGATGGATAAAGCCACCCGAAGCCAGATGTATGACCTCATCCACCTCGCCCGGAAGTGGCTACAACCCGAGATCAACTCAGCCAGCCACATCGTGGAACGGTTGGTCATGGACCAGTTCTTGAGGAAACTTCCCTCTGCCTTACGCCGTTGGGTCAGTCGGAGTGACCCCCACAATGCGGATGAGCTTGTGGCCCTCGTAGAAAGGTACAATGCAGCAGAAGAGCACCCGCAACCCACAGTCGTGGAGCAACCCCACTACCCGAGGTTCCAGGACTCTTCCAGAGACGGTAAAAGGGTACCGGGGTTAAGGGGCGCTGAAGAGCGGCGACCACCTTCACGCAGCACCAGCAACAGTGGTTCGCACACTAAGGGCAATAGCCAACATGGGGAGCCGGGAAAAGGCTCTAAGTGGGACACAGACTATGTACCTAAATGTGTAAATTGTCATGAGAGGGGCCACACAGCAAAAATCTGCCCACTAAATTATGAGCCCATGCAATGCAACAGCGTGGAACCTTATTCGCTGTTGTCCCAATGTATGGGCCCTAGCCCAGAGGACCCCTTGAATAACCATCTGTGGGCATTTGTAAAGGTTAATGGTAAGAGGGTTCGGGCACTTCTTGACTCTGGGAGCATGGTCACACTAGTGTCCGAATACCTCTTGCCCATTAAGAAGAAACAGGGAAACAGTTCACAAAGAGTGGCAATTTGTTGTATACATGGGGATAATCATGAATATTCCACTGTTGATGTTTTTTTTGAAACAGAGTTTGGTTCTTTAGATTTCAAGGTGGGTATTGTACCCAAACTGGCACATGATGTGTTAATAGGGACCGACTTTCCCCATTTTCTAAAAATGTGGTCCCCCGCTCAGAATAGCGCCCAGAGTTCAATAGCGGACCATAACGAAGTATTAGAAGAAACAAATCCTTTCCCTTTTTCAGAAATGGAGGTTGACGAGGGCCCAAATAAGAAGGGGGAAAAGGAGGAGTGCTGTAAAATTCCCTTCCCCATCACTACTTTGGTAGGGAATACCCCAAATCAAGATGTTGAGCAGACACTTACCACCCCAGAACCGGATAAGACCCTCGCTGACCTAGAGGTCAGTCCTGGGAGTTTTAAGAAGGCCCAGTGGGAGGACCCCACATTAGCGGTAGCAAGGGGAAATATACGGGACCAGAATAGTACTCCTGGCCAACCAGATATGTCACTTGCTTACCCCTACTTCGAGGTAGAGAACGACCTAGTATATCGGGTTGATAAAAGAAAATCAGTTACAACTAAACAATTGTTGGTACCACGGACATTCCGTAACGTAGTATTACACCTCGCACATAGTCATCCATTGGGGGGACACCTAGGGGTGGAAAAGACAAAAGAAAAGGTTCTCCGAAGCTTCTATTGGCCTGGGGTTCTGGCAGAAATTACGAATTATTGTTCCTCATGCCCAGAATGTCAGATCACCGCCCCGTTCAAGGCGTACCGCAGCCCATTGGTACCCCTTCCCATAATAGAGGTACCATTTGACCGGATTGCTATGGATCTAGTAGGACCCCTAATAAAGTCTGCTAGGGGACATCAGCATATATTGGTAATATTAGATTATGCCACCCGATATCCGGAGGCAGTTCCCCTACGTAGCACCTCAGCTAAAAACATAGCAAAAGAGTTAGTAGTTCTGTTTTCCCGGGTCGGGATTCCTAAAGAGATTCTATCTGACCAGGGAACACCATTTATGTCCCAAGTAACGAAAGAGCTATGTAAACTCCTAAAAATCAAGCATCTCAGAACCTCAGTCTATCATCCACAAACAGATGGTTTAGTGGAAAGGTTCAATAAAACCTTAAAGAGCATGTTACGGCGGGCGGTTGATAAAGATGGGAAAAACTGGGATTGTTTGTTACCGTACCTGTTATTTGCCATTAGGGAAGTTCCCCAATCATCCACAGGCTTCTCCCCGTTTGAACTATTGTATGGCCGACACCCAAGGGGCTTACTGGATATAGCCAAAGAGACTTGGGAACACGAGGTTACCCCTTACAGAAGTGTAATAGAGCATGTTGCCCAGATGCAGGACCGCATTGCTGCAGTCCTACCCATAGTGAGGGAACACATGGAGAAAGCTCAAGAAGCACAGAGGAATACATATAATAAGGGTGCTAGGGTCAGAATTTTTTCTCCAGGTGATAGGGTACTAGTTCTGGTTCCCACCGTGGAGAGTAAATTCCTTGCTAAATGGCATGGGCCATATGAGGTCTTGGAAAGAGTGGGAGAAGTAAATTATAAGGTAAGACAGCCAGGTAGGAGGAAACCTGAGCAAATTTACCATATAAACCTACTCAAGCCCTGGAAAGATAGAGAAGTCTTGTTAACCCTAGTACCCCCAGGTCCGTCAGAGAATCAAGAAACTGACCCAGAGGTTAGCATAGCTGAAACACTGTCTGTTCATCAGAAACGAGAGGTTCAGAATTTAGTGAAAAGAAACAAAGAAATCTTCTCTATACGGCCAGGTAGAACTAGCGTAATTGAACATGACTTAGTCTCTGAACCGGGGGTCCGAGTTAACCTTAAACCGTACCGAATCCCAGAGGCCAAAAGAAAGGCTATAAGTTTAGAGGTTAAAAAAATGCTAAAACTAGGTGTAATTGAGGAATCCCAAAGTGGGTGGAACAGCCCTATAGTCTTAGTCCCAAAGCCAGATGGTACAACAAGGTTTTGTAATGACTACCGGAAACTAAACGCGGTGTCAAAATTTGATACTTATCCTATGCCCAGGGTAGATGAACTTGTAGAGAGACTGGGCAAAGCCCGATATCTCACAACCCTAGACCTAACAAAAGGGTACTGGCAGGTTCCCCTCACAGAAAGGGCAAAAGAAAAGACAGCCTTCTCAACCCCAGACGGCCTCTTTCAGTATAAGGTGTTGCCTTTTGGCTTACATGGAGCTCCCGCCACATTCCAAAGAATGATGGATAAAATTTTAAAACCACATGCTCGGTATGCTGCCACCTACCTGGATGATGTGGTAATCCATAGTGAAGATTGGCAATCCCACCTTCCAAAGGTCCAAGCTGTGCTTGACGCAGTCCGGTCTGCTGGACTAACTGCTAACCCCGCTAAATGCACTATTGGTCTGGAGGAGGCCAAGTATCTGGGATATTCTATTGGCAGAGGTTTACTCAAACCCCAAACACTCAAAGTGGAGGCGATACAAAGTTGGCCAAGGCCAGTTACAAAAAAACAAGTAAGGACCTTTTTGGGCTTAATTGGGTACTATAGAAGGTTTATTCCCAATTTTGCAACTAAGGCAACCCCACTAACTGACCTCACAAAAGCAAGAGGACCGCTAATGGTAAAGTGGTCCCCCGAAACCGAACAGGCCTTTAGAAGCCTGAAAGAAGCTCTCTGTGCCCAACCAGTGTTGGTCACACCTGACTTCTCCAAAGAGTTCGTAGTCCAAACCGACGCATCTGAGGTAGGGCTGGGGGCGGTACTCTCCCAGGAGTCTCAAGGTGAGGAGCACCCCATCCTTTATTTAAGTAGGAAACTAAATCCCCAGGAGAAAAATTACTCCATAGTAGAGAAAGAGTGTCTCGCAATAAAGTGGGCTGTAGAGACGCTCAAATACTACCTGTTGGGGAGAAAATTCCGGTTGGTCACAGATCATGCACCCCTTACCTGGATGTGTCAAAACAGGGAAAAGAATGCTAGAGTGACCAGGTGGTTCCTAAGCCTACAACCCTTTAAATTTTCTGTGGAACACAGGTCAGGGCACAAACATGGCAATGCTGACGGGTTGTCAAGGATGCACTCCCTAATATCCATGGTCGCTCATCCCTCGAGGTCTGAGCTGGGGGGGAGGATATGTGACAGAAACCAGGGGATGGTAATAAATTCCGTATATAGGGCTCCCAGGATACTAGACAGTTTCTATCCTGTTTGGCCTGGGAGTGCAGCCTTATAATACATACACTCCATCCCACAGTTTGGCAAGCGCTGGAACTGAGGGATGAGAGATCCAGACCAGAGTTTGTCTGCTGCCTGATTTCTGTCTCCTGTCATGCTAATTAGGAATCAGGTATGAAAGACTGATTTCCTGTTTGCTCTGGTCTCCCCACAAGAGCCAGGAGGCTGGAAGGCTGCTGAACTACAGAGGGGAGAAGCCTCTTCCCCAAACAGGTTCAATCTTTCTGTTTATTTGTGTAAGACTGCAAAAGTACCATGTTTTGATGTTGGAAGTGGAAAAGCCACTTCCAACCCTTAGTCAGGGATATCTAAGTTAAGTTATCGCTCAGGTGAGCAGCTTTTGTTTTGATCTGTTTTCTGTTGTATGCACTGTGGCAGTCTCAGTGCCTGGGACTGAATAAACCAGGCATAGCCTGTTTAAAGGAACAGTACGTGACGCCTCATCATTTAACCTACCCTAAAAGACCGTGTTCTAAACAGTCCCGGACAAACGACGGAGCCCCGGAGTAAGCCGTTTGTCACAATATATATATATATATATTTTTATGAGAGAGATATATTTATATATATATAGATACACACGTATTTAAACTTATGCAGACAGGTAGTGAACCAGAATTTCAAATACACACAGAAATGTATGTGGGAAAAAAACATTTCATTTTGCAGTTGTGTGTGTATTTACTGATATGGCTGTCTAAGCACTATTTTCACACAGTGCTCTTTGTTATTTTTCTAGAAAACTCAATGTTACTGAAATAAGTGTAGGAATGTTTTCACAAACGAGATAAAAAAATGATACATGTTTTTCCCACATTCGCCTATCACTAACCACAAAACTTAAACCAATTAAAAGGACACATCCAATTGGCGTTTGAAATAAGGAGTAAAAGTAGTTACTTTTGTTGACCTTGAAAACGAAACACAGGAATTTGTTAGCCATTGAGCAGAATCATTTTGATGAGCAAAGAAGACAGAACTGCACACATCTTTTGTGCTACTCTGACATGGCTGATGAATTCGTTAACAATATGAATCCCCTCTTAGGTTATAAGTACATGGTTTCAGAAGCAATTTTAAACAGTCGTGGACACAAAGCAAGCACACGCCAAATCTATGATTTGATTCGAGCTAAATATCCTTATTACCAAGACCGTAGGCATGCGCGGAATTTTAATTCCTCAATAAGATTCACTTTATCAACTAATGACTTTTTTGAACGTGTGCAGGATAAGCTAGAACACACCTATGGTTTCTGGAAGATTGCAAAGGAAAAGCATTTTACCCTGAAAGAGGGCACATATATTGTTGTGAAAGGCATATTTATTCCTAATGCCAATAGCAATGGATCCGCTACTACTGTTCCGTGTGAATCGATACCTGCTGCAATATCTGCACCCTCCATTCCTGAAACCCACATTGTACAACAACAAAAGTACTATGATTATGTACCAAGCCTTTCAGCTGAAAATGCATTGGAATGGGAACCAGAAGAAATGAACCTACCTCCCGACCAATTGTTTGAAGAAAGCAGTAGCGATTCCTATGAGCGCTTCATGGAGGAGATGTGTGTCATACTGGATTCAGCGGGTGGGTCAAGCGTGGATGAAAATGCCTTGCATTTCTGGAGCGACCAGTTGCAGCCAGACGAACAGTTAATTCTAGAAGAATGGTAAATATAACAACCGTTATGCGTTGACTGTGCGTTTAAATGTTTTTTTTTTTTTTTTTTTTTTAACCACCATTTTCCCTTCCAATGCGTGGATACAGCGTAACATTGCAGACTGCATAACATGTAGCGATCACAAAGAAATTGTTGCCGAATACAATATAGTATAACCTGAAAGAGTAGTACACATTGCTGACGGAATAAATATACGTACTTTCCTATCCCTTTAACCATATTAGCAACATTTTAACATAACTCTAACACATACCTGTTTTGTTATCATGCAACATTTAAAAGCGGGTCCACCACGTATGACGTGGGACCCTTGTCATGGCCCAAGGCGTCCTTAAAAAGGATTACGGATGTAAGTCCCGCCCCCAAGCGACGTGCGCGCCTCAAAGCCTATTGGCTGTAATGTTTTGTTATAGTAACGGTAACTGCAGTGTGTCATGTGTGCGGCTCAGTGTTTGTAGGCGTCAACTGGGCGTTAGCTGAATGTTAATTGAGTGGGAGGAGTGTTAGCGTGCGTTTCACGCTGGTTTAACATGACGTCACACGTATTGCATTTGCGCATTGTGTTATCGGCCGTCCTTTCTGTCCAAACACGTCTGTTTAAAAAGAATACAGATGTACTCGTTTAGAACGAATGTAGTTTCGTATTCATTGTATTTGAAATAAAGATTTTATGTTTAATGGTATTTTCAAGATGTATTGAACGCACAACGTACGCTTTGTTTTGCGCATGCGCTAACAGTTAGTGCAGCCAAGCGTGAAGTGCGTGCGCACACTAAGATGTGCGCGCACATTTTTCAGTATACAGGCAACGTTCACATCATATACATAGTTATGCCTGCTACAAATTTAAAGAAACATTACATACTGATGTACACTTGTACTTCTAACATATAAGTGAGTGACGTGTGTATGTACACAATCATATAGAGCTGTGTAATGCGTTGTCACGGATACATATATAGTAAGGTGCCATATTTGACCATCATGTGTTTGCTGTATTTCAGAGATGTCGGGGAAGATACAATCGGATCAATGTATGATTTCAGAAGAGTCTACCTTTATATGAGATGATTGTGAGGAGGAGCCACCGACTACTATACTACATATGGAACTAATTTTATATTGCTTGCAGCGCTTATTAACAAACAATTAAAAATGTGATACCCTTATGCCTATATTGCATAAGCACTTAATTAACATAATGATGTTGCAAAATAGTGCCTCATGAATTTTTATTGAGTGTTCTTTAATGACTACTATCATTTTATGGCATGGTGTGTTTTATATATAACAACCATTCCCACTCTGCTAACACATTTGTGAATTATATTGTGTAATGGAACGTATGACTGTCGAAACTATGTAACAATAATAATAAGAATAATAATAATAATTATAATATGAGCATGTTCATGTATAGCGCTGCTAGTTGTACACAGCGCTTTACAGACACATTTTTCAGGCTGAGGTCCCTGGCCCGTGGAACTTACAATTTATTTTTTGCCGCCTGAGGCACAGGGAGATAAAGTGACTTGCCCAAGGTCACAAGGAGCCGACACCGGGAATTGAACCAGACTCCCCTGCTTCAAAATCTCAGTGCCAGTGTGTGTCTTTACTCACTGAGCCACTCCTTCTCCCAATGTAAAGGACACTTACAACCAACTAGCCATTTATTGTTAAAAATCTCTTGTTACATGGGTATGTTGATAAAATGGTTTGGGACTGTAGCAAATAATGTTATTGGCCAGATGTTGTGGTCCCCTACAATGCATGATGTTCTGATTATGACATCAACATCATGTAATGAAGTACGTTTCTGTGTATATTTCATTAACCTAACTAACTATAGTTTACTGTGTTTATTAAACGTTCTAAAAATACATAGTATAGTCAATATGATGATATAAGCTACCATAATAAAGCTGGTGTTATCATTTGTCGGTGTTATACATGGATCCTACACAAATTGATACAGACACAAACAGTTGTCTTACAAAGTGTGTCTATGCTAATGTGCACGTGATTGACGTTACAATTGTGACAATACTTGATAATTATCATCATGATAATGATGAAGTGACGTGATTTATATTGCAAAAATATTACCAACATTGTCATATTGGTAAATTATAAATGCTAAATGACAGTAACATTAGTGACAAATTTGTCTTCTCTGTTAACAGTTTAACACTTGGTACATGTAGGACACATCCACACACGTGTGACTTATACATACACATGTCACAAATTTAAATTAATATTGACTATTAATTCCTAGCATTACAAAACACCAACATTGCTAAATATAAGATGTAGTACGCATTGTTGTGATTGCAGGCATTCATGCATGGAGTTTTATGATCAGTCAATTTCATCCGTGATGAATGATCTCCCGTAAGTAAAGAAATAACTACAGTTATCCCCTTGTCTCCAAACACCTCTATATTACATGAATGGAATTTATAAGGAAACATACATAAAATGTGATGAAATGGGAGTAATCATTTTCTAATACAATGCACATGAAAGCTCAAGAGTAGCTAAATGCATATACATGATACAGAAAGTACATATATGTAACATTTGTGTTTAAACCAATATGTTGGGTTTTGACTTCAAATAATTATAGGAAGATTGATGTAGGCACATCTTATGAGAGATGTCAGCAAATATACATACCATGATCAGTCATACTGGAGATATACCTATAATGCAAAGGAACAATATATAAATTGCAAACATTGACATGCCATCTTTAGTACCGTAAACAACACAGCAAAGTGTGTATTTGGTGTTAAATGTGCAACACCATGTATATTTCATGACATTCAAAATGTAAATCAGGCTGGTGTACACATCATATGGATGTACATGTTACACTGCACCAATAACATTGTATGTAAGCATACTAGAAGCATGAATGAGTATGGGCATAATATGTGTATTGTGTTAGCATAAGGAACAACACAATGCTAAAATATTAGTGCTTTGTTACCCCAGTTGTATTCACATACACACAACTAAAGTAAAATTGAAG
Organism: Ascaphus truei; assembly: GCF_040206685.1. NCBI lineage: Eukaryota > Metazoa > Chordata > Amphibia > Anura > Ascaphidae > Ascaphus > Ascaphus truei. The sequence goes on from NC_134484.1 coordinate 263,302,274, forward strand.
AGGGATTATATAACCTGTTCAACAATAACATACCGGTGCCACATCCCTTTGTGCACACAGCAGAGAGAAGAAAGGTGTGCAACCCATATTCATCTGTGTCCTACCAGAAGAGTATATAAAAAAACATTATTGTTAAGATAACATAATGTAAGTATAAAAGTAGAACTTGGAACATATATGTTTGTACTTACAAGAAAAAAATGAATTGATGAGATTCTGGCGTGTCTGGCCACCACTGGCTGTTTGTTCATTTTCAGCAGCTACATGGGTGGGATGCTCGTCTACCACAGGCTCAGCTAGGTCTGACTGTACATTGTGCCTCAGTGCAACATTGTGCAAAATGCAACAGGCAAGGATAATATCAGACACTTTTTGAGGCTTGTATAGAAGAGCCCCACCAGTTCTGTCCAGACACCTAAATCTGGTCTTGAGTAGGCCAAATGTCCTCTCTATAACAGATCTTGTAGATATATGGGCTGCATTGTACCTGTCCTCTGCTTCAGTTTGAGGGTTTAGCACCGGAGTCAAGAGCCACGGCCTAATTCCGTATCCTGAGTCACCTATAATGAATGGAGCACACATAAGCTGACATTAGTGATCAAATTGTACAATGCCAACATTCCTAAATAAAAATGTGTTTTGTGTTAGAACATGTATATGTGTACTCACCCAGCAGCCAACCATGTTCAAAATGTCCCTCTTCGAACGCATGGAAGACTGAAGAGTTCCTCAGGATGGAGGAATCGTGACTGGAACCAGGGAATTTGGGTACCACATGCATTATCCTCATCGTCGCATCACATACCACCTGTACATTGAGTGAATGGTAGTGCTTACGATTGCGGTACACATGCTCACTCTGACTAGGTGCAATCAAAGCAACATGTGTGCAATCGATTGCACCCAGCACACATGGTATCCCTGCTATATTATAAAAGCCAGTCCTGACTTCCAGCCACTCTGTCGCCTCTGTAGGAAAATGAATATAATTCCTAGCGCGTCTATTGAGTGCATAGAGAAACTGGGTCAAGGCCCGCGAGAATGTAGATTGTGAGACCCCGCCCACTATGCCCACAGTTGTCTGGTATGACGCGGAAGCAAGATAATGTAATGAGCACAGCATTTTAACAAGCCCAGGGACTGCACGACCTCTGGCTGTGAAAAAATCTAAATCTCCCCTTATCTCCTGATAAAGAGCTAAGATTGCTGCTGAACTCAAACGATAGCGACTTACAATCTCCTCCTCACTCATCCCATCTAACAGGGTTCTCTCCCTGTACAGACGCGGACGAGGCACAACTTGTCTCCTCTGTCTTCTCCTCTGATCTCCTGTCCCTCTCCCTGTCTCTGTCGTATCCGCTTGACTGTCCCTGTCACTGTCCCTCGGTGTGTCCCTCCCTTGCCCTATATGATTGTCTTCATCATCAAGCATGTCATAGAAAAGAATGTTCCTCCGTCTCCTAAACAATCTCAACATTTTGAATTGAGTAGCTGTGAATGATCAGGTAATGGGCGTCCTTTAAATAGGTATGTGATGATGTCAGGTGACATAGTAAAATGCAAGGTGTTACATTAACATAATAAAGTACTTCTGTGGCAAGCTGTGTGCAGTTCTTGTTATAAGTATTTGTTGTGTGTATTCTGCAGGGAATGATGATATTTGCCAATGATGTGACGTGAAGCTTTGTAGAAACATTGCTTGCAAATAAATAGTTGCATGTGCAATGCATGTAAAACTTCTGAACGCAACAGTCAGTCATGTAATTAGACAAAAAGGCTGAGATTGACGTGGGAAAAGTTTTGTGTAACATGTGTAATTAGCCATGTTATTGTGACATGTTGACAACAATGAATAGTCGTGTGCATATGCATGCATTTCTGTAAGGAGGATAGTTGGTATAGAATGAGTTTACAAGGTGTCCCAATGATGAATTACTGTACATGTGTGTATAAGTTAGGTTGAAGTGCTTGTAATGCAACGGTTACAATGTAAACATGCAATGTGATTGATCGTCCAATAAGTGACGTCATGAAAATAGGGAGGACCAAACGTAGATGTAAACATGAGAATTTAGATGTACATGTACGTTTAAAGATGCGTGAAACATTACAAGCATTGTGTAATGTAAAGGAACATGAATATACTGTGTATGTGTGACATGTGTGACATGTGTAACATCATGTAAATAATTGTCGCTCAGTTCAATAAAATGTGTGATATGATGTGAGGTTCTCCTTTAAGAGTTGAGTATAGTATTTTCCCTTGGCACATCATCACATGATGAGTAATGTGACCCGCAAATGCTGCAAACATGTAAAAGTATAATGTTATGCAAATAATACACGTCAGCTGTGACACAATGCAGGGAATGCCCCCACACTGTAATGCAAATGACGTTTGTATTGTGAGCAATGAAACGTAAACAGTACTATACTGTTATACGTCCCCGCTCCATTGACTCCATTGATTTACAGAAGTTTTTTTTTTCTAAGTGCCGTTGCGGCAGCCTTAGCGATCGTTCTCCCCTCCAAACTGCCAACTTTAGTTGGCGGGAGAAATTGGCCATAACATCTCAATTTCGTAGTGCCGATCAGGCCCGATAAGCTGTTTTTTTTTGTTGAATCCAGCCGATTTAAAAAAGTGGCGATCAGTGGCGAAAATAGGCTTATCGGCAGGCGAATGGCCATAACAAAATAATCGGCTCCGAAACCTGGCGAAATCAAGCACTTATCGGCGCTTACTGAATCTCAAACCCAATTTTGCCTATAAAATGGCGATAATTCCCTTATCAACGCTTACTGCATGAGGCCCATTGTCCCTTAGGAACAATGTTTAAATGAAAGGTTCCGTTCCTGAAGGCATTTTTAATGCTAAAATACACAAAATATTTTACGCAGACAATAAGATATGCAGCACCCACATAAATTATATAGTGCATATACTGTATTATATATATAATATATAATAAAATATAAAAATCTAATATATTATATAGTATAATATAGTATAATATATATATATATATATATATATATATATATATATATTATATACACATAAACAACTTTGCAAAGAGTCGTAAGAGCGTTGGATAAGCCGTTTTGGCGTTGTAAAAATGAACATAGGTAAGCATTGCATAGCGTTGGATAAGCCATTCGTTGTAAAGCCAAGCGTTGTTAAACGAGGACTGCCTGTATCTGTTGTTCTATTGTATATTGTGATTTGGTAAAAGCTAAAAGGCAAATTACATTAATGGAGCAATCCACCCTAATTAACCTCCATTCTTTTATTACAGGATTGGAACCAGTAGTTTTTCCAGAGCCGAACTGCTCTATTTTCAGCTCCAGGGAAACCTCCCCACCCCCCATTTCCGAGATACTTATTAGTGAAGTTACCGTTATTACTTCCTGGCTTCTAAAGCTGATTTAAATACTGTAGGAAGCAACAAATAATGATGTTGCAGCTCCCTTTTGGATACAGATTTGGTAGCCTTTTGTTCCCTATACAGATATTTAGACCCAGTAACTTCACTGATAAGTATCTGGGAAACTGGGGGTCCCTGCAGCTGAAAATATGGGGCTAAAAAACAAAAACATCAAAACTGCTCCTTTAAAGCTTTAAAACAGAATATATGTTGTTCTATTAGATATTGTGATTTGGAAGAGACTAAAAGGCAAATGCCCTCATAACTGTACTAGTCAGGATCAATGCTGTTCAAAGTTTTGAAAACATAGAGGGTCATGTACTAAGCTCTGTTAAGTCGTTTTTAGAGCGCAAAGTGCTCTTAGAACGTGATGTTGCGCTGAACATGATGCACTAAGCCATGCAAACAGGCACTTTGCACTCTAAAACTGATTTTTTTCAGGAAATTTTTCTAAGTCCAACTTTGCTCGTTCGTTATCCTGTTTGCGTTAAATTCTGCCCTTAAGCAGGATGCCCTAAGCAACGCAACCTTAGCGTACGCGAAAGTTGCATTCAACAGAACACGTCAGCTCAAGGTAGACGCAAAAAAAGCTGGACTTAGAAAAATGTATTGCTTTACATTTTTGCATGCGCAAAACACATACAACAGGCCGGTGGCTATCCCCGGCTGACCCCGCGGGGGTCCCCGAGGGAGGCCGGGGGTCACGCGGGTGTCCCCGGCTGACCCCGCGAGGGTCCCCTAACACATACAATACTGTAAGGGGCAAAATTACTGATAACTTTCAATAAATACAGTAAATACATATTGCTCTATTAATACATATGCTCTATTATTGCCCCTGTATGTTATGTCTATCTATCTATATGGATAGACATACAGGGATAATAATTGATTGTTTTGCTAATGTTTATGTTCTTTTCATGTATGTCTAATGTATTTAGCAGCTGTATTTATACATTGTTGTGAATAATGTAATTTGTATTTAGTTACAGGTTATTTTTAATGGCTTATTTCTGGTAGTTAGATTAGAATGATGGTGGTTACTTTCAATTAGAATTCTTTTGACAATGGTTTGGCTTTAGGAATTGAATAGGGAATTGTATAATTGATTTGTATTGTATTGTAATTGGTTTAGGAAATTGATTAATTGATTGATGGTAAATGTATTTATGTTGCTTAGTTTCAATTTTATTTTCATGATGGCATTGGTGGTTAGGGGACATTGTTCATAGTGTATTTTTTTGTTACATATATTTTGCATAGTGTTACATGATGCACAGATTAATTGCATCATGTACACACTCAATGCAATTGTGTGACATTTCATATACATTTGCGTAGCTGCTGGTTTGTTGGTTTATTTTTACAAGTGCTGCTGGATTTATTGTAACATGCAATGTGGTGATTTTAAGATTAAGAATTCATGTTTTGATTTATGCATGTTTTATGTGTTTCATAATGGCCAAATAATCTATTATCCATATCTGGATAATAGTCATTTTGCACATTATTGTACTGTATGTGTTGGGGGGGGGGGGATTGATGTATTTCATGTATAGGTCAGGTTTATTTTTTTTACATACAAGTTTGGTTCCTTTTGGTCTGTGGGAGACCTCTGGAGACCACCTGGTCTCCTCGGGCTTTCCACAAGTAGCAGGCTGCCGGGTCCATGGGGGACACCTGTGGTGTAGAACCGGTGGCCTCACATCTGTGGAGGCACTGCGGACCCTTAGGGACCACCGTGGGTCCCCAGACCCCCATGGGAACCACCCGAGGCCCCTTAGACACCTGTGGGTCTGACCCGGGGCCCTCCAGACAGCCACAGGCCTACCCGTGGGGACTCCATTGTGGCCCACGGTCACCCGCGGAGACCACCTGGTGGACCATGGCACCTGGCGGGGACCAGCCGCAGGTCTCCAGACCCTGTTTGAAACATGGTGCTGGGCTACTTTAGGTCTGTGAGGTGACCCGTCAGGCTCACCGGGGACTCCCTTTGGCCTGGGGTATTAACCCTGTATGAAAAATCAAAAATCATGTATTTATGGGAGGGGTACAGGGGGTGGGTTATGTATAGAATAAATATAATGATGTTTATTGTGGGGCTGTGTATTGTTTTTCTTGTGGGTACTGGCGGTGGGGGAAGGGCGTATGGGCCCCAAGGGTATGTGGGTAGGCCTCCCGTCTGGGTTAGTGAGTTAGTGGGTGAGGGTGGTTAGGCCTCACTGGATGGGTAGTGGGGGAGGGTATTTACTGTAGGCCTCCCTTCTGGATTAGTGGGTGAGGGTGGGTTAACCCCTTAATGACTGTAGCGGTTAATGACCGCTAAGATGATTAAGGGGTTATGGGCTATTTTTATTCTTATGTACAGTATGTTTTGCAGCACCGGAGGGACATGGGCAGGATGAAGATGAGGATGAAGACGGCCTTCATCGTGGGTGCCTGTAAAAGGTAAGTGTAATATGTATTTACTGTATTTATTGTAATTTATATGTATTTAAAATGGGCAAATGCATTATTATCCATATGTGGATAATAGTTCTTTTGCCCATTACTGTACTTTATGTGTTAGGGGGCGGGTGGGATGTGTGTTGTATAATACTATGTTTATTGGGGGCAATTGTCCCCAATAAACATGCTAATGTGCATTAACCACATCATTGCCTTAGCGGATAGCCTCTAAGGTAATAAAGCTGCTTTAATGTATTTTTATTAATAGTGTGTGGGAGCAGGGGGTCCCCTGAGCTGAACCGAATTGATTTCTGCCTCAGAGACCCCCTGCTTCCCGAGTTACAGGCCCCGGTTTGGGGCATCGGTGCCATTGTCACCGCCATCTTATAGAGTCCACGTCGCATCTTGGACGCTATAAAGATGGCGGCGACATTGGCCTCCGATGCCCCATACCGGGGCCTGTAGCTCGGGAAGCAGGGGGTCTCTGAGGCAGAAATCAATGCGGTTCAGCTCAGAGGACCCCCTGCTCCCGCACACTATTTTTATAATGTACATTAATGCAGCTTCATTGCAATAGCGGATAGCCGCTACGGTAAGGAATTATTGTTTATTGTTATGTGTGTTTTGACAGTAGTCAACCAATGCGGTTCAGCTCAGGAGACCCCCCTGCTCATGTACACTATTATTAAAATGTATTTATTTAGTGTACGATCGCCTGTAACAGCCTTACATGGAGATACAGAATCTCGATGCAAATGTTAATTGCTGTTTTTTTTTCTCTCAGCTAGCGTACGTGAAGATTAAGAACGCTAGCAGGGGGAAAAAAAGCAACAGGTATGCTGTGGCTATTTTGTGCTATTTTGAGCAGGTACGTTAAAAAATGGGCTCAATGCCTTAGTGAATCGTGTCCCCGGCCTCACTTTTTAACGGACGTGCTTTTTTGGAACATCAGAACGCAAACCCATTGAGCTTAGTGCATAGCCCCCATAGCTCCTTACTCTCATGAAGGTTAACATATCCCTTCCCAAAATGTCTGTTGGGGATGTTCTTGTTAAATGCCAATGCCTTGAATGTCAGTGTCATCAAATGACTTTATTGTGGCATTTTTGAAAAGTTTGTTAAAAAAAATTAACATGGCAATATTTAAGTAAAAACTTGGGAATATGACATATTGTAATTATGTACCTTCAGCATGACACCCTGAAACTGCTTGTCAGGGACAGATCTCATCCAAAAAAAACCCCACAAACTTTTAACATACCTAAGGAATTCAATACCTACCTCTAGGTTGAAATCAGAATTTTCTTAAATCCAAAACATGCACTCTTATTCACACACACACACACACACACACACACACACACACACACACACACACACACACACACACACACACACACACACACACACACACACACACACACACACACACACACACACACACACACACACACACACACACACACACACACACACACATATATAATGGGGTGGGTGTTGGAGATAGAGCGTGTTGGGAATGTGTTTGTTGTGTGTTAATTTAGATCCTGACTGGCAATTTTGCTGAATGCACAGGACTCAATGTAGTTGTTTCCCCTCATACAGAGGTAAAAGGAAGGGTTCACAGTTTAGTGTTAGGACCTGCATTCATTTTGATTATACATTGACGTGGTACTGTATGTAGGCTTATGTAGCATTGGGCACCCCTGTCTTTTGTTTGTATACATTGGCCACGCTCAGTAGCACTCTTATTGACATATATATATATATATATATATATATACTAAGATCTGTATCTCTGGAAACAGGGGATCCCCAGAGCTGAAATAAATGGTGTTTAGCTCTAGAGACACCTGCATCAAACCTATTTTTTTTTTAAAGCGCTGCATGAGTCCCATTAAGAAACGGACAACCGCAGAGTTAATCCAAAAGCAAAAGTATTCCAAAAGCAATTTTGGATTTAAAAATATTCTGATTCCAAACCTACAGGTAGGTATTGAATTCCTAACTCCAACATATATATATATATATATATATATATATATATATATATATATATATATATATATATATATATATATATATATATATATATACAGTATATATATACAATGTGGTGGGTGTTGGAGTTAGGAATTCAATACCTACCTGTAGGTTTGGAATCAGAATATTTTTAAATCCAAAATTGCTTTTGGAATACAGATGTGTCCAGGCTTACTGATTTTGGTGCCACAATCATGAGCAGCTGCCGGACCAAAGTGCAGCCTTGTGTGATCACGCCCACCTCCCCCCCCCCCCCCCCCCCCCCAAAACAGAAAGCGGCCTGGGAAGATTAACTCTGCGGTTGTCCGTTTCTTAATGGGACTCATGCAGCGCTTTAAAAAAAAAAATAGGTTTGAAGCAGGTGTCTCTAGAGCTAAACCCCATTTATTTCAGCTCTGGGGATCCCCTGTTTCCAGAGATACAGATCTCCATAGAGGATTCCGGTAGCCACTCTCTAATGGGCCAATATGAAGCTGTGATGTCATCAAGATTGGCTACCTATTGATCCACATGACGCGGGAGGTTTAAACTTGCAGGAGATAAGGGCACAGCTTATGCAGGCCTGTATTTCCAGAAGCAGGGAGTCACGGACATGAAATTAATGTGGTTCAGCTCCAGAGACCCCTGCATTAAACATGTATAAAAAATAAATCATAAGAAAATGCAGGAATTGGTCCTTTAAAGAGCTGCTCTGGGACTCCCCTGTGCAGCTGTTATAGATTTCATCCTTCCATGTCACAAAATGTACTGGGGTTTTTTTGGTGCCGCATATGGGTCACAGATGGTCCTCGTATTTTGGTGTGTTGGTCCGCGGCAATGAAAACAGAAAGTCTGGACACATCTGTACAGCACACATGGAACAAAGAAGGAAATGCAGGTATGATCAAAGAAATCAACAAATTTAACCCTCTGAAGAAAGTTTTCCATTTTCTATTGGAAAAATTAGCATGAATTGAGAACACCCAGTTCACTCTCTGAAAGGAAGCTGACCTACCAGATAATGTTAGGAAACTGGCAAGAAGAAAACTGCTGCTTTACTGAGAGCTCCCTGTTTGCTGTAGCGACACCTGATGCTTGTGCATTGACATTTCAAAATGTATTGTCATAATGCAGGTGTTTTATCACTGTCAAACAGCTTCATGTGAAGTTGTAATTACAATTCTTCCTTGTTCCTAAACCCTTTGGGGGCGATTCACTATGCAGTGAGCTTTTTTGAAGCCAAACGCGGGATTGACTAACAAGTGAAGCCCATTTTGGTACGTGCGATCAAAAACATGCCCGATCGTGCGACCTGTTTTTTTCCCCTGCTATCGGCTGTGAATTCTACAGCAAGATAGCTGATAGAAAAAAAAGCAACCTGTAAGAGCTGCATGGTGATGTTGCGTCTCCATTCACAGCTCTTACAGGCGACCTACTAAGCTGAACCGCATTGGTTTCAGCCTAGGGGACCCCGTTATAGGGTGCCGGTATCCCCTGTGCTTTTCAATCTCCCGCGTCACATGATCGGGGGATTTAAATCATGCAGGGGGATACCGGCACCCCATAACAGGGCCTTTATCTCATGAAGTAGGGGTCCCTGAGGATGAAACCAATGTAGTTCAGCTCAGGAGACCCCCTGCATATGTATCAAACCACACATAAAAATACAAAATAATTCAGTACTGTAGCGGCTAGCCGCTATGTAATGAAGCTGCATTAATGTAATTTTTATTAATAGTGTGGGAGCAAGGGGTCTCCTGAGATGAACCACATTGATGTCAGCCTTGGGGAACCCCTGCTTCTGAGTTATAGGCCCAGATATGGGGTGCCAGTATCTCCTTCATTATTTAAATGTCCCACATCATGTGACGCGGCCGCTTTAAAAATGATGATGAGACTGGCATCTGATGCCCCATACCGGGGTCTGTAACTCAGAAAGCAAATGTCACTGAACCAGAAATCAAAGCGGTTCAGCTCAGGAGACCCCCTGCTCCCACACACTATTAAAACCAAAAAACAATTAAAGCAGCTTCATTACCTTAGCGGCTATCCGCTAAGGCAATGAAGGGGTTCAGGCCCAATAGCAGCTTTATTGGGGGCAATTGCCCCCTAAAACCTTGCAGTATGTGCTACCCACCCACCCCCTGTGCCCCCAACAACTCCTATACCCCCCTAACATACATATTTATTTTTTTTAAGCATAAGAATGTTACTATAGGCCAGCGTGGGCCCTCGGGTGATCCCCACAGGTACCCGTGGGTCCCCGCTGGCCTGCGGTACCAATCCTGTGCAAAAAAAAAAAACTTGGAAATAAACACACATCTCTCCCCATAACAGACATGGTACAGTATTGGGTAAAATTACTGTTATCCAGATATGGATAACAGTGCATTTGCCCATTTAAAATAAAGCTTGCACGCACCCCTGCCAGGTTGCCACGATGAAGACCGTTCTCATCCACATCACCGTCCATGTTCTCCGTTGCCACAAACAATGCAATCAAAAATACAATCTAATGTCCCCTAACCTCTTAATCACTTTAGTGGTTAATAACCGCTAGAGTAATTAAGGGGTTAACCCACCCTACACCACTACTGACCGTGGAGGCCTAATCACCCTCCCCAGGCAACTACCAGTCAATGTCAATCTAAAAATATTAACCACTACAAACAATAGCCAATGTAATCAAAACAAGCACCAAATAAACAAGAATAAATAAGTAAACACCACAAAATTAGCAGCAATCTTTTAATCAAATACCAAATAAAGACCCCAATTAACCATTAAAACACCAAAACCATCAAGAAATAAAAAAAAGCTCCCAATAAACACCATCATTCAAATTAAAAATAGCAAAAATAATCCACTATTAAAAATTAAACAATTCTTCTTCTTTTTCTTCGTATTTGCTGTTAGTTTTTTTGGGCACACGTTTGGTACTACAGGCCAGCGGGAATCCCCAGACAACCGTGGGGACCACCAGTGGATCCCTATAGGGCCCATGGACACACACGGGGACCATCTGGAGGCCCCTGGACACCCTCAAGGACCACCCGAGGACCCCATGGGAACCACCCGGACACACCCGCCGGCCCCTTGAATTAATCCTGTGATAAAAAAACATAAACAATCATTTTATTCATGGATCTCTTTTGCGCCAGCCTTTAGCTGGAGAAAATAAATGGTGAGCTTTTAAAGTATGATTCACTTATCACTGCTTAGTGAATCACGCTGACAAGCAAAAAACGGCACGTTTGCCGGTTTTTGCCTGATCGGATGAATTTTTTTTCCAAGTTTTTTTTTTTGGTGAAAAAATGCCTTTTAAGGTCAATAATGCACTGTTATCACTGCTTAGTGAATCGCGCAGCAGGCAGTATCGGTCTTAAAAGCCATTTATCTCACTTAAAAGCAGTTATCACTGCTTAGTGCATAGCCCCCTATTGCTTGCTCCTGCTTGATCTTTCAACAGATACAGCACATCAGTGCGTAAATGGTATTAAGCTCATCATAAAGGAATGGGGAAAAGGATGTAGGGTAACGTACAAAAACAATAATTTATCAGGGTTCATTAATTTAGACTCCCTCTTGAAAAT